>NC_051233.1:9249844-9457344 GCF_015220715.1 Pygocentrus nattereri | reverse complement strand
AAATAACGGACATTTCTTTATCAAAATCGAATTCGTTTTATCGTGATAATGACATAAATAACGAAATCTCGATAAAGCACCATTCGTTGTGTCCTGATAATGATATAAATAATTGGAAATCTCGAGACGAAAATAATTCGTTATTGCCGAAAATTAAAAACGGAATAAAAGTAAAACGCGAATTCGCGGCCATTTAGGGCTTCTGGACGGATCAAATGGTCGCACGTCAGTCCATCACCACGGATCCTACCCTACAGTTTCTGTATTTATGAGTTTGTTTGTTTGTTTGTTTATTTGTTTATTTGTTTGCGTTGATGTATCCTGCGGACTAAGTATGTAAGCGCGCTGACCCGGAGCTGCTCGGCCTCGCCGGACTGAACTGCCCGCCGCAGCGCGAAAAGCGGCAGTGATTTGCGTGAGAAAAGGCTCGTGCCCGTCAGACGCACCCGCGGGTTATTACCTCACCGCTGCCTTCCTGCTCCGAGCTCCCAGACGCGCTGGTGTTGGGGTGGCGGGGGGCTTCAAAGGCAAGACCCCACCAACCTGTGCCCGCGCGGGGGGGGGGGGGGGGGGTCATTTCCCACCTGTATCCCGGCAAACCCCGCCTCCTGCCCTGCGCCGCAAACAAAAAATAGATAAATACAAATAAATACAGAATCAACAAATAAATGAATAACACGAGAAAGTATAACAGAAAAAAACATTGATAAAACACTGATTCTTCAAAACGGAATTTCTGTGAAAATTCCCTTTTTTTACAGCTGTTTGTCTGAATTTGAGCACAATAATTTACAGTTTTAGTAAAGTTACATAAAAATGCATTTTATGAATTTAATGCTAGTCATTAGATTTTACATTTCGAGTTCATTGGACTTCTTATAGTAAAGCTATGGAGTAAAATGTGAAAAAAAGCAGAAATAAATTCACTTCATTAAAGATTTGTTGCATAATTTACAGAATATTGACAGATTTGAGCGGACAGTCAATTAAATCATTCGCTTTCTTCTTTGTTTCCATTTGTACTTTATCACTGATATGATGCGGTCAGTTTGCTGGACGTTCTAACTGCCCTTCTCTGTGGTTCACCTTCCTGCTAAACATCAGTAAACACGCCCGCTTCGTTGTGTGTGTTTGTGACTCTGCAGGACTGGCTGTGGGTCAGTGGACTGTGAGTGTGAACTCCTGCCAGTCCCCGCTCTACACACAATACGGGTGGGGAAAAAAGCTCACCCATCGCCCCCAGGGGCAGATAGCCCGACACCTCTGCGGGCGGGTGTGAAGGGTGGGGGTGGGGGTATAAAGCGGGTGGGTGCGGGACGTTGAGCTGCACTTGAGGAGAGTCCGAGTTGGAGGGATGGCTCTGTTTGTGGACCCGGGTTTTGATTTCGGACAGAGGAGCAGCGAGGATGGAGAAACGGAGCTGCTCCTCCACAGGAGCGACTTCACAGGTGAGCGGAGAGCAGAGCTGCTCCTCACACTGCACACCTCACTGCCTCACCTCACTGCCTCACCTCACTGCACACCTCACTGCACACCTCACTGCCTCACCTCACTGCCTCACCTCACTGCACACCTCACTGCACACCTCACTGCCTCACCTCACTGCACACCTCACTGCCTCACCTCACTGCCTCACCTCACTGCACTATTTTAAACCACTTCACTCGACTGAACTGGGTTTACACTGAAAGCTGAAAAAATCCACGGGTTCTGCAGTGAAGGCAGTGGAACCGCGAACACTCAGTGAAGGCAGTGGAACCGCGAACACGCAGAAGCTCCAGAGACGCGTCTTGATTTCAGTCGAGCTTCACTCGGTGTTCCATCTTTACTCTTTTACTGAACTCTAACTGTTCAAAAACGACAGCGCTAAATTCGATTTCTTTAATGTGTTCGAACGAAATCAAATGCGCAGTTTTCCCAGCCGAACTGTTTCTCTCTGAGGGCGAACCCGTAAGCGCGTATTATAACGAAAAACGGCTCTTTCAACGTTTTTTGTAAAATTTTCAGTTTCGTTTATTTCATTTTTTACAGTTCACGCAGCGCTTTGATGTAGGCGCGTCTGCGCGAGGAGAAAACACAGAACAATCACTGTTAAAATACAGGCATTATTATTTATTGGGCCTGACCTGACAAAACTGTGACCGTATCGCCTCTGTGTGTGTGTGTGTGTTGTGATGTAGACCCCGTGGCAGAGCGCGCTCTCTCCTCTCCTGAGACGGACAGGACTGCCCACCCGGAGGGTCAGCGCAAGAGGAAGAGGACCATCTTCAGCCGCGCGCAGCTGTCCGAACTGGAGCGCGCCTTCGTTCTGACCCCGTACCCGGACATCACGCTGCGCGAGCGCCTGGCTGCCCTCACCCTGCTGCCCGAGAGCAAGATCCAGGTAATTAAAATAAAATTATATTAAAACCCTATATATATATACGATAATGATAAATACATGATATAAATGTATCAACACAACTTTCGGCAATAATTGTGTTGATGTAATACAGTTTATTTACATGTACATTCTGTCCCTGTTTTAATAAAACAATAGATTTCAGACAATTAGGTAAACATATTAGACACATTATATGAAATATATGTAATATATTAAGGGCCATTAAATGGAAGTCATTCATTTTTCTGAGGACATTAGATGTGGAGAACCCACTTGGATCAGGATGAAATTGAAATCAACTGAAAATATTTGAAACATCATGAGCTTCCAAAAGGGAAGGAAACGGGACTCTCAGAAAACAAGGCGCTAAGCTGTCCCTGGGGCGGTCCCCCTCTTGTTACTGGGGTGGGACCCTCAAGCGTACATCTCAGTGCCTTTAGTCAGGAACATAATTGTACCATAATCCAGTGAAATTATATTTTCTAAGCTGTTTTGACTCCACGCCCCGTCTCGTCTCCAGGACTTTCATTTTATTGTTCCGTTTTAAAACATTTGGTTATGAAAAGGTACAAATAGAAACTTTTCACCTGGAAAAACGTATTTAAGGATCAGAGTGAGACCCTAAAACCACTGTTGTACCTTTGAGGGCACATTTACATTGTTTGGACCTTGATGGATGAAAAATTTACCTGCACAGAATCTCCATTTCTAACAGTGTAACAACCACCTGGAATAACTTGTAGACACCAAAACTGTCCTCACCAGATAAAAGAGCACTTAAAGCTTTCATCTCTGAGAGAGAGGAGAAAATCAAGCTGCTTCAGATCTGAAAACATGCACAGGTGTTTCTGTCCATCCTTCCACTGGGAGAGGACAACTCAGCACTATGGGTCTGAAAGGATGTGTAGCTGTAAAGACGCTCTGATTGAGAAAAGGAAGAAAAAGAAGCTCAGAACAGTGGACCGACCACCAAGTCTTCATTATTTGTCATTAGTTGTTTTCTTGAGATAACTTGATAACTTAATAATCTTAATTCAGTCACCAGACAATTAAGTCATGATTTCAAGATAACAGTCCAGAAAATGAAAACTGCCTCATGGCCTCTCTGGATGAACTCTGGGGTGGTCAGTCCACTGTTCTGAGCTCAGTTCCTCTCAGTAAGAGCTTCTTTACAGCAACACATTCTTGCAGACTCATAGGACTGAGTGGTCTTCTCCCAGTGGAAGGATGGACGGAAACAGCTGTGGATGTTTTCAGATCTGAAGCAGCTTGATTTTCTCATGGCCTCTCTGGACTTCTGTAGAGTTCAGTCCTCAACATCAGTGAATGTGTTTGGGATTCTTTGGATCACGAGAAGTGGGAAATGTAAAAACCAACTTCTAAGACTGAACTTTGCGGAAAAATATAAAAGACTGGAAGCTGTAAAAAAGCAAAGAGTGGGCACAATAAATACTGGGCTATTTGATATTATATTTGATTGTTGAGGCTTCTGTGCAGGTTTTTTTGATAACTATATGTTCTGTGCTTTTGTCCTGGTGCTGAAATATGAATACCTTTTACTTGCTGGCTGTTTTGACTGGAAAATGAAATAAGTGAAGACTTTTGGACGTTACTGTAATGTACTGTCAGTGAAGGGTTTTCTTTCCAGTTAGGGTGACTTACTACAGGTCTAGTCGCCCAATTACCAAGAAAATGATGTGTGATTATTGACAAACAGCCCTTAAAGGAACGGTTTACCAAAAATAAACACCTACCCACAAAATGTAGTTGCTCGGCCAAGACATGCTTGAAGTCTCAGGTCTACTTTTTTAGTTTGTACTGGGGCTCCAAGGCTAAAAAAGCAAACCTCAGATGTATATAGCCACCTAACAAGAACATGGACGCTTATGTCACCCAACCTCTTCCTATGATATTTGCCTCATAGCTTCAGTGCAAAACAAAAAACAGTAATGTGTCTTGGCTGATGGACAATAAGGGACAAGAGGAAAGCATTCAAAGCTGTGTGGCTAACTAGTCTTGGTTCTTTGGCAGGTGTGGTTTCAGAACAGACGTGCTCGCAGCATCAAAAGTGGCAGACTGACCAGACCTGTGAAGGGAAGCCCAGGCTCAGTGGTCAGTTCTAGCCCTAACCTGGTGGTCAGTTTCCCTCAGCCTGGACCTGCTGTTCCACCCTTGAGCAGGCCCGAAAGGTACCAGGCATCTAACAGGAGCAGCCAGCAGCCACAGCAGCAGAGGTCAAGACTGGACTGGGTCAAACAAGCCTTGGGCCCCTGGCCTCAGAATCTGCCTCATCCTACACCTCCCGCACCACCCATCTCTCCTGACCTCCCGGGGGCTCTGCCTTGGGGGACAGGACCTGTGAATCAGCCAGGAACCCTCTCCGTTTCTACCGGTCAGACCACAAGGCCTGCATGCCAGCAGCAGTGGAGTGAGTTTGGGCAGGTCAGCACTGGTACAACCCTGTCTGGTGGGCTTTCGGGGTATCTTGGAAAACCTCAGTGCAGTGTCAACCCAAGCAGGCATCAATGTGTGTCAGCTGAGCAGGCGATCACTTCTGGTCAAGGTTATTGGGAAGGAGCCATGCACAGACAGGGGCAGTGCACTCCTCTCATGCACTACCCCCAGACTTCCCTAGGAGACATCTCTGACCTCATATACAGCGCCGCCGTTGTCACCAACCTGGCTGATTTCTGACTAGCAGTGGAGGACCATCAAATTAACTGAAAAATGCTGGTCGACCTCTTTCTGCTTTCTGCCTGATCTCAACAAACACAAAAAAATGAATAGCTGCTTAGTAAGTCTTAATAATGAGAAAAAAAAGATTCCCATAATTATGACTTATAGTATCTTATAATTATGACATATCATCTGATAATTCTGATTTTCAAAACAGGATATTATCTCTTATACATGACAGTATTCTATGACTATGACTTACTATCTCATAAATATGACTTACTATATCATAAATATGACTTACTATCTCTAATTTATGACTTAGCAATCTATACTTATGACTTAGTATCTCATAATTATGAGGTAGCATTTCATAATTACGACTTTCAAAACAAGAAGATAATAACCTACAATAATGACTCTGTATCTCATGATTATGACTTGCTGTCTCATAATAATGAGATTTATCTCATAAATATGACTTCTTGTTTTATAATGATGAGATCTCATTGTATGGAGAGAGATTCTGATCATTTTGACTTAGCATCTCATATCTATCATATGTCATAATTATATCTTGCTATCACATAAGTACAACTATCACATAATTCACTTTTTATCTCATAATTATAACTTATTATGTCATTCCTATGACTTACAATTCCAGAATTATTACTTAGTATCTCAGAATTATGACTTAATATCTCATAAATATGACTTACACTGTCAGAAATAAGACCTACGTTGTCACAAATATGACTTACTATCTATTATTTATGACTTAGTATTCTATAAGTATTACCTAGTATCCATTAGATTTCACTTATTATGTCATATATATGGCTTACTATCCCTTATTTATGACTTAGTTTCTTATAATTATGGCTTAGAATCGTATAAAAATGAATCTTATGAAAATGAAGTCATAAATATGACTTACTTTGTCAAAAATATAACTTACTTTGTCATGAATGACTTTCTTATTTATAACTTTGTATTCTATAATTATGGCTTAGTATCTCATAAACATGACCATGTCAAATATGGCTTACAATGTCATAAATATGACTTACTATCTCTTAATTATGACTTAGTTTCCTATGATTATGACTTAGCATCGCATAATTAGGATTTACTTTTCCATAATTATGACTTCTTCCTGAATATGACCTAGCATCCTATAATAATAACTGATTTCTTAATTATAAGAAAATCTTTATTATGAGATAGTACGTTGTCAGATTATAAGATCATAGGTCATAGGTTTCTCACTATTATGAGATAGTAAGTTAGTAAGTATATGACAAACTAAGCCATTATGGGATACTAAGCCATAATTATTAGTTAATAAGCCATAGTTATGAGATAGTAAGTTATGGTATTATGAGATATTAAGGCAAATATATATATATAAATATAAATATAAAATATATAGATATAAAGCCTTTTCATTTTTTGTGGTTGTACCAGGCTTCCTTAGCTTTCTAATGTGTAGAAACTTGTTCACTCAGCTTGGTCACCTTCACTTGGTTTAAGTTTGAAGAAACTCTGGAAAAACACTGAGGTTGTGAAACAGTTATTGTACTATATTAGCTAGCGATCAGCTAGCATCCCTTGTTCTGGGCCTCATTTATAGACGCCTTCAAATACAAATGTAACAGAATGTGGATTCATTGTGAATTTTAAGGAAGTTTTTATTATGTACTTTCTATTTGTACAACTATTTCTGTTGATTCACTGATGTAAATAGCTTGGACATCACAGATTTGAATATAGCCAGTGCCCCTAGGCAGAGGTCTGTGTTAGTTTTTTGTCGCTCCAGTAGTATTAAATGTAAATTTTGGAGCTGAACCCACATCACCTGGAAGCATTTCAGGCAGTAATATCATTGAGAAGGCTTAGGAAGGATCTGCTCGGTTGGTTGTATATATAAGTTTCTCGTTCTGTTATCATGTTCATACAGACCCATTTCCAATGTGCTATAAACCTCTAGCTCATCTACTGTTAAACTGTGTATATAGCATCTTTGGTGCTTTGGATATGTGTGATTTAATATTTATGTCAAATGTGCTGTGGGAATTTCTATATTATTAAGCAATAAAAACTGGTTCATGCATCATTCCGTCTTAATAATTCCTGCACATTCCTTATTTTCTATTATTTTCTTTTTCTACTTCAACAGATAAATATCAAGGAGTGGTTCACTGAGAAAATCAATCTTATCAATCAAACAATCTTATCCTCAGCCCAGAGTAGCCGATCACCAAGACATATTTAGTGTCTAAACTTTTATTATTTAGTTTTGCACTGGAGCTATGAGCTAATGGAACAAGTAACGGAGGCCTATTTCGTCCTACTTTTTGGGCGACATAGACGTGTTTTAGGCTAGACTCATTGCTCCAGAGCAAAACTGCAGAAGAAACAAACAAACGTCAGACAACAAACATGCTTTGATGATCAGCTACATTTGAGGCATGAAGAAGACGTGATGTTTCACTGAAAAAGTTCTTTAATAGTATTTGCACACTGTGAGTTCACATGAAACTCCACATGAAAGTCGCATCACTCACTACAGATTTCCCAACTGCCTCTGAAAGCAACTGCGCTTTAGGAGTTTAATGAAATGAATCTCCATGGCTGAGCAGCTGCACACAAGCCTAAGATCATGCACAATGCCAAAGTGTAAAGTACACCACCACTGGACTATGAATTTGTAGAAATATGTTCTCTGAAGTGATGAATCAGACACTGTCTGGCATTTTGATGGATGAATCTGGGTTTGGCGGACACCAGGGAACACTACCTCTGAGTGCATAGTGCCAGCAGTAAAGTTTGGTAGAGGAGGGATAATGATCTGGGGCTGTTTTTCAGGATTTGGTATCAGCACCTTAGTTCTAGTGAAGGTTGTAGCGTTAACATTTTAGACAATCACAAGTTTCTCTGGATTGAAGAATCATGCTTCATTATCTGGCAGTCCAGGCCTTCTCATCTAACACCAGTGCCTGACCTCAGCCCCACTGAGCACCTCTAGGATGAATGGATGAATCGTCAACTGCGAGCCAAGCCTTTTTGTCCAGTATCGGTGCCTGACCTCAGTAATGCTCTTTTGACTGAATGGGCACAAATTCCCACACAAACACCCTTTAAAATCCGAAGAGTGGAGGCTGCGATAGCTGCAAAGGCGGGCCCAACTCTCCATTCAGGCTCATGGAAACTGGAGACAACAAAGAAAATGAAATATGGCCACAAATTACATCACTGGCTGTATCACAAACGTTGTGTTTGCCTTGAGTTTACCCTCTTTATTAAATGCCACTATTCAGACTACTTATTTTTGACTTTGCAGTACCTGTCAGCCCATCTCGGGATTCAGTGCTGTTTACATCCTTCTAAAAGCAAAAGTATTTGTCCCCAGTATCGTTGGTCTCAAACCACGATAACAGCCACGGGCAAAAATATTTTCCACCTTGAAAACGTAGTAAACAGATAAATTGCAAATACACAATAAGTAAACAAGGAGTAAGTGAAATATATGAAAAATAAATACATTTCTGAGCTGAAGTCATACCAGCTTACGGGCAGCTTAAATTGCATGTGGATTTGAGGATCTGGACAGTGTATTACAGTTGTGGTTATTATTACAAGAGGGAACATGACTACAGACCTCACAGTTCGCCGGACCTCCTGGACACTGATCTCCGCATATCATAATAATCTCCACGGCAAAGAATAATCTTCAAATAAAATAAAATAAAATCCCCGTAATCCGGGGTGTCAAATCTACAGTCTTATTCAGATATACTTTGTGTGAGTTGGACCACGCAAGCATGTGTGTGTGTGTGTGTGTGTGTGTGTGTGTTCCAGATGAAACTACATCCTTTAATCTTTGGGCAGATATTGAAGGGATATGTGCTTATTTAGTTACATGCAGAGCAGAACAATAATACTCACGGCCAGGTTGACCAGCACACGGTGTTAGCTGATATTGAGTGACCCCTCACAAATCCATCGTCTAGTTCATAATATTATTTATTTATTTATTTAGTTAGTTATTTATTTATTTATCCTCCTCAGACTACATTTAGGGCTCAGTGTGGATGCATTGTTTCATTTTTTTGTGTGTGTTTATTCACTTAACGTGCCATTTATTCAACCTTTCAGCCCTGAGAACCACATCTTAAGCTATTACTAACTAGTTACTAATTATTCTTTAATCACACTGAATACAGTCCAGTTTAAAGGGACCCTCTGTCCACATCTGCTGTAAACATGCCCGCTCTCCTCTTACAGTGGTGCTGCAATAGTCTCCAGAGTGAGATTTTCTGCTTTAAGCTTTAGCTACACTCCCTTCCGATGATGTATCTGGAAGGTGGGAAGAACTTTTGAAAAACTACATGCACTTTCAGGCAGATCTATGAGTGCGGACTGTTTGTAATCATTATTATTGTTTAGTTTCAGTGGCTGGCTAATGCAGAAGGGAACTAGACATCTAACATTTCTGCTACGAAGTGGAATATCATGTCTGTATTTATTAGCCTTTGCATTTCTTCATTGCTGCCAGGTGGGTTCCCAGCTGTTGTTTGACGTATTTGCTCAGTGCGTGCTGGGTATCGTAGTGATAGAACACTGATGGATAAAAAACGAAAAGACTACAAAATTGGAAATTTGTATGTAATCAATGAAGCTGTGAGATGAAATGATGTACAACAGAATACAGCATAACTCGATAAACAACATCACAAGTCGCTGCTGTCGGAACAAAACCTTTGTATCTCCACTCCTGCTGTTTTTCAGTTTTTGACTTAATTTGAGAATACCTGTTGTCCTATACGTTGTGTGTAAATTTCATGATGAAGGGACCAAGACAAATTACCCAAAATGACTAGGGAAAATGTCTG
The DNA here is from genome assembly GCF_015220715.1 of Pygocentrus nattereri. Lineage (NCBI taxonomy): Eukaryota > Metazoa > Chordata > Actinopteri > Characiformes > Serrasalmidae > Pygocentrus > Pygocentrus nattereri. Next base: position 9,447,387 of record NC_051233.1, on the reverse strand, counting down.
GTTCCATTGACTTCCATTAAAAGTAGACTAGATTTTTTCCTTCTCCTGTAAAGTTACCATTTTGGAGATACAAAGTTTTCTTCAGACAGCAAAATGCTAGTTTCAGATTCAGATTCCTTTATTGATCCCAGGGGGAAATTGCAGTTTTTTGTCCTTCGCCTCCTTGGCTGTCTTCAGTTCCCTCTGGAACTGTTTTGGGCCATTTTAAGTTATTGAAGTGTGTAATAAATGTTTGGACCTGTCTGCCCATTTTTAATTGAACCTATTCATTTTTATATTAATGAATAAAACAAAAAAGCAACTCAAGACAAACAGAAGGCCGACAAACAAGGACCCCCAAATGTTCTGAACATGAGCGAGTTTGGCTGAAGGGGTGAAAATGGAGCAGTTTCTGTTGAAAAAGTTTTGCCTTAACTAACTTCATCTTAGCAATGTGTTTTTTGGAAAAGATGGGGGCCGTTTAAAAACATAACTAAGCATTTTTAAATATTTTGTTTACAGTCGCCTGCCTCAGGACATCCCCTCACTAATACTGATAAGGGTTCTATTGACTTGGAGGAAATATAATAAAAAGAATAACAATAATAATAAACATCACATGCCGCTTTTGTTACAACTTTGAAGAATCTTTCATCCACTTATTATGGAAACACAGTAGTACTCATTCCCACGGATCCTGTATAAATAAAAATAATGTGTGGCCACGACTTTGTAAGGCATGGGAATGAGATGAAGTCATGGCCACGACTTACTAAAGCTTGGGAACGAGATCCTAATGCATGGCCACGACTAGTAAGCCATGATCTTGCTTCCACACCATACTAACCCATGGCCATGACTTAATTAACTCTTTCCCACGCCTTACTAAGTCGTAGCCAAGCATTATTTTTATTTATGTGACCTAACAGGACTCCTTATTCATAAGACTATTCTTTACTTTATTTATGTTACATCGACACTAGGTGGCAGTATAGACTACTAGCGCGCTTCTGAAGAAGAGAGTGGGGCCCTTTCGGGCTGATCTGAACTCAGGTTTCCACTTTCTTTCGCAGAACAAGAAGCGTTGATGTTCGCAGTACAAACTGCTCTCTGATCAGCGCGGTGCACCTGTGGTCCTCTAGTCATCTGCGGCCCCTTTAAGCTGATCTGGCGGCTTTAATAACGGCCGTGAGGTCTGATCCGAGATCAGTTTATTCGCTGCTCTTTCAGCGCTGGCGGCTTTAATAACGGCCGTGAGGTCTGATCCGGGATCAGTTTATCCGCGGCTCTTTCAGCGCTTGGCGGCTTAAATAACCGTAGTGAGGTCTGATCCGGGATCAGTTTATTCGCTGCTCTTTCAGCGCTTGGCGGCTTTAATAACGGCCGTGAGGTCTGATCCGGGATCAGTTTATCCGCGGCTCTTTCAGCGCTTGGCGGCTTTAATAACGGCCGTGAGGTCTGATCCGGGATCAGTTTATCCGCGGCTCTTTCAGCGCTTGGCGGCTTAAATAACCGTAGTGAGGTCTGATCCGGGATCAGTTTATCCGCGGCTCTTTCAGCGCTTGGCGGCTTTAATAACCTTAGTGAGGTCTGATCCGGGATCAGTTTATCCGCTGCTCTTTCAGCGCTTGGCGGCTTTAATAACCGTAGTGAGGTCTGATCCGGGATCAGCGCGCACCACCGCCAGGCCTCTTCGCCACGTGAACGCGCAGCCGTAACCGAACCGACCTAAACAAAGATGGCGGCCTGTGTTATACGCAGGGGGCTCCTGTCTGCTGTTAGCAAATATAATAAGAACCACACGCTGCGGGCGCTCAGTGTGGACCTGAACAGCAGACACGAAGTAAGCAGGCGCTGTTTGCAGTGCTCCTCGTGTGGTCTCCTGAATGTACAGCAGAAACGGTTCATGTCTTCACGGTAAGGAGCGACTCTCTTCTAGCTTGTCTGTGTCGCGCTAACACGGCTAAAGCTAACTGGCTATCCGGTCTGTAGTGGCCTGAGGCGCCGTTGATACACAGCGAATACTTTGTTGACACACGGAGCGTTGATTTCGCTCTATATCCGTCTAAAATGATCCTTTAGTTAGTCATACAGTGAGTTAAAGCCTTTAGCTGACAGGCTAACTGACTGCCGGCCAAGGCTCTCGCACGCCAGGCTGTTGTGTAACCGCTGAACTTGCGCAGCTCTCTGGATGCATCAGCCGCGCAAAGTCGGCTTCTCTCTCTCTGGACGCTTCCAGGCTTCTGCCATGCTGTTTGGCTGCACTCTCCTTCTGGTTTCCTTCACCAGAGACAGTTATTCTACATAGAACCACAAACACTCAAAGGAACCATTTCCATGCTTACATGGCTCTGTGCATGGTGAAATGGTTCTTCAGATTGACAGGGAACGTGTTGTATATGGTTCTGTATAGAACATTTTTGAAAATGGGTCTATATAGCACCAGGAAGGGTCCTGCTATAGTCATGCTGTGAAGCATGTAGCTTGTGTCGAACTACCATCTGCTATACAGAACCCTTTTCAAAGCCCTATCTAGACACACATATGGCACATTCTCCAACAATCTGCAGAACCATTACACCATGCAAAGAAGCGTTCAGTGTGGTCTGTATAGAACCACTGTCTTTACTGAACAGCCCTTGACCAACCGCCTTTTTGCTGCTATGTAGAACCTTGTTCAGAAAGGTTCTGAATAAAACGCTATAAACCAGAACGCATTCTCCATCTATAGGAGGAACCATTTCATCATGCGAAGGACCATTTAGGCAGGCACATGATTTTTTTGACTGCTCACAGTTCTATGTAGAACCATTGTCTTTACTAGACAACCCTTGAAGAACCACCTTGTTTAAGTGAGTGGCAACAGAAGGTCCTTTTTGGTGCTGTATGGAATCATTTTCGAAAAGGTTCCAGGCAGAACCATATACAGCTCATTCTCCATCAGTCTGAAGAGCCATTTCAATATGCAAAGAGCCAAGCATGAAGTAGATCTCTTGGTTATAAATAGAACCATTCTCTTTACTGAGGAACCATTGAAGAACCATGTTTTTAGAGATATAAAGTTTCTAAGCGTTCTTTGGCCTGATTGGTCTGTCTTGCACTGTTTTGAGTTCTTGTCTCACTTGTAATGTCTTTGCAGGACTGTGGAGAACCCACTTTTGTTCATCCACACTTTTTTAAATATAAAATAAACCAAGTTTGACCAAGTAAAGATGATATTGGGTCAGTAATGTGACGTCTTAATGTTTATAAAAGGTTTAAATGCATAAAAAGGTGCCATATAGCTGTAGTACCTCTCCCACATATCTACTCACTTAACTTTTCAAAAATATTTTTCTCTTACTGGAGGGTCAAAATATCATGTGGTGTGACCATCTAGCAATGACTGCTGTTTTGAAGACGTCTTTGAAATCACTCTAATTCTATTATTTTTTGTTGTTGTTGTCCTATTTGGCGTAATTTCCAAAGTGTTCTGTAGTCCTGGACAAAAAGTTCTCGCATGACAAAATTCGACCTAGAAGTAGTGGTATGGCACAAAAATCACATCACAATGCTTAAAGACATTTTTATGATACACAATATGATTCAAAACTACCATCACCACCTTATCAGGTACAGTGAGTTATATGCACTGTCCTATTAAACGTGACTCTTCATGAGTTATGAGTGCTTTTTAAATACCAGAAGTATTAACAAAATGCTTAGTCTATCACAAAAACAGATAAAGATTTGTTGTATTGCTCATCTCTAACTAGAAGGGGTAGTAATAAAGCATGAAAGTTCCAGTAGGAAATTCATGGCTATCAAAGGGAAAATTCATAGCATGAATTAACTTTAAACGTGCTAATTCAGGTTTCCCAAGACTAAAAATGTATTAATGTATAAAAAGTGGTTACTGTATATAAAAGTGAAACCTTTATGCCTTGAAACCTTAAAGGGCAATTTTACCCAATTAAAAATTCTCTAATATCAAGGTGGTAAAAGTTAAAACTGATTGCCATACAGGATCCTTTCAGGAGGCAGCTGGGTGCTCGTTGCAAAATATGTTGCATTTTCAGCGACTGGTATGGAACGGGACTCATTTATGCTGAAACAAATAGTAATGTTAGTTGTATAGGCGGTTTAATAAGTTCTGAAAGGAGTCTGGTGTTTCTATCTGGCATGGCGCTAATCGAAAGTGAACCCCCAGCACAACACACACGGTCTGTATGCAGCTTAGCCAGTATTACTGGTGAGAACAAATCACATTTGTTCATGTCTGGCTGGTAACTTGAATGTTTATATAACCAGACAGCAGCAAATCACTAAGATCAGGTTTTGTTTTGTCTGATGGGGATTTTATATGATTGTTAGAGAGGGTTTCTGTTCCACCGGAGGCTGGTAACGAACAGTAAAAGTATTTAAACTACCAAAATAATTTATTTATAGAGTCTATAATATACTCATCATGTACTGTCTTTAAGTGTGTGTACATGAGTAAGCCGTAGTATCCAGAACATGCTGGTATGAAGTCAAGATGTAGAGGTTTTAAATATTTTAAGACAAATAGTATAAGAGCATTTACTGCTTTTTCTTTATCTGCTTTGCTGCAGTTTAAATTTATTACACTTCTTTGCCTTAATACAATTAGTAAAAACAAAAAATCTGATCTTTGAAAGCAGCTTTTAAAAGATGTAGAATTTCTTCATGAGAAAAGAGCAGTAACCCTAAAGAAGTGGGAAGAGAAAACACAAGTCTAAAAGTCTAAACCCTCCTCCTTCACGTATTGCCCACAAGACTGTATTTAGGACAAAACATTGACAATATGGACACAACCAGCCTGACAGATGTTTGTAAAAATTCTTGGAAAATCATATTAGAATTTGATCGTCACGTGACAAATATGAATCCTTTGGATTAGGAGCTTAAACATCATAATAAATCATGATCAGAGTTCTTAGAAACCAAAACTGGGTCCTTTTTAAGCTCATAAGACATGATAACGGTAAATAACATGTCCGAAGATTAAACATATACTTATCCTTAATCTGCGGACATGTTTAATAAAAGGTATTGACTTAATGTTTGTCTTGTAAGAAACAAGTTCAGCATTTTGTTTATGTTGCCACTGAGATGTTATGGTTATGATTATGCTGACAGTTCAACGTGTTTTCTGATAATCCCTGGGTTTGCTTTGTTTTCATGTTGTCTTGTTGTCCTTGTGTTCTGTTTGTTCATTCGTTGTTTCTTCTGCATGTGTCTGTCCAATCGGCTGTGTGTGCATATTATTATTTTTATGTCTGCCTGTGTGTTTACCGCTCTTGTATATTAATTTATATGCTTGTCACTTGTTTTTTTTTTTTTTTTTTGCTCTCTATGTGGGTCTCGGTCTTTGTCCTGTGTGTGTCCTGTTTTGGTCAGTAACAGGCCAGAAGGAAAGGTGCTGGAGACGGTGGGAGTATTTGAAGCCCCTAAGCAACATGGCAAATATGAGACAGGACAGGTAAGGATTTACCAGTGTTGGGCAAGGCAAACTACTAGTTATCTCAGCCACATGAAGCCACCCTTCAGAGAAATGCAGCTAGCTACACTATTAGGTGCACAACAAAAGTAGCCACACTGAATGTTACTTCATATTTGATGTTGTCTCTGAGTCTAATTAATATTGTTCAGGGTCTCTTGTAATTACATTTTATATTCACATTCTAATGTGTTCCTTTTAAGGCCCTAATTAGTATTAATTTGTCGTAAGTTAGTAAAATTGCCTGAATAATTTGAGTACTTGAGTTTTCATGTATAATGTTGGTATTTGTCTGTTTAGTATTTTGTCTTTGCATCTTTTTTTTAAGCCATGAAATTTGTAGCCTAAATTAGAATACAGTTCATAAGCAAAGGCCTTTACACAGAACAACTACATGCCTCACACTGTCGCTGATTTCAGTTAATTTGGTACACTATTAATACTACATATGGTTTGTAACAAACGCACACAATTATGGTTAGTTATAAAACGGAAATATAATTGTTTTGAGAATAAATCTTCAGGGATTTGCTTGTAAATATCAACAAGTATTTGTAAAATGCCAGTAGGACCAGCATTATACATTTCAAATGACTTATTTGAAGGTACAGATAGGTGTTGTTTGACTAGTGTCTGTCTGTCTGTCTGTATCTATCTTTAGGTCTGTCCCAGTTATTGTAATTGTCTGAATGTAGGTCTTTGAGATGGTCATGTGGTTTTAAGCTGACTGCAAATCAAGCTGTTTCTGTTGTCGGTTGGGAGCAAGACAGTAAAAAATGCTAGAAAGTGGCATAGCTAATCAGATAGTTTGACAACTTGGCTTGTAATTTGATAGAATAAAAACAATTAAATTGTTAGTTGTAATTATTTATTTAGCAATTAATTGTCAGCTAAAATTCATGATTATGACAGGCCTACAATTGGTTTTAAATTACCTTTTGAAGTGGCATTAAAAAGTTTTGAAGTGCTTAATCTTTAATAAACATGCCTACTTACCATGCCTACTTCTGTCAAACTGATGAGACAGGGATGTAAAGCTGTACTACACAGTACAACATAACAAATGTTAGTTTTAGACCAGAATGCCCCTTGAAGCATCAACAAAATCTTAATATAATGTGGAAAGTACAATTCCAATGAAGTTGGGACGTTGTGTAAAACAAATAAAAACAGAATAGGATGACTTGCAAATCCTTTACAACCTATATGCAATTGAATACACTACAAAGACAAGATATTTAATGTTCAAACAGATAAACTTTATTGTTTTTTGCAAATATTCACTCATTTTGAATTTGATGCCTGCAATACATTCCAAAGAAGTTGGGACAGGGGCGTGTTTACCACTGTGTTACATCACCTTTCCTTTTAACAACACTCAATAAGCGTTTGGGAACTGAGGACACTAATTGTTGAAGCTTTGTAAGTGGAATTCTTTCCCATTCCTGCTTGATGTACAACTTCAGTTGCTCAACAGTCGTTTCTGGGTGTTGTTGATATATGGCTTTCGCTTTGCATGGCAGAGTTTTAACTTGTACTTGTAGATGGAGCGACGAACTGTGTTCACTGACAGTGGTTTTCTGAAGTGTTTCTGAGCCCATGTGGTAATATCCATTACAGAATGATGTCGGTTTTTAATGCAGTGCAGCCTGAGGGATCGAAGGTCACAGGTCAATGTTGGTTTTCTGCCTTGCCGCTTACTTGCAGAGATTTCTCCAGATTCTCTGTATCTTTAGATGATATTATGGACTGTAGATGATGAAATCCCTAAATTCCTTGCAATTGCATGTTGAGAAACGTTGTTCTTAAACTGTTGGACTATTTGCTCAGTTGTTCACAAAGTGGTGAACCTCGCCCCATCCGTGCTTGGGAACGACTGAGCATTTCAGGAATGCTCCCTTTATACCCAATCATGACACTCACCTGTTTCCAATTAACCTGATCACCTGTGGAACTTTCCCAATCTTTTGTTGCCCCTGTCCCAACTTCTTTGGAACGTGTTGCAGGCATCAAATTAAAAATTAGTGAATATTTGCAAAAAACAAAGTATATCCGTTTGAACATTAAATATCTTGTCTTTTGTAGTGTGTTCAATTGAATATAGGTTGAAAAGGATTTGCAAATCATCGTATTCTGTTTTTATTTATATCTTACACAACATCCCAACTTCATTGGCATTGGGGTTGTATGTTATTATAATTGTTAATCATGTGAAAACGAACTTTAAATTTTGTATGCAAGCATGTAAGGAGAGAGAGGCCTTTTCAGTACATGGTAAGATGACATAACTTGTATGCGTTTGTCAAAGTTGTTCCTGCATAGCGTGTTTGGCTACAGAGGCATTGTGCTGTTCCCCTGGCATGCCCGCCTCTACGACCGTGACGTCACTCCTCCAACAACCGACAGGTGAATGAGCATGTTCTGCATGTCTGTTCCCTATGAAGCATATCACTCAGTTTCTTGATTCATGCTATCTTTGTTCCAAAAGCTAAACATTCAAAATGTAAGTTTTTTTAAATTGTGTTAGTAGAGAACCAAGGCCTATTTGTGCTTTTGATAGTGGTACACATTTGGGTTTTGTACATTATTGAAGGGTTTTTTTCAGTGTAGGAAAGGTTCCATAGGGCCGGAAGGCTGTAGAAAGCCTGACCAACAACCCTATGTCATGGGACAGATTAATTGAGAGGCCATTGTGAGCTTGTTTCTGTTTCTGTCTTGGTTAAGTTCTGTAGCAACTGTCAATGGTAGGGACTCTGTGTTGTTCACTACTGGCGTGAATGTTCAACATTCACTAAGCTAAAGTCTTAATTATTTAGAATCACTTTCATGATCAGTCTTGGTTTAAGGACGAATATTGAAGTTTTTCAAATGTATATTGTCAATCACAGGTACTAGTCCAGTGATTTTTTTATATATATATATATATGCACTTTAGTATTATAAACTGTGTGTATCGAATCATTTGAAAGTGTCTCATTGCCAAAATACATATAAGAAATGACTATGTAGCAATGCTACATGTGATGTCTGATATCTTGAACAGTTTTTGAGTGTCCAATCTTGGTCCTGTACATCTACCATGTTGGAGTGAACACCTGCAACTAGTATTCTGACATTCTTAAAGGCTTTCCTCACATGGATCAAGTGTGCTAGTTTAAGGTTAGAAAAATCTAGGTGTGGTAGATCTCCAGGACCAGGATTTCGCACCCTAGACTAAAGCCTGATTAGCCTGGTTAAACCATGCTGTCCAAGCTGACATGGCTTAATTTTTTGAGGTTTGTGAAATCACTCCCGCAGACAGAGCTTCGTAACGTTTGGAAGCACTTTTTTCACTTATGACAGCATCACATGGTTTTAACAACAAAATCAACATGAGTCACCAAAGGGCTGCACTTTTGCAGAAAGTCATTCCTCATTTGAGACATTTTGTCAAAAACACACATGGTTTGATCTGTAAATTAGAGCCCTGATGTATACAGTACATTTTAGATTTTGACAATTTTCACACTGACATGGTCTTGGCATGTTAGTGCGTGTTGTGCTGGCGTGAGTGGTTCAGACACAGCAGTGTTCCTGCTATGTTTAAATGTTTGATTTATGCATTTTATTGTTCTACCCAGTCTGACAATTGTTTATCACTGTTATTCACTCTTACAGTAAGCCTGAGCCTCCAGGAGCACATGGGTCAAAGGAGGTGAAGGGCAAAACACATACATATTACCAAGTCCTCATCGACACCAGAGACTGCCCTCACATAGTGAGTACACACATGCATACACAGAATATACTGCACTAGTGTTAGATGTTGTCAGTGGGGAAAAATTGCTAACTTGGTTGGTTGGCTGTTATTTGTAGATTATTCAATGAAGCATTTTGATTATAGTGTTATTTTGTCTATATACACTTACCGGCCACTTTATTAGGTACAGGTTCAGTTGCTTAACACAAATAGCATACTAATAATAACACTAATAACATAATCAGCCAATCACATGGCCGCAACCTAATGCATTTGGGTATGTAAGGCAGTCAAGACAACTTGCTGAAGTGCAGACCGAGCATCAGAATGGGAAAGAAAGGGGATTTAAGTGACTTTGAACGTGGCGTGGTTGTTGGTGCCAGACAGGCTGGTCTGAGTATTTCAGAAACTGCTGATCTACTGGGATTTTCACACACAACCATCTCTAGGGTTTACAGAGAACAGTCCAAAAAAGAGGAAATATCCAGTGAGCGGAAGTTGTCTGGACGAAAACGCTTCGTTGATGTGAGAGGTCAGAGGATAATGGGCAGACTGATTTGAGATGATGGGCAACAGTAACTCAAATAACCAACCAGAATCTCTGAGGAACATTTCCAACACCTTGTTGAAAGTTTGCCACAAAGAATTAAATCAGTACTGAAGGCAAAAGGGGGTCCAACCTTTTACTAGTGTGTGTGTGTGTGTGTGTATGTGTGTGTGTGTGTGTGTGTGTGTGTGTGTGTGTGTGTGTGTGTGTGTGTGTATATGTATATATATATATATATATATATATATATATATATATATATATATATATATATATATATATATATATATATATATATATATATATATATATATATACATACATATAGAGAGAGAGAGAGAGAGAGAGAAAGAAAGAGTTGTACCCTAGCCTATGTAAATCAGCTCGGCTATGGTAATGTCCACTGGCAAAAAACTGAATGCTGGTGCTTTGCATCAGTGACACTTTAGGTCCTTGTGAATCACTTTGGATCCTTAGCTTACTTCATCTTTAAGCTTATCAGTTATCTCCAACTACACTGACTGTAATGCAGACTTGTTGAGTTATTCTAAAGCTATTGTAGTGTAATTAAAGTTTGTACCTGCTGGAAAATCCTGGGCATCTGTGGGTATAAGCTACATTAGCCCCATAACTCCGGTACAAAATTAAAGAAGCCAGCTTTGAACACCAAACATGTCTTGGCTGTGAAAAAAAAGTATACATTTGATTTTAAGTTTATTGCCACTCATTGAAATGTGCTCCTTTTCATTTGACAGTCTCAGAGATCACAGACAGAGGCTGTCACATTTCTGGCCAATCATGATGACAGCAGGGCCCTGTATGCCATTCCAGGTGAGCCCATGTGCACTTAACTTACTGTAATATTTCTTAGGACAGCATGTCAGTGTGTTTCTGCCAGAGTCTAATAAAGTAAAGGTTGTTCATTACTCATTGATAATGAGTAGCTTTTGGTGAAAACATGTATTGCTAATTGTATCTTAGCTGGACAGTGTGTAGTCATGTGTAACGTGTAGGAAGGAACTGTACCTTTTGAAACTTTGATTTCAGTGTTTTTCACCCTGTCTTTCTTAGGGCTAGATTACGTGAGTCATGAGGATATTTTGCCATATAATTCCACGGATCAGGTGCCCATTCAGCATGAGCTGTTTGAGAGATTCCTCATGTTTAACCCATCTAAAGGTATTCAAAATCTCTTATAAATTCCAGTCTCCTTAAGATTGTTTGAACCCAGCTCTTTGTCTCACATATGTTATCTAATAACCCTCTCTCTTTATGTGTGTGGCTCCTTCCAGTGCCCCCTTTTGTACCAAGAGATACATTGCGTGCATGGCAGGAGAAAAACCACCCATGGCTAGAGTTGTCTGATGTCCATCGTGAGACTACAGAGAATATTCGAGTGACTGTCATCCCTTTTTACATGGGCATGAGGGTAAGCCTGCAGTAGAGATGGGAGATGTATGTTATAACCTTCATTTACACAGGCAGTGATGTGGTGATATAGATATTTGTTCCTGCTAGATATGGAAGAATGGTGGAGCTGCTTTCGATACCAATAGATGCCCACAATCACAAAGACCAAACACTGTGTTCTTCACACATTGACCGCACAGACAGTGATGTACTGTGTAGGGACTGGCTTTAGAGACAGTCGATTTCTCTCCAGGGTTCTTATTTTTAGCAAGAATGCATCTGATTTGTGCCATCTGATGGGCCATCAGTGAAACTATGACAACCAGTGGTGCACTCGAGTTCAGTAATGGCCACAGGTGATGAGTGACCAGCAGTTGGAGTGACAAGATGTGAAAATTCGCTGTTGGTGTGAACACAGGGTAAAAGGAAATCCCAGTTTGAGCTTTAGCCTCACAAGTGATGAATGAATACTATTTTGCACAATGAAAATATTTTAGGTTTACTTTGCCACTCTGAACCTACAAAATGGGTTTACTTGAGCATCTTAAGTGCTTTTATTTGATCAGGAAATAAACAATTTCCAGAAAAATTACAATTGTTAATCATACATTGATAGAAATTTTTGGCCACACTGCCCACTATTGCCTGTATCAAATTGTTCCATGATTTGGATTTGACCCTAATGTGGAAACTATATATATATATATATATATATATATATATATATATATATATATATATATATATATATATATATATATATATATATATATATATATATATATATATATATATATATAAAAATAATGATATATATTATATATGCCGTCATACTTATGTAGAAACATCAGCAACCTTTTTCTACTCCTAAAAATGACCAACTCCTGACATTGCGATATAAAGAACTAGAGTGCACCGATTAACATTAACACAAGAAAATGGCAAACTATGACTTATCTTTATAAAATTAAGAAGAAATTGTCATTTATTGTGAATATACAGTATGTGGAGTACACAGGAATGAGATTAAGAAGTCTGGATTCACTTCAACACAAACAGCTTTCCCTCAAATCACACATTAAATAATTACGTTCTGCTACTATATATTATGTCTTTTTCATAAGGTCATGAGTTGAAAAATGACTGAAATGTCTAATTGTATCTTAATTTTTGAAATCCCACAGGAAGCACAGAATTCACATGTTTACTGGGTGAGTATAAAGCAGAAAAGCGAAAGCTAAGCTAAATCTGTACATTTAAAGATGAGGTCATCAATTTTCTTGTAGTATTTGGCACAATTCCCATCACATTCCAGTAGCAATCAATAAAATGTGGTCTTTCTGGCTGCCCCAGGCTCTGCAAACATGAAAAACAAATTAAGCATTCGGTTATTCTAGCACGTGTGTGTGTTTTGGGGCACGATTAAAGAGGGACGGTTGAAGAGGCTACATCTGTTTGGCTAAACAGTTAGCTTCAGCTAACGTCTGTGAAAATTGATGACCCCACCCTTAAATGGGAGCCCATACAGCACATTATGAAGCTTTACACAATCTATATATTAAGAATTCTTTTTCTTCCCAGCCTAATTTTTATGCATATGTGATTGTGTGCTTCAGTGGCGCTACTGCATCCGCTTGGAGAACATGGGGAACGAAGTGGTGCAGCTGAGAGAGAGACACTGGAGGATCTTCAGCCTGTCAGGAACATTGGAGACTGTCAGAGGCCGAGGGGTGGTGGGCAGGGTGAGTAACCTCTATGATGATTCTAATTTCTGCTAACACAAGTAAGACTTTTTTTTCTGGAAATATGTTGCTGTTAAGCTAATGGTCATGAAAATATGGAAAACTTTTGACCGTTCCAGAGTAAACATGGACATTTGAAGTTTGTAACAGACATTAACGTACATTTTACCTTGCAGTAGTTTTACAGTGACCTTTTCATTGAAGAGCTGCTGCTGTTTTCCAATCCTAGACAAATTTGAGAATTGTCTGGGCGTGGCGTAATATTCAAATAATTGTTAGCAATCCATAAATATTAGTTTGCCCACTTTTACAATAGTGGTAATGCAGCATAGAGCTGCTGTTGCTGTTTCAAAGACAGAAAGACATCCTATTGGTATCCAGTGGTGTATATAGAACTTCCAAAAGGCCTGGAGCAAAGTCCAGTTTCTAGTCCTAGATTTTGTGATTACATTTATTTAATTGAACTGTTCATGCAAATGATTGGCCACCTGGTGACATACCTACCAATGATTGCAAAATCCAGTATTTAGAAACTGAATCTGAAGTCCAGAGTTGAAGACCTCTGGCCTAGAGTGACCTTTTTCCCCACAAATTTGCTCCATCCATGATTGGTTCATTTCACTCCCAGTTCATCATTTTATTGATGCTAAATCTAACATTTATATGTCTAGCTCCTGAAGGCCTGACCATTAGGAGAGATTGCTTGGCTGTATCAATCTGGACACCACAGAGAATAAAATCCTGATTGGATCATTTTGTTTCCAAACAAAACGTAACAACAAAAATAAGAGTCTTGTTACAATGCTTGCAGAGTTCATGATGATTAAACTAAATATAAATTAAAAAGTACAGATGATCCTAGAAATCACTACACATTTCCTGAGGACCTAGTAAGGCCTTTTGGGTCTAACCACATGCTTAAGCTTTACTTGAGCTTTGTACTGACCACTTTGTACCCAGACACTCTGTTTTCTGACAAAATACATCTGTAATTTATTGGACATTGTAAAGTTAATCAGAGGGCACAGTTTGTACATGCGCATTGCCCACTAGAGCAAAATCAGTTTGATTGAAAAGAAATCACAAATTTTGATTTCTTGGTGCTTTAAAACAAAAAGATTTTTGACATATGAAATTAAACTAAGGCGAGAGAGCAAATTAATTAAGATTATTATATAGGATTAACAAGAACATTTGAGATTGGTCAGCATGCCTTAACCTTAAACTTCAGTGGTTCATTAACTCGCATATTTGCTTGGCGAAATGCAGTAGAGCTGCATGCAGTGGAATTAGTTTTGCTGTGTGAGTATTGTTCCTGTTACCTTTTACCCAGTAACTTTTTCCCTAGAGCACAAGCATGTAGAGCCCAGCTATGCTCTCTCAAAGCTATCTTCCTCTGGCAAGTTATCATAGAACACACGTGCAGAGAACTGTGCTCTCAGTGTGCCCCACCTTAAGAAATAAACGGTGTAATGTTAAAGCAAAAGCATTTAATGAGGGAATTTAAACATGCATTTGTTTCTCTAATACACTGAATTCTTATGGAAAGCTTTGAATTCAGATTGCACATACATTTTGTTTTCCTGCAAGTAATGTTAATAGGTCTAAGCCAAAAATTCCTCTCTGTGTGTTGAACAGGAGCCAGTTTTGTCCAAAGAGCAGCCAGCGTTCCAGTATAGCAGTCACGTATCCCTGCAGGCCCCCAGCGGACACATGTGGTGAGTGGCACATGCACACGTTCACTCATATGTGAGAGTTGATACCGGTGTCTCAGGTTGAACAAACACAGGCTGTAAAGAATGTGATACTACACTAAATAACTGTGCTTTTGGTACCATTTTCATTATTATTTTTGTCATTTATACAGTTGTTTGCAAAGTTTAAAAACCTCATGTTTTGTGGATTTTCCAAAGTTGAGGTTACGCTACAAGACTTTTACCTTTTTATTTTAGCCCTGATTCTCAGTCTGGCTAAGTGTGTGCTGGTTGGTACTAGTCTGCAGGTTTGGGTCAGTTGAAGTCGGTAGATGGGAGCATGATCTAGTTCTGTGTACTGGTCAGCAACTCTGTCTGAACAGATTCCTCCAGCAGCCAATGAAAACAAACTATAAAAGAAAAATACAGCAAGAAAAAAAAAACTGGTTGAAAAGACGTGTGTGTAGTGAAGCTTTAATGACTTGAGTTGAGGCTGGTACACAACAGAGTACATGTACATCTAAAACTCTGAAAACTGCACTACGCCACACTAATCACATCTTTGCGTCATTGACCCGTACTTAAATATCTTTACTTATTGCTTCTTTACTGTGTCAACAAAACCAGCAGCAGCAACTGTTTCACATTTGTTTATTTGCATCTCATAGTAATGATGGAGCGCATGTGTTCATGCAAGTTTGGTGAGTTCGGTTTGGTTCAGCAAGAACTTAAAAGTTGTGTAATCTTGGTGATTTTGGGATCACGCGTTTCATTCTGCAGAAACCAGTCGGATAGTGAGATACCCGGTCTTTTCATAATCCATTAGGAGGAGCCGTTTACTGTATCCAAGCCTTGTGTAAAGTTAAAACATCACCTAAACAAACTTAAATATGGCATTTTGCTGTAAATATTTGTGCACCCTTTCTATTGCTTTGCTCAGTTGAACATACAGGACAGAAAATTAAACACAAAATGAGCCGTAACTTTTGCAAAGACTGCATTTTGGTTTGGTTTATTTTTCCTTTTCCACTATGTTAAATTTAGCAAATGAACAGTAACTGTGCTTTAAAATGTGCAGAAATGTGTTCTCTGTAGAGGATGTGTTAACTTATTTTCACTCAATCAACAAAAACATGTCATTTGACCAGGAGCACCTAAACATTTGGATAATACTGTGTATGTGTTACTTCTCAAGTCTTGGGTCAGTCAAAGAAGGTTTAAAACTGTTGCACACAGTAGATGTGCGGCATGTCTCTTTGCTCATAAAAACTAACATTAGTAACCCTAGAATAAATACACATTAACATTAATGAATGAATAATCCAGTTGGGTGTATAGATCATTGTCAGAACAAAACCTCTGATCTCCTGAAGCTTAGCTTTACTGTTAAAAGGGGAAAAAATGACCACATTTTACATCATTTTGGCCCGTTTGTGTTGGTCTTTTTGTCATGAAATTATGGCAGTTTATTCAGCAGCTGGTATTTTTAAAATATGTGTAAATAGAGAACCATAAAAATGGACATGCAAGGTTTTCTTCAGACAGAGACAATATTGTTGGTTGTGACAGTATGGTGGTGATGACAGGCATAATATCCATCAAGAGCGTCATTTTTTGAGTGTATATCTTTCATTTGAGGTGACTGCATGCTGTTGTCTGTTGCTAAACTGGGTTGTCAACATGGTTTCCATGGCAAAGTCATGCATCTGACACTTAGGGATGCAGTAAAAATTAAGAAAACAATCACTGTACTCAGTTTATCATAGCCTTTTCTTAAAGTGGCACTGCTGGATTTGCTGGGGCATGTTCCAAATGTTGTGACACAAACTTTGTATTGTGAAAATATCTCAAGGTTTCTAGGTCAGGCATGTTCAGCTGGGGGCTTTCCTGGCCAGAGTGCTGCATTTACCCTCATATAGCGCTATGAATTCAGCTCTTGAAAGCCTTGCTAATTAGCTGATGAGCTGAATCAGGCATGTGCAATGAGGCACCATGCTGAAGTCTGCAGAGTTTTGGCAAGAATTTGAGTTTGACACGTGATCTTGGTGCGTCTGCATCTGAGTTACTTTTAATGATAAAAGGTGTTCAAAGCTTTCTTTGCTCTTTATGAAAGGTAAAGTGCAGATTTTCAATTGCCATTTTTTCCATGCTGAAAATGCCCCATCTGTTTTTATCAGTTAGTGACATTTGATATTTACATTTGAAAACTTTACTGCTGAGCTATTCAGTATTCTTGCTCTGGGTAGTGATGAGCTGGAATGCTAAAAGGATGTGGAGCATTCTATGGATTGGTTTCCCAGACAGGGATTGCAGTTAGTTCTGCACTGCATTTTTCTTTCAGTGGAGGATCACTATTCAGAGCAGTGTGTTAACAACTCTGTTTAGGTTCTTTGGCACTGAGTACTGACTTTAGCCAGAATATAATCCATCTGTCATTTTCACACGTGCAGAATATGTGAGCTAAGCAAAGGGCAGTTTTGTGCCTAGCTTTTGGATTCACTGAGCGGCTTACGGGTCACCACGCCATCCAGGAATTCTTTGTGCATTACGTAGTGTGCATCTCTATGTGTGTAGTATTCATGAGATTACTGCACATAATACATGGATGGGTTGGTGCATGTATCGTGTCAGGTGTGTAGATCTGTTGTCAGTAACTGTGTCTTTGTTGTGTACATGCAGCATTTGTAGTAGTATGTAATGGTTGGTAGGGGGCCTTTGTTGTTATACTGTGTGTGTTTTGGCAGTTTTAAATCTGATGTGTGTATTTTTGAATGAATACATTTCTGTATTTCTATATGGGGGGTGAGGTGGTTAATGACTGTGATTCCATATTACATTTCATTGTTCAAAAGTTTGGTACCACATGTTTTTTTATATATATAAAACAATCAGTTATATAATCAGTATATAATCAATATACAATCAGTTATTTATATATATATATATATATATATATCTCTGATTGTTCCCCAAATACATAATTAACACACAGTGTTATATAGAGTGTATATATGTGTGTGTGTATGTATGTATGTGTATATATATATGTGTGTGTGTGTGTGTGTGTGTGTGTGTGTGTGTATGTATGTGTGTGTATATATATATATATATATATATATATATATATATATATATATATATATATATATATATATATATATATATATATGTGTATATATATATATATATGAGAAATAAATATAAAAATAAGTGTATTCAATATATTTATATATTAAATATATTTATATATTAACTATATTTAATATTGTATTTTTATAATAATTATTAAGGTATCTGCCTAAAAATGTATCTCCATTTTTAAAATATGAGACATTCTGGATATTAATTTTATTAGAACTTCATTCTCATCATCTACTCTGTTCATCATGGCAGACACATCTCTTTTCGTGCAGCTTTGTAGGTATTATGTGAAACCTGTGAAGTTGCACAGGGCTAACCTATTACAACAGCAGTGTAAATATATCGTCAAGTTCTTTAATTTTATTATCAACATTGATTCCAAACTTTTTAACAGTGATTCTAAACTTTTGAACTATTGTGTGAATACCGGGGGGCTGGTGGGGGCCGGGACGCTTGGGTCTCTGACGGTGCGTCTCCTTGTGTCTCTGCCCCCATGCAGGGGCTCCTACAGGCTCGAGAGGCCCAACGGCACATTCTTCGACGTGCGCATCCCTCCGTTCTCTCTCGAGAGCAAGAAGGACGATACTCCCAACGGCTTCCTGCCCGGCCCCTTCACCTCACTGGCCTAAGAGCCCAGAGCCCAGAACCCCAGTCTGTCCCCTGCCATCCCCAGCCTTGCCCCAGCATGCATCTACTCTCAAGCTACCTCAGAGTCATTGATCTTTCTCACTTTTCCTGCAACTAAGTTCTAGGACTGCACAATATGGACAACAACCCAATCCTCGCGGCCCTTCAGACTGTTCAACATTTTTGCTCGTATTGTCTATGTTGGGCTCTGGAATAGAGCAAAAATGTGGAACCATTAGGTGGGCCCCAAGGACTGGGTCGAAACAATGCAAAAAAGCTTTTAGTGACTGGTTAGAGACTCATTTGCATTTAGCAAGGTTTGACATCATCAACATTGAGAGAGCTGATATGATGATAAAATATTGTGCAGCCCTATCAAATACTTTGTCACTGCTGTCCCAAAAACCCCACTTTCTCTACCATCACCTTTATCTTGCGCAGCACTTATTTTTCTCACTTTATCCTACATTTCATTCTGTTTGTCTTAACCTACAAGCCCTGAAGCAACCTTGAGGCACCACCCGGATCAGTTTTATTACTTTCTACCAGTCATGCAACAAAATTCTTGACGAAAATTGAAATTCGGGACTTACTTGGCTGAAAAAAAAAGAAAACTAAAAAAAATAATTATTTCATATATAATTGTTAAATATGAGATTTGTTTTTGATTTAAAATAATGCTTCAAATGCAAGAGTGGTGCTGTCGATAACGAGAACTGGAGAAATACAAGTAGTTACATTTTTAACAGCTAAGTAATATGAGATATTAAAAATTGTGAAATGGTGAATGTAATACTTGACTGTTTCCCAAAGGCGATACCAGAGCACTTCTGCTCTGATGACCAAAACACATCATTTTTAATATGTAAAGAGTTCCGGCCTGGCATTCTAAATTTTCTCAAGCAGGAGGCGCTATAAACACACACAATTCACATTTGTGTTTAGTAGTTCATAGAAGACACCGCCATAAATCTCAGCAGAATCTGACAAACGTACATGCTAACAGTAACTACTGTAAGAACAAGGTAGTAAGTAAATTACCAAAATTATAATTACATTTTTTCAAATTGGCTCATGCTAAAAAGCATGTAAGCTGAAGACATATATTTTAAATGTGTTAAGTATTTGATTTTGACACTTCATTGTAGACCTATTTAGTTTGTTTTTTCGTTCTTTTGGCAGAGAATCGTCAGTTGCCGAAATTTCGGTGCATCCCTAATTTCTACACCTTTCTTTCCTCCAAATCCAGGCAGCTAATACATTTCATTCTGAGCCCTCAATTCATATTATCCAAAGCAGACTAGCCGAGCAGTTACATGTCTTGTCATTCTCTCTGTTGTGTATAAATACCTTTCTGCCATGCTGACTCAACAAATAATGCTGTCTTTTATAACCCCCAACCTACCTCACTTGTCAAACCTTAAACTACCCACAAAGACCAGGGATTATAGACTTGGATGAAGTTTAGTTCATCATATATGAAGTGATATATTTTCAGTACAAAAGCTCCAATAGCTGCATAAGCTGTGTACATCAAACCCCTTCAAGCAAAGAGTGCTGCTCTGTGTCAGTTTTCTCTAATTTGTAATGTAATTATGTACAAAGATCTTATAGATCTTTAGATCTGCACCACTACTCACCATTACTGTGTGAACCCTTCTGTGTCCCATTACATGACAGAACTGAAAATTGTCTTTTTAGCTTATGTGGTCACAGGATTTCTCACAAAATCAAATGTTAACAGTAAACGTAGACAAGTTTACATTTACGGCATTTGGCTGACGCTCTTATCCAGAGCAACTTGCAATTTGATCATTTTACATAGGTAGGCCAAGGCGGTGTTAGGAGTCTTGCCCAAGGACTCTTATTGGTATAGTGTAGGGTGTTCGCCCAGGTGGGGATTGAACCCCAGTCTAGAGTGTAGAAGGCAGAGGTGTTAACCATTACACTACCCCAACCACGTACTGATATATCTCTAAGCGTTTGGTTTTTGGTTGGCTCTGTGGCTATTGCATTTGACCAGTCTATGGTTTGCACCATTACTTGCTCCACCTATACAGTCCTGCTCAGTACTTGGACACAATGCAGCTCACTTGGCATGATTAAGGATTTGTAACCGTGTGGTACCAAACTGCCTGGTGGTAAAATGTTATAAGAAATTATGTGATTGAAGTACATGGAGGTGCAACGCTCACTTATTGTTAACCATGTTATTGTCTTTGGGGTAATGGTGGTGTGTTGTTTTTTTTTTTTTTTTTGTTTTTTTTCCCTTCTTCTTCTTCTCCTCATTTCTAACAATGTCTGTCTGCTCTTACCTGTTCGTCACATACTCGGAGCACTTGTCCGCACTTTGAAACTAGATCAGGGCACCATAACCTGGACCGGTAGATCTACCACCTGCAGAGTTCAGCTCCAGTGATAATCTAACACACCTGATCAAACCTGGTATCGAAGGCCTTCAGAGACATCTGAGTATTAAAGACAGGCGTGCTGGACCTTAGCTCTTCACGGTGATATTTCTACACGATTAGGCACCCCTCTGCTAGATGACCTACCCCAGACTGACACAGTATAAATGAGCTCTTTAACTAGATCACACAAGGAATGTAGAACCAGGAACAGTTCTGATACATAAAACTCAAAGAACCTGGAAGAACCTATTTGGATTAAGAGCTTGAGTCCAGTTTCCGGTCCTGAGTTTTGTAATCACTAGTAGGTATGTCACTGGGTCACCAGTGGTTCATCAACAGTTCAGTTCATCCCTGTGGTTATATAATTCAGTGTCAAACTTGTGTTCCGGATCCAGAATTGTAGACTGCTCCGTCAAATGAAGGTTCTAGCACTTTCGGCTTGTGAGGTTTTTTTAATGAAACAGAAGCTGGAGAATTGTGGAATGCGGCATTGTGCTTCTCTGCAGTTTAGACTGGATGACCTGTTTAATGTGAGTTAATGTTTAATAAGCACTTGCCTTGCGGTCTCATACATTAATTGGGGGCAGTTTTTGACTGTAACCCCCTCCGTTTCATGGTATGAGAGAATACAAGTCCTTGTTGGCAAGAATATAGTGTGTTTGTATATATGCGTGGTTGGAAGTGCTAATTTAGAATTTACCTCCAAATATCGGTGTTTTAGTACATTACACCCTCAGAAGTTTATTAGGTTTCATGTGTAAATCTGTTAGAGCTTCTCTGTGAAAGTAAGAAGACTTGAGCACTAATTGCTTGCATGACTGAAGCCAAGATGGGCAAAATGTGTGTTACGATAGTTCAAGGCTTCAGAATCAGGTTCAAATCAGATTATATGTTCTGAACAGCATAACACTGAAACACCGTATGCAGACACAAACATTGCTGTGAGTAAATTTGTTGTGAACGTTGATTCTGGCTTGGAAGATGAAGTATTTTGCTCATCTGTTATTGTTCAGCAGGGCTGAGTAATACAGTCTTGGCACTGAACAGTTCTCAGGGCTCAGAATTTAACACGATGTTCTCAATACAAGGTAAAATAAATTATTTATTGTGGTAATAATTTCTGTACCACACTGTTGTGCTGATTCATCCAGCACTATGCATTTTTTTAATAAATCGCTGGGAATTTAAAAGCTTACAGAATGCTTACGATACAGAACTTGTGATAACTGACAGTTGTGGCTGATGTGACGTATTATTAGTGCATGCCAGTTACATTTGTTTAACTTGCGTTGGCGCCACCAGCGTGTCATGATGACAGGCCATTCTAATCTTGCTGTCCGCAGACTGTGTGAGCTTAGAGATGGATTGATGACGAAAGAACTTTGTCCTCATTGGACTAACATTTGCCTGCCAACAGCCATGACATTGTTCTTGTTCATTCTAGAACCTTCACCTCATAAACATGCTTAGCTTTTATTCCATATGTGATGATAATGTTATGTATCATAATGACACCATCTCTACTTATTTTTTTTTTACATGTTTATCAAAACGAAAATAGATGTGAAAAATGAAGAATTTGTTGGGAATGAATTCCTACTAAAGGAAAAATGTAGCATGTGCAAAAGCATATTTTATACATTTTATTCTTCCCTCTAATCTGGTAAACTCAGCAGATGTGTAGAAATTGAGAACATGCCATATTCTCTGTAGTTAACTTATCTGGGTTGCAACCTGTAAACCTGCCCAGATTGGCGGTCGGCTTTTCAGCTCCTCCCTGATATACGACTGGCTCCGTGCGCCATCCGTTGGAAAAGCCTGCTGTTGTATCTGCCAGGATGGGAAACTGAACCCTAGTGTTTCGTTCCTAGTGTATCCGCTATGCTGTTCATTCGTCTGACTAAAAAAGAAGGAAAATTCCCGCTGCTAGTGACCATACATGCGTCACTGTGTGTGAAAGTTTTTTAAAAATTAAGCAACAATTACAAGTGTAAGAAAGCAGATCTGGTTGTTTTCAGAGACATAAAGTCTTTGAGTTTGCAGGTTGATTAGTTGATGTTCTGGTATGTCATCAAATTGTGTAACTCAAGTACAGGTGCTATACATCACATTCTCCTGTATACCACAGTACTTATTCTAGAATCCACTGCATATATAGCCAGAAACTGTAGAGCTTCTGTTCTGTTCACTAATTCCATCTGAATTTCTTTGATGTATCCATTTGTCACGTCACCTTCAAGACAATCAAGATTGTTTTAATTAAATATATCAGCCCTTCTCTGGGTTTCTGTCTATAGATTTTGTAATTTATGCCTCTTGAGCTCACATTTCTGCTTGTTCTGTTGGTTTGTGGAACTTTAGAGCTGTCTAATGGTGTCGAAGGGCTGACTGTAACCGTGTGTGTAAGTTCAATTATCCGGCGGTTTTAAAATAATAAAATGGGATATTTTTTTTTTTAATTTTGAAAAGTCTGTTGTCTGTTGTATCAGTATACATTTCATTAATCACTCAGACACAAACCTATGCAGTTTTACAGATTTGCACAGTACAGTAAAAGTCAGAGGCCACTCATCATTTTTCAGTTCAATTCGAACCAGTAAAAGCAGCCATTAATTACAAATTATGATTACAAAATCTAGATTTTCAATGAGATATTTTTGAGAGATTAGATATAAAACAATCCACATACATAAGGTAAAAGGAAAGCAGGGGACAATGTAATAGTAGCTATTATAAAATTAAAGTTCATAATATCATTTTTCCAGTTAAGAAAAAAGCTTTACAGGAACATGCAGATTTGACATTTTATAAATGCCGTCCTAACTTCTGTTTTTAGTTTCTGTATCTGCACTTGGCATTTCTAATGATAAGGGAAGGTTAAGAAGTTCACTAGTATTAACTACATTTAAGCTGGTGGCAGCTCAAAGTGCTTTACAGAAAGGTGAGGAAGTTTAAGAGAAAATACAAGACATTATGAATACTAATTTAAAGTCATATAAGAAAATGTCACAGATCAAATTAAAAGAGAAATACTAAGAGACAGTTTGAATTAATGCGAAGTTTAAGAGAGATGTTTTTAAATGTTTCTTAAAAGTGAGCACAGAGCTTGACCGTCTGATAAAAGGTGGAATTCAGCAGTTCAGACACAAAACGACTGAGAGTCCACATTTTCTGTACTTTATGGAATGTATTTGCAGAAGGTCTGTGTCTGCGATCAGTACTGAGGTTACTAAACCTTGTAGTTCATCACACAGTTTTATTCTTTAAGCTACTATGTTCATATGTTAGTAGCTATAACTATAACTTCCATATTTGCTTACGTTACTTAACTGCTTGGTTTTAAATGCTCTTATTTCATAGCAAACCTAATTGATAATTGAACATATAATTCCTAAATTAAAATCTTGAATTTGTCTTAGGACTGAAGATTAAATATTTCTGTAATATAGCACCAGAATTATTTCTAAACATATGCTAAATATACAAACATGACTAGATTAATTATTTATACAGTAAAAACAATTAATTTCATTTTTGGGCCAAAAAATATACTTCTAAATTGTTACAACCTATTTTCCTTCATTGTATCAGTATATATTATTCCTAATATACACCTTACTATTTATTGTTTATTGTTACTTTTGGGAGTTAACTGGGACCTTGAGTACACCATTTCGTTCCACCCCATGTACCACATGTGATGCGAATGACAAAGCCTTATCTACACTTCTGATCAAAAATCATAAGACCAGTTTAAAAAAAATGGCAAGAATTTGCCATCATGATTGGGGGTGCTTTTTCCTTCAGTGGAACAATGGATCTTCAGGTTGTGCAGGGGCATCAAACAGCAGCTGGCTATGTGGAGATGTTGCAGCGGGCATCCCTCATGACTGAGGGCCCTCGTCTGTGTGGTAATGACTGGGTTTTTCAACACGACAATGCTGTAGTTCACAATGCCCACCTGACAAAGGACTTCTTCCAGGAGATTAACGTCACTCTTTTGGACTATCCTGCATGTTCCCCTGATCTAAATCCGATTGAGAACATTTGGGGATGGATAGCAAGGTAAGTTTACAAAAATGGACATCAGTTCCAGACAGTGGATGCCCTTCATGAAGCCATCTTCAACACTTGGAGCAACGTTCCTCCTAGCCTCCTGGAAACACTTGCATCAAGCATACCTAAATCATTGTTTGATGTGATCAACAAGAATGGTGGAGCTACTCATTACCGAGTCCTTTTTTTCTGTTTTGAGGGGGTTTTCAGGGTTTTTTTTTTTTTTTTTTTTTTTTTTTTTTTTTTTTTTGGTCTTAAATTTTTTTTTAGTTATGGTCTTAAATTTTGATCAGCTGATGAACAGCCTATTTCAGTTAAATTGTTGTTTTCAATAAATTGCCTACTCAAAATCTTTTGTCTCTTGCTCCCACTTCTTCTTTAAGCATTGTGAAGCTGTACTTGGAACCTTCTTAAGATCCAATAGTGCAAAATACAAATTCTTGCAATTTTTTAACTGGTCTTAAGATTTTGATCAGAAGTGTACACTCTTGACTGCCTTGTGACTGAGACAGGAGGCAGAGAAAGAGCTCTTGTGGCGGTGGTCTGCCTTTGTCCCATTTCCCACTGCCTTTGTGGCTGCTGATTGGTTGTTTCCGCCTTCCATAGGGGGACGCTTACCTGCCAGAGGGCCAATGGTGACATGTTCGATGTGGCTATCCCCTCCTTCTCCCTGGACAGCCACGGGCACAAGGATAGCCCCTAATCCTTCCTCTTCTAAAGCAGCCTAGACCACCTTACACCCTAATGCACACAGCTAAAGGCCATACTCCCTAACCTCAACCCCTACACCCTTCAGTTCTCCCCTGAACACCAAATCTTTTTCTCTTTTAAAGGAATACTCCAGCTTTTTTTGGTTGGAACTTTTAGTGGTAGAACTTTTCTGATTTAGAAGTCAACTGTTAGAACTTTTACTGGTAAAACTTTTCTATTTTAGACACCTACTAATGGAAGTTTTACTTGTTTTAGAAGTCTACTAGTGGAACGTATTTCTGGAAGATTGTGTCTAATTTTGAATTCTGCTAGTGGAACTTATTTATGGTAGAACTTCTCTATTTTTGAAGTCTACTAGTAGAACCTTCACTGGTAGAACCTTTACACTGCAGAAGTTTACTAGTGGAACTTTTGCTGCATGAGTATATATTCTAATATATTCTAGGTGTACTTGTAGAACTTTTACCGATAGAACTTTTATTGGTTGAGATCTAATATTTTAAGAGTATTGGTAGAACTTCTACACTGTAAAACTTTTACATTTTAGAAGTGTACCTGTAGAACCTTTCCTGTTAGAACTTGTACACATTAGTACACAATTTTTTTCATTGTGAAATTATTGGTCTTTGGAGTTACTTACCAGGACAATGCTGCATTTCTTATCATTATCTCCTGAATGAAGTTAACATTAACTACCTTCTCCTGAACTGACTTAACCGACACCCGCTTCTGACCCCTTTATGAAGTATAAATTTTAAATATATTTAGTCATTTTTGCTCTTTTGCTTCATTATAATGGTAGAAATGTGAGGTAGCATTTGGTACTAGCTGCTGATCACAAACTTGAAGCAGTATAAAAGCATAGTTTTCAGATTGTTTTAAGATTTTAGAGTTGTTTGGGTTTTTTTTCTGTGGTCTAGCGGTTCTTATTAAAAGCCACCTCTCTCCAGTATAGCTTTCATCTGCTTTTGGTAGACATCTAACTTTAGAGTCACATGTATTTTGTTCGCTGTTTGTTGATAAAAACTGTATATGTCGTGGGCTGGAGGTTAGGGAACCAGCCTTGTTGACCGTAAGGTCACCGGTTCGATCCCCAGAGCCGACAGCACATGACTGAGGTGCCCTTGAGCAACCCTAACCCCCAACTGCTCCCTGGACGCTGCGGATTGGGCTGCCCACCGTTCCGGGCAAGTGTGCTCACTGCCCCCTAGTGTGTATGTAGTGTTTCACTTCATGGATGGGTTAAATGCGGAGTTGAAATTTCCCTGTTGTGGGACTAATAAGGGTCACTTAATCTTAATCTATTAATCTTGATGAGAACATTGCATATACCTTGAGCAAGGGTTTTGTCTTGTTTATTTTTTTTATTTAATTAAAAAAAATTATTTCAGTGTCAGTGGCCAACCACATATTGCAATATTGTGATTTTGTAATGCAGTGTTGCATTGTTTACAATTTTGCATTTAAATTCACTGGCTATTTTTTTAGGAACACATTTCTAATACTGAGAATTCTTCATGGCATGGATTCAACAAGGAGCTAAAAACATTCCTTAGATATTCTGGTCTATTTTGACCTTATTGCATCAGGTAGTTGCTGCAGTTTTATCAGGTGTGCGTTTATGAATCTCCTGTTTCGTCACATTTCAGGGTGTTCCAAACGCGTCTAAAGATGCTGCCATTTAAGTTCATTGAAATCATTCCGTTTCATGGAACCAGTTTGAGTTGACATGAGTTGCATCATTGTGCCAGATGTGGACATTAGAAGAGGGGTCAGATGTGGCCATAAAAGGATACACGTAAATTCCTGTTCTTGGCTGACTGGAGTGGAACCGGATGTGATTTTATTTTGCTGCTGTAGCCCATCCATCTCAAGCTTCAACATTTTGTCTATGTGTGACCTCGCTCATCAGTAAGGTGTTTTTTGTGCCTAGAGAACTGTTGTTCACTAATTATTTTTGTTTTTTTTGCACCATTCTGTGTAAATTCTAGACACTATTGTGTGTGAAAATCCCAGGAGATCAGCAGTTTCTGGAAAAACTAGCACCACCAACCGTGCCATGCCATGGTCAAAGTTACTTAGATTGCTTTTTTCCCCATGTGATGTGAACATTAACTGAAGCTCTTGACCCAAATCTGTGTGATTTTATACGTTGCACTGCTGCCACATGACTGGCTGACTGGATACTTGCGTGACGGAGCAGGGGTGCAGGTGTACCGAATGAAGCAGCCATGTTATTGTATGTAGTAATGATATTTATGTATATATTCGTCACATAACCACGCTCATTAGGTTTGAATGGGGAGTTAGAAACTATCGTTCTTTTATGATCATAATATTTAGCACGTCCAGTCGGAAGTGTTGGCTGTTACATTGGTTTTTCTCTCATTGCACTGATTCCTTAAGTTGTGCAAGAATGACATGGATGGATATTTTTATATAAAAAATGGAAGACATACTAATGGCAGATTTATTTCTGAAACTAATAAACTTGGATGGTTTTAACTTTGCGTTTTATTTTTTGTTGTGAAACGTCATTTTAGTGCACGGTCAGCTCATTTTTATATTTCAACACAAGCAAAAACAATTTTTATAGAAATCTACTTCACTGGGAGAAATAGCAGTAGTATACCAAACATTAGCATTATGGATTTTGTCACAGCTATGTACGTGTATGTGTATAGATGGTTACTTGTTGTGTGTATGCAAGTCTGTTGGGTTCTTTATTAGTTTCAGTATTAGAGGCCACGAAATCCTTACACATTTTCAGTAACACTTTATTTGAAATATACCATTGATCAAATATACCATAAATACCTACTCCAACTAAAAACTCCAGCAGCACTGCTGTGTCTGATCCACTCTGTCCAGCGCTACACACACTAACACACCACCACCAGGTCAGTATCACTGCAGTGCTGAGAATGATTCACCACCCCAATAGTACCTGCTGTGTGAGATGTGTGATGTGGTCAAAAAGCGTCTCGCAAAATCTTACTAAAGGACTCTGACTGTTAAATTATTCGCTCCTGGCCATTTAAGGGTTTTATATGTACATGTGCTTGAGTGCATAAGTGAAAGTGGTGGATGTTTTTTTTACCTCTTTTTGCGCAGGGGGACGTTCCGGATCGAGAGGACGGATGGGTCACACTTTGACGTGCGCATCCCGCCCTTCTCTCTGGAGAGCAACAAAGATGACAAGTCTCCTCCTGCTGGATACAACTGGTAGTGCAGACCTCCTGAACAAACTCCTAACAGGTGGAAGTTGTCCTGCGCTGATAAGACAATCTTCCCCAGTTCAAATCCCATCCTGAACTGTTATGAAAGAAACACAAACCTGGTCTCAGGTCTTCAAGCAAGGGCTTCATCTTCCAGTAAGAAGCCCCACAAAGAGCCACATCTGACTGAATGCCTCGTAGGAACCTGTACTTCTCAAACTGCCCTTCTATACTGTATTAATCAGTCTAATATAGAGATTTTACTTTGAACACAACTGCATCAGTGTGTGGAGGGAAAATAATACATTTTTATTATTTAAACAGCTTTAGAGCAAAAGCAGCTCTAACCGTAGTAAATACAAGATAAATACTGATTCTAAGCGCTGGCTTTCATATCAACACATTTAAGGTACTTTTAAACTTGCATATATTTGGCTTGGGTCTATCACATGGCTGGCCATACGACTAGACTGTGTAATATGATGAAGCTGCCACTCTCATGTTGCCACAGAAGAGACATTTTTCCAGTTCGCAAACCATTGTCACTGTAATATTCATCATTTTTCCTGTATATTTCATGGTTGTTATAGAAAAGT
Organism: Pygocentrus nattereri; assembly: GCF_015220715.1. NCBI lineage: Eukaryota > Metazoa > Chordata > Actinopteri > Characiformes > Serrasalmidae > Pygocentrus > Pygocentrus nattereri. The sequence goes on along the minus strand of NC_051233.1, from coordinate 9,418,016 downwards.
GGTCTTTTCCAGCTCACTCTTTAAAGCAGTGCTCAGCAGCCTCTTCTAGCCGATCTACCATCCTGCAGACTTCAGTTTTTACCCAAACCCAGCATAGACACTAGAGGCCTGCACCAATAGGATCCACCAATATAGAATTTCAGACCTAATAACCTATAATTACACTGTGTTGCAGTTGATATTAATACCAATAATGAATGTTCAGTATAGATTTTACATTTTTAAACGATAAATGAAATGCGAGCGTGTAACGTAGGGTGAAATGCTTAACCTGGATTTTATTAATCAAGAAATATTTAATTGTTACCTAGCCAAATCATGCATGGGTTTTCAGTTAAGGGTCCAAATCATTAAAATCATTAAGGGTCCAATCATTTTTTTTGAAACCAAGGAGTTTAATATAATTTGTAAACAATGTCAAAGTTTCAAAACATATTATTCACTCCTTACATTTACATGTATGGCATTTGGCTGACGCTCTTATCCAGAGCGACTTAAAATTGGATCATTTTACACAGGGAGGGCAAGGCGGTGTTGGGAGTCTTGCCCAAGGACTCTTATTGGTATAGTGTAGGGTGTTTACCCAGGTGGGGATTGAACCCCAGTCTACAGTGTAGAAGCCTCCTCACTCCATACGACCCATATATAAAACCTAAACTGCAAAACTGGCCTGTTTTGAATTCATTGCTTCTGTGATGTTACAAAAACTCATTTACACAAATCGACCCTGCAGGGGTTTGCTCCGCTCGTTCCGTTCTGTTTTAACATTTTTAACATTTTCTATTGTAACATATTGCAAAGATAATCAGAATACACAGTATTACATGGTAACACTTAAACCATGTTACATAACACTGACATAGCAATACTATAAACATGTCATGGCAGATGTCATGTACCGTCATGGTACATTGTGTCCAGTAATATGCGTCATGTTATAATTACTGGCAATGTCACATGCTAGTTTTTGTTGTGTGCTGTAGTTAACAGTCGTGACATCACACATTTACTGGTGATAATCACTAGTAATGGTAGTATGACGCTGTTCTGTTACTGAATGACATCTTTTACTCCAACTCATGACCGTGCATGACGTCTGCCATGACATGTTCATGGTGTGGTCAGTGTGATGGAGCAAGGCTGAAAGTGAAGTGTTACTATAAAATGCGGTGTGCTCTGTTTACATTTTCAAATATTGCATCATGTTCAAATTTCAGACAAAAAAGTAGGTTTGTGTTCGTGTCTTTAATCTTATTGAGCCAAGATTGCTTTGATAAGTTGGCTCATGAGTTGCTACAAACTGTTTATCATATGGACAAGTTTGTACACCCCAGTCAAATTGTGTTTTTGTGTTTTTGTTGTTTTTCAGAGTGAAACATAAGTGAACACACCCTCTGTAGAGAACACACTCCTGCACATTTTAATGTACAATTAGCGTTTATTTGCTCAATGTAGCATATTATGGAATAATGTGTTATGGTACATTTTAAAGCAAAAAATCATATATATATGGTAACTTTACAGGAGAAGGAAAAACATACTTTATTTTTAATGAAGTGTCAATGGAAGCAGTCCATTCATCATGAAATTTACACACAATCTAAAGGGTAACATATTTTAAAAATGTAAAACTGATATATATGATATCACAAAATGATTTGGATACAAAAGTTTTAAAAAAAGGTCCTTTACATTTGCTACAATTTCAAACCTGTGGTGTGAGGCATGAGAACTGATCCTAGTTACCACACAGGAAATGTAGTGTAAGGTGTTCTTGATCTTTTTTTAAAGGTGGGTTAAATGTGACAAAAGCCAAATTGTTAACAGTGTCTGTCCCACATGTTAACTTACACATCAGGAACAGTGTCCAGCAGTTTATAAGTGCAAGAATCAGCTGTGTCTGCTGTATCTTCAGTGCACAGCCACTTACAGGAGATGCTTCCCTGTTAGTAAATGGAAAGAAACCCTGTTCTCAATGGTTCAAAACGCCATTGTGCAGATGCTAAAGCACCACTCCACTGACTTCTGCTGTAAGAGTCAATTGTTTTTTGTTCTTTTTCTAGGCAAAAGTATTGACTGTTGTAGCTGATTGTACATCAGAGATGAGTCAATGACGAGTAATTCAAAATGATCTTTTAAAACTCTTATTAAAAAGGATATGATGTACAGTTTTGTGTCTGCAAGAATCTTTTCAGTGTGTTTGTTTCTTATATTTTAAAATTTATAAATAATTCATAAATCAGTTTTACCCAGAAGATCAGATGGCATAACTACATTTTTAAAAATGTATATTTAAGAGTCGACTGCTGAAAATGTGTATAAACTATAAACCTAGTATAAACCTTATATACACATTTCAGATATACACATGTTCATGGTTTTCCTTGGGTTACATCACCTGACCTTCCTAATTATGACACCAAAATTATGATTTTTCTTTTTTTTTTTTAATCATTTATATTTGTGAAAAAGGCTGTCATTGACCCGGATGCCCCAAATGTAATGAATGATTAGGTTGAAAAATGCTGTAGTACGCTGTATTGCCAAAAGTATTCACTTGCCCTTCGAAATCATTGAATCCAGGTGTTCCAATCACTTCCCTGGCCACAGGTGTATAAACCCAAGCCCCTAGGCCTGCAGACTGCTTCTATAGACATTAGAGAAAGAATGAGTCGCTCTCAGGAGCTCAGTGAATTCCAGCGTGGTACCGTGATCGGACGCCACCTGTGCAACAAGTCCAGTTGTGAAATTTCCTCGCTACTAAATATTCCACAGTCAACTGTCAGTGGTATTATAACAAAGTGGAAGCAATTGGGAACGACAGCAACTCAGCTACAAAGTGGTAGACCACGTAAAATGACCAAGTGGGGTCAGAGGATGCTGAGATGCATAGTGCACAGAGGTTGCCAACTTTCTGCTGAGTCAATCACTACAGACCTCCAAACTTCATGTGGCCTTCAGATTAGCTCAAGAACAGCGTAGAGAGCTTCATGGAATGGGTTTCCATGGCCAAACAGCTGCATCCTAGCCTTACATCACCAAGTGTAGTGTAGTAGTGTAAAGTGCCACCACTGGACAGTGGAAGTGTGTTCTCTGGAGTGACCAATCACGCTTCTCCAATCCGATGGAGGAGTCTGGGTTTGGCGGTTGCCAGGAGAACGGTACTTGTCTGACTGTATTGGGCCAAGTGTAAAGTTTGGTGGAGGGGGGATTATGGTGTGGGGTTGTTTCTCAGGAATTGGGCTCAACATGACTGCGGACCAGTGCACAAAGCAAGGTCCATAAAGACATGGATGAAGGAATATGGTGTAGAAGAAGTTGACTGGCCTCCACGGAGTCCTAATCTCAACCTGATAGAACACCTTTGGGATGAATTAGAGTGGAGACTGTGAGCCAGGCCTTCTCGTCCAACATCAGTGTCTGACCTCACAAATATGCTTTTGGAAGAATGGTCAAAAATTCCCATAACACACTCTTAAACCTTGTGGAAAGTCTTCCCAGAGAACTTGAAGCTGTTACAGCTGCAAAGTGTGGGCAGACATCATATTAAACCCTATGGATTAAGAGTGGGATGTCACTCAAGTTCATATGGGTGTGAAGGCAGACGAGCGAATACATCTGGCAATATAGTGTATTTCTTAAAGGGTAGTCACTACTCCATCACAGGAAAACAACAGTGAAGTTTTACTCTGTCTCTCTGTGAATATTTCATTTCAGTCCAAAAGAGTAGTAACATTTCTTTGCAAAGGCACAAATAAAGACCAGGTGAATTATAGTAATGAAGTTAATAAGGTTCAGTCATTTGCTTCATGCTTTCAGTGACTGTCTGACTTGATTGAGTCACTGACAATGTCTGACTTGACTGAATGACTATCTGACTGAATGACTGACTGAATGACTGACTAAATGACTGACTTGATTGTCTATTTGACTGAATGACTGTCTTGACTGACTATCTGACTGACTGAAAGAATGAATGACTGTCTTGACTATCTGACTAAATGACTGACTTGACCATCTGACTGAATGAATGACTGGCTTGATTGACCATCTGACTGAATAACTGACTGAATGACTGTCTTGACTGTCTGACTAAATGACTGACTTGACTGTCTATCTGACTGAATGACTGTCTTTAGTGATTGACTGAGTTATGCTGCGTTCACATGTTTGCGGCAGATGGATGATGGCAAACTGGATTATTCGTTGTTTTCAATATACGTCACTGCACCAAAAAATAATAATCTGGGTGGACTGAGGTTGGATCAGCAGCACACATGTAAGGTCACCTCATGTCTGACGCCAAAAGTTGGCCAAAGAGGTATAAAGCCCCCAGCGCTGGGCTGTGGACCAGTGAAACCGAGTTCTCTGGAGTGATGGAGCTCTATCAAATAACTTTAATATCATTTGGAGTGATCCTGAACTGATCCTCCATCATCACCTGACCTCACTAATGCTATTGTGGTTGAAAGCAACCAAATCCTCACAGCGATGTTCCAACATCTAGTGTAAAGCCTTCACAGAAGAGCAGGGACTGCAGCAAAGTGTGCTGGAGTACAGAGCCAAACAGATACTGGTCAGCTGCTATTGAACTGTACTCCTATATGCAAACCATGTATTATATATTCTGAAGATTTCAGAGATTATATAATGTTCAACCACCAGGTGTCACTGAAGATCTTTTGGATAAAGAAATCTAAGTCGGTCAACAGGTGGCGACAAATTAAAAATTAATGAATAAATAAATGAATAAATAAAACTCTCGCAAGCAAGTTGAAGTAACAGACGCCATCTGAGCGTTTTTGCCATTGTAAAATCTCCACTGGACAAAACAGGACAGGGATTATATTACTCGACATAGACTTTGCCATTTACGGCGCTGCAGAACGAGTTCGAGTCTCCCTCCATAAGAGCGTCTGTGAAGCTGCTCCCAGGTCAGTTTAAAATCCCCCCAGCGGGATTACTGCTCTGATTGCATGTTTAACCCAGGCAGATGATCACTGGATGTTCCTGTGTGGTTTTCTTAGTAATTGAAGTTTAATACGGTGTATTTATGACATGTTTTTACCCTTCGATACAGCATAAAAGTTTATAGTATAATCGCATCATAAACCTTGAGGGCGGAGGTCAAGATTTACCTGAAGAGAGAATTACTGATGTTTGACTCGTGAACGATTCGTTCTGGTGAACCGACGCACAAGTCTAAAGGAATCGGACTTTTTAAAATAATACTAACGTAGGCTAAAATATAATACAATCCCACTGGCATTCGCTACAAGTCGTCCTTATAAAAAAGAATAAAATAACACATTGTCATGCGTTATCAGTTCACACTGGTTGGGCGTTCATGTTCGAAAGAATCGATTCGATTACATGAATCAAACGAGTGAATAGACACAGTTTACAGTTGGCAAGCTGAGTCAATGTTGTGCCGCGCTATCGCCACCCCTCTCTCTCTCTCTCTCTCTCTCTCTCTCTGTCTCCCTCTCTTTTCCCTCTCTCTTTCTCTCCGCTCCTTTCTCTTTCTCCTTCAGCCGGTTAATGACTTTTCCTGTCGTTTCCAGCGTCCGCGGGGGGGAAACGAGCTGATTTCTCACGCTGACAGGGCGACGGTTACTAAGAAATCTAGACGGATAAAGACCACCATCGCCAACTCGCTCGTTCGCAAGATTTGATTGGCTGATCCAGTGTAAACACGGCCGCTGATTGGTCCAGAGTTTAGCGCCTAACGGCCAGGCAGCGGCTTCCTCACTTTCTCCTGGCTGCAGGCGCTCGAGGAGACGCGGGCAGAAGCGAGGAGAGAGTCGACCTTCTGTCAAGGGAGGTAAACAGATACTCGCTTTTTCTTTCGAACTGGCTCGTAAAAGTTATTCTACCTCCGCCTGGCTTCGTTTTTTACCTCGTAGTTCGGTTTAAGGCTCTCATCGAGTGAAAGCCAGGGTCTCTCCTCAGCCCCCACTTCATGACTGGATTCTGTAACCTAGCGTGTGTTGACTAGCTTGCTGACCATGAAGTGACGTTTTCATGGACCACTTTTGGATCAGATTCATGAGCTGGCTTCTCCAGAAAGGGTCTCATTTTCCACATACAGCTACAAACAATGCAGTGCTGCCCCGAGAGAAGCTTGCTTTGAGCAAGAGACCCGGCTATGTGCTTTTACTAGAGCATCCTGGGCTGAAACATCTCCTATGAATACTGCATGAGCTTGTATGTGGTGAGGGCTTTTCTTGGGAAGCTCTCACAAAAATGGCTCTCACAAACCTTTTCGCGCCGTAGTGTTATGAACTTAACTCTTGAGGTCAGGAAGTAAAGGGCGTCTATCTGTCCGACACATGCTCAAATGAACCTTCTCCTAGTGCCACTACTGCCAACCCCTGTCCTACAAGCTGTGGATGCCTGAGTGGCCAGTGTGGCAAGCATGGGGACCAGGCAGTCCAAGGACTCAGAGACAGGCTCCAGTCCGCTGCAAGGGGTGTGGAAACGGGCTCAGGGCTCCCTTCTGCTCCGCTCATCCTCTGTTGACCGTACTGAAAGCTCCGGGGTGCCGCCACCCTACAAGCGCCGTGTTAGCATGATACAGGACATGTTGCTGATGGCGAAGGAGGGCAGGCAGGAAGAGGCCACGGAGCTGCTGAGACACCTGAGACAGGTGAGTCACTTTGGCGCAGACAAGAAGCAGAAATACAAAGTGATGGTGCACTCTTTCCTAGAACAAGGGAGAAAAGAAAGTGCCTAAACACTCACTGGCCAGTTTATTGGAAACTGGGGTGTAGTGGTGTACAGAGCCATCTTCTAAACCCAGGAGTGCCCAATCCTGGGCCTGGAGGTCTACCACCCTGCGGCTTTTCACTTGTTCTGAAGGGCTTTAGGGGCATCTCAATGTTAAGGCCAAGTGTGTTGGATTGGAAATCTCTAGTGTGGTAGATCTCTCAGACAAGCATTGGGCACCACAGCTCCTCCTCAGTTTTTCGACCCCTAATGAAGGGAGTTCTTGGCCAGTTTTCATTTGTTACTCCAAGGCCTGAAACACATGCAAGGGACGCCAATTCAGACGCTTCAAGCTACGCAGATGGTAGTTGCGTTTAACAATGTGACATGACACAGTGCAAGTACAAGCTGCATTCTGAGCAGGGGGCGCTCTAACGACAGCCAAGCTTGACCAAGTGTCTTGTACTGCCAAATGGTCTTGTACCTCTTGTACCACTTACTCTCCTGTACTTGGCCACATTCACTGTTAGAACGACAGTATATCCCTCTGTGATTCGTCCTCTGTCGCCCCCTTCAGTGCACAGTGTGCTTTAACCGGCACAGTAACTTAAGAACGCACATAAAGATTAAGATTAAGAGACCCTTATTAGTCCCACAACGGGGAAATTTCACCTCTGCATTTAACCCATCTGTGAAGTGAAACACCACATACACACTAGTGAGCACACACACACTAGGGGGCAGTGAGCACACTTGCCCGGAGCGGTGGGCAGCCCTATCCGCAGCGTCCGGGGAGCAGTTGGGGGTTAGGTGTCTTGCTCAAGGACACCTCAGTCATGTGCTGTTGGCTCTGGGGATCAAACCGGCAACCTTCCGGTCACAGGGCCGGTTCCCTAACCTCCAGCCCACGACTGCCCCAATGCCCCATTAAAGGCCTCAGCAGACAACGTTCGCCTAGCTCCAGCGAAGAGTCTGACATAATTGTGGAGAAAACGAATAACTGCAGACGCCGCACAGAGGCTTTGTTTGCCATGTTGTGCACTGGTAGCTGAGCGAACTCCATAGACAAAGCCTGTGATTTGTCAGTAAAAAAGAGGCATGCCATGAAACAAAGATGGAGAGCTTCAGCTCTCAAGAGCTGTGCTAAGCACATTGGCAGACACACCAGTGTTTCACCATAAAGCACACGTTTGTGAAATAAACAACGAACACCTCCTAAATAGAAGATGTTAAGTCTAATGTTCTGTAGTGCCAACTTGTGAGCACCAAAACATGTAGGTTATCTTATATTTAGGTTCACAGGCTTAAGTTGGCTTTGTGTTTGCCGGCTTCTTGTGCAATTTTTCCCATTCCGCCTTAAATGGACTTGCACATCACCACAGTTAGAACTGTAATAGAATCGTTTTCTATTAGTCGTGGAACTTATCATATAATGTCAGGACCAAGTGTTTGCATTGAGTATGTTTCTGAACTAAGAGGCTGGCTGTTTCTTCCTTTTACCGCTGTAATGTTCGCTCATTCAATAAAAACCTGGACTAACATTAACTCAGACTGTACCTGACTAGCAGGAGACGAGTAATTACTGAAAGAACTCTATTCTCAGCCACTCTGGTAAAGGGCTGCTAGCACTAGTAGTGTTATCTGCATTTATTTGTGGCATATCAATGAAACTAATACCTTATTCCAGCTGGTATAACACACACTACTTCAGCCTCCCCTCGAAATACTGTCATTACAGGTTTTATTACTACCGTTTGTCAGTCAGCACCGCTAGTATGTTGCTTGCTTTGGTTAAGTTCTGTCTACTGGTGCGCACTCAATAGCACATCAGGAAATGCTTCAAGGTACCGTTAATTAATTGGCCAAAATCCGTGCACCCAGTATCTGTACCAGTGTAACCCTAGCAGTAACTGAGTTTTTACCACTATAAGCCTGTACATAACATTAGAATAACATATATAAACTTACATGCAGTTTAACCAAAGTTTTTGTTTGTAAATAGGTTATTAATATGTTGCTGAGAGGAATACAATATTGCTAAATTACCTTCAGGATCAATAAAGTATCTATCTATCTACCTACCTACCTACCCACCTACCTACCTACCTGCCCACCTACCCACCTACCTACCTACCTACCTAGCCATCCATCTACATTTAGAAGAACTTCGCTCTGTTCATTGCATGGATTTGCTTTCTTTCTTGAGGAGAGCTTTGGACACGGTCAAGCGAACTAATTGATAGTAGTAGTAGTTTATTTTTTTCACAATTTAAAATATACACAAATATACAATCATAACATAAGATGCAGTACAGGGAGAGGCAAAAAACCTAATAGGCTTATATAAAACCTCCACCTAAGTTATATTAAAATTTCACAATATTATGGAAATTACAGAATAAGGTACGAAACAATAATGACATAAATGTGAAATAACTTAAATATCGGCATAACGCATGAAACAAAAACATGCAAATGCACAAGCATATCGCTGTTGTTGGAAGAAAACCTTGTCTCCAAAATTTACAGGTGAAGGAAAAAATGCACTCTACTTTTAATGTAAGTCAATGGAACCAGACTTTTTGTCCAAGTAATTTTGGGGCACTTTTTTGGTCCATTGTAAGTCGCTCTGGATAAGAGCGTCTGTTAAATGCTAAATGTAATTTACATGCAGTGTAAAGGGCAACAGGTACTTTCAAAACCTGAAAAATTAAAAAAAAGGAGATGTGTGTTGTGTATGTGCACAAGGGCGTCCATAAATATATAAATGACATTAATAGATACATACGTGTGTGAAATGATGCAGATTTATACACCCATATTGACTCCTGAGTAATTGTAAGAATAGACATCTCAATGTGATGTCTATGAAAAGTGAAAAGAAATAAAACATAGATGTAAACAACAGTACATATGGGGGAAAACAGCTATAGTACAGATATTAAATGATCTTTTAAACACAGTTTGTAATATTTGAAAGAAGAATATTTTTTTTGCCAAATGGGAAAACCTGTTCCATATTTTAGTGCCTCTAGATCGTATTGCCAGTTGAACTCTACAAGTGAGAAATTCAGGAATAGTAAGATCTAAAGGTTGACGAGTTTAATACGGACATCAGTTCACAATATTGTTTTTGTTTATAGGTCTGTTTGTAATTTTTTTAATTGTTGGTTTATTGTAACTGCCTACTGCCTCGACAAATGACTTTACAAATCATTTGCTCGTATTTTCTCGGATGCCTTTAGACCAGATGTGTCAGGCTCCAGTCCCCACGGGCCAAAACACTGCAGACTTTAGCACACTGCCTCATTCAGCACACCTGATTCAACTCCTTACCTAATTAGCAGGGCCATCATGAGCTGAATTCAGAGCTATAGATGAGGGTAAACGCTGATCTCCGCAGCACTTAGGCCCCAGAAGATCCCCGATTTGACATGCCGGCCTTAGACCTAGTGTATGTCCATGCTTATAGAGATGGGCGATATGGAATAAATATATCATCACAATCAGAGTTTTTACGATACACTGTATGCTGTGATATTTCGTTTTCTGAGGTTTGACAAGTTGGAGCCAGATTTAAACAATACTCTTAAAGTCTATGAGTACAGACTAGTGTTAGTCAGTGTTTTATCCACTGCGCTGCACTAAATCCAGTTAAGCAGGACTAAATATGCTCTTTTTTTGGTCAGTGTACGCAAAGTACTGCTGGCATCCATGATATGCTCTTAAAGTCTTATTGTGACATAATTCATCACAGTAAGTATCATCGTATTGCCCACCCTTACATGTCCATAACATTTATAGTCTGTTTAAAAGGCTGATTATGACGTTTTGTGCATCGATGCCGAATCTTCTATGAGAGACCGGAGGGAAATGCTGATAAAGGCATGCAGCCATGCAGAATGTCAATGAAGCCTTTTAAACTAACTAACTCCCCTCACACACATGAAACACGTACACGCTCACACTTTCATCCGTCTACCCCGCCTCTCCTCGCCCGCCGTTTCTGTGTGTGTGTGTGTGTGTGTGTGTGTGTGTGTGTGTGCGTGTGCGTGTGCGCGCCTCGGTGGTGTTTAGAGCGAATAGTAAATCAGGCTCGATCGCTCGAATCACTCAGCCAGCATCACACACTCAATCACTCACTCACAATGAACTCTCTCTCACTTCCCCTCCCCCCTTTTCCCCCAGAGAGAGAGGGAGAGAGAGAGAGAAAGAGAGAGAGTTTTTTCCAACTTTTTCTTTCTCTCATCATCTCTCTGTCGCTTCTATACCTTTTTGTCTCCTGTCTGTTTTTCTTGGACCATTCTCTGTCTATCTGCCCTCTCTCTCTGTCTCGCTCTCTCTCTCTCTCTCTCTCTTTCTCTCTCTCTCTCTCTCTCTCTCTCTCTCCTCTCTCTCTCCCTCACTTGCTCTCTCTCTCTCTCTCTCCTCTCTCTCTCTCTCCCTCTCTCTCTCTCTCTCTCTCTCTCTCTCTCTCTCTCTCTCTCTCTCCTTGTCTCTCTCTTTGTCTCTCTTCTCTCTCTCTCTCTCCCTCGCTCGCTCTCTCTCCTCTCTCTCTCCCTCGCTTGCTCTCTCTCTCTCTCACCTTGTCTCTCTCTCTCTTTCTCTCTCTCCCTCGCTTGCTCTCTCTCTCTCTCTCCTTGTCTCTCTCTCTCTTTGTCTCTCTTCTCTCTCTCTCTCTCTCTCTCTCCCTCGCTCGCTCTCTCTATCTCTCTCTCTCTCTCTCTCTCTCTCTCTCTCTCTCTCTCTGGCTGGTTAATGCAAGTGCTTTGGCATCATGTAAAGTATGGATTTAAAAGGAAGTGAAGGGGGTCCATGGCTTTCTTTGCTCTTGACCCCCCCCCCCCCACCCTCTCTCTCTCTCTCTCTCTCTCTCTCTCTCACTGCCCCCCTTTCACCACACACACACTCACTCACATAAAGCTCTGCTGTATATCAGAAACTGATCGCCCGAGAGGACGGAGCGATGCATGAATATTTCATAAGCTCATACATTCATTAGTGTGTGTGGAGTAATGCAGACGAGCCTCCTCTATATGCATAATTGTCCTCATTCTTATAAGATTCTGCTTTTCACTTTCAGTTTTTCAGCAGCAAAGCCAATCTCCAAATATCCATCAGCAAATATCCATCACTGCCACAGAATAGACTCGGAACAGAAAACCGGGCATGACCGATTCAGCTTTGGTCTCTGCTGATGCCAGTACCTGACCGATAAAGAGTACTGATCTGATTCCAGGGCTGTGATGATACACGTATTTTCAGGTTTTATATACTTTTTCGGTTCTAGGGTAAACATTAAAATACATTAAATTACATTAAATTTGATTTCACTGACCTCTAATTACATACTACACAGACTGGTTTGGCCATTTCACTCTCTAAAACACTAGAAATCAGAATAAGAGCTCTGTCATTTCATGGGTGTGTCCATCGGTTAAGCCTTATGCCTCTCATTCCCAACATACTTCACTCGGGATGCACCAGATACCAGTTGTGATGGTTTCCACCAAATTCTCTCTATTATAATTGTTACCCTCTTAAATGCCAGTGCTGTTTTTCTTCTGTGGTATAGCTTGGGATCACTCTGCTGTAAGGCAACATGAGCCTATAACTCGGCAACACAATTCAACTGTAAAAGATAAAACTAATAAATTCAACCAGAAACAAATGACCATGGCTCGCACATGATTCCTCTGAAGCTGGGATTACGCTACACGACTTTTACCCCGATTTTAGCGCAGATTCTCCGTCTGGCCAAGCCTGTGCTGGTTGGCTCTTGTCTGCAGATTTTTGGGTCAGTCAGGGTCAACAAAAACTATAATTTAAGTCCTCTGTAGAGATCATGTTCGCTTTTTATTTTATTAAGAAAACGGTCAAATCATAATTTGATCAAGGGTGTTCAAATTTGCAAACATCTGTCTTTTTTTTTTTGCACCTATTAGGTGGTGAATCATGAAGTAGTAGGTCTAAGGATGTGACTAAAGCCTATCTGATGTGTCTGTTTGAGTCAAATTCAATGCGAACGCTGCTTGTAAAGACTGGCTAAAGCAGCGGTGTCCAGTCTCATCCACAGAGGGCCGGTGTGCCTGCAGGTCTTCATTCCAACAAAAAAGTAGGACCTGACCTGATTCTGCTTATTAATCAGCTGGTCTTGGTCTTCAAACAGTTGATCAGGTTAATTATTGAATGTCAATCAAAACTGAGACCAACTGATTAAATGAGGAATAATCTGTGCTCCGGCTTGTCGGGAATGATAACCTGCTGCTACTCCAGTCCTCTGCGGATAAGACTGGACCCCTATAGATTACACAGGGGCCATGGAATAGAAATCAAGATGCAGAAAATTGGTTAATAACTGAAATTGATTCAGGTCGTGTGATGTCTAAAGAGACCCATTCCGGTGTGAGTATATCAGATCAGTGCGTCGCTAAAACACTGAATGGAGAATTATAACAGATGGGCCTTTAATTGGATCACACGCAGGTAGAGGAGTGATTATTATGTATTTGGGTCTTTGTGAGCGCCCACTTCATTCACATGCAGTGCTCCCTCCCTGACCCTCACTTCCCTTCTTCCCTGGAGCGCACACACACACACACACACACACACACACACACACACACACACACACACAGCGGTTCAGGCGCTCCTCTCGTTTCTCTGATATGCCTTCCTTCGGCTTTGATTGGTGGAAGTGTGTTTCATGTTTTTCTTTGGGCTGCGTGTTTTTCCGGCCTGACTTCCATTTTAATGCTAATACTGATGCTAATGCTCTCTCTTTCAGTCTTTCTCTTCACATATATATTTATATATATAAAACCCCTCTCTTTTTCATCTTGCTCGTTCCCTCTTTTCTCTCTCTCTCTCTCTCTCTCTCTCTCTCTCTCTCTCTCTCTCTCTTTCTCTCTCTCTCTTTCTCTCCCCCTCTCTCTTTCTTCTCTGTCACTCTCTCTCTTTCTCTCCCTCTCTCTCTTTCTTCTCTGTCACTCTCTGTCTCTCTCTCACTCTCTCACTCTCTCACTCTCTCTCTCTCACTCTCTCTCACTCTCTCTCTCTCCCTCTCTCTCTCTCTGTCTCTCTCTCTCTCTCCCTCTCTGTCTCTCTCTCTCTGTCTCTCTCTCTCTCTCCCTCTCTGTCTCTCTCTCTCTCTCTGTCTCTCTCTCTCTCTCTCTCTCTGTCTCTCTCTCTCTGTCTCTCTCTCTCTGTCCCTCTCTGTCTCTCTCTCTCTCTCTGTCTCTCTCTCTCTCTCTCTCTCTCTCTCTCTCTCTCTCTCTCTCTCTCTCTGTCTCTCTCTCTCTCTCAAACACAAACACAATCAAGTAAAAGAGGAGCGCTGTGACCCAGTCCACATTGCAAATTGCTGCCATACAGGCTCTTGCATTTCCACAGTGCACATCAGCGCAGAACCCAACCACACTACTGACCAGTCCTGACCATTTCAGATAGTTGCGAATGTGAAGGTAATTCACATGTAAAGCAGAATGTAGGAGACGGTATCTTCTAGTAGACAAACAGGGTAGTATTGCTGTTTGCATGTACGAAGCGGCATCAGTGAACATAGCTGTACATCGCCGTACGTATCACTAAGACACATACAGATTGACTTCGATTGACTCCAGCAAGTTAAAGGGAACATCATCCAAGTCTCTGTATAGATCAGTGGCGAGATTAAATAGGGTTAATGAAACTCACCAACTGTACGTTTCATTACAAAGAGGGTACAATTAGGCCTGTTTAACTTGATTTAGTGCCACACAGTATCTAGAACGTCGAATAAAAAACAATGTACTGATAGTTTTGGTTTCTTCATATATTATGATTCCAAAGCTAATCCTTATGTGTGTGTTTGTAGGATTTAGGAATGGAGTCGACGTCTCTCGACGATGTGCTGTACCGATATGCCAGCTTCCGTAACATGGTGGACCCCATCACTCATGACCTCATCATCAGCCTCGCTCGCTACGTGCACTGCCCCAAAACAGTGAGAACACACTCACACACACACACACACTCATGCTCTGACTGTTTGGCTACCTGTCTAGCCGTGATCCAAGCCCGCTGCATTCTGTTTGTTGCTGTTTCATTTCTTCATGGAAATGGAGAAGATGCTCTTATCTCACTATATATGTCTAGTTCGTCTATCTCACGATCAACTAGATATATACAATACGATATGTGTACGAAAGCTTTAATTAATCAACGACTTTACAGTTTATAAGGTAACGAAGATGAATTCGAGGATGTGAACAACTTACATTTTAAATTAAACTTTGCTCCAAGAGCTTTGATTTCAGCCATTTCCCTGATGCTGTTTATTTTTTTCCTCTGTGATGTTCATGCGCAGAGAACTGTGGGTACCTGAAAAAAGGCCTGGAAGGAAACATCTGACGTGTGCTTGAACTCACTCCGAACATAGCGTGCAGTTCTAGGCTGTATATGAAGGATCTTCACTTTGAAACAGCCTGCTATGACGTAGCAGCCTAGGCTTTGGAACGCAGCTTGTCTGTCTTTCTGCTAGCTGACTGTCTTTTTTCCATTTCTCCCTTTTTTCTTTTTCTTCTTCTCTTTGAAACACATACATATGACGGGGTTTTAGGGCCTTTTAAAAAAAGAAATAATAATAACAACAGACTTTGAGAATTAAGTCGTATTTTCTAGAATAAAATTGTAATATTTTGAGAAAAAAGTTGTAATATTTTCGGAATAAAGTCACAGAATTACAACATTAAAGTGGGATATTACCAGGAAAACTAGCAATGTTGTGGTTAAAGGGTTTGCAAAAAGAAATGAGCAACTTGTGTTAAAATGAGGGTCGTTGAGGAGTTGCTAAAAGGACACTATCGTATCTGTTTTACCAGTAAAGGAATACGAATATGAATAAGAAACTGCGTTTATTTAAAAAAAAGAATCAGACGGACTTGGAGGAAACTCTCTACGCGGCCACCGGTGGTGCCATCTCTGTGCCATACGAAGAGGGTATGTAGTTTCACAGGAAATAATGAGATCTGTGAAATAATGATCGATCCTGAGCCGAGGCCCCAGTGCATTGTGGCAGCCCACCTACAATTTACAATTTATTATCAAAATAGTACGACTTTATTCTCAAAATATGATTTTATTCTAGAAAATACAACTTTATACTCAAAATATTAAGGCCTTTTATGTGAAATGTTAAAATTTTATTAGACATAATACAACTTTATTATCGAACTTTATTATTTGAACAGGGTAAAAGGGGGCTAACAAGGAATCAGAGAAACAGATGGACTACAGTCTGTAACTGTAGAACTACAGAGTACACTCCTATATGGTCAGTGGGGCTGATAAAATGCACAATGAGCGTAGAAATGTAGAAGTATAAGTGTTAGGGGGCGGGGCTAAAATGCTGTAGGCTAAATAGGCTGATAGGTGTAAATGCACAGATGTTTTCATGATACCCCAAAACGAATGAAATCAAAACAGGCTAATTTCAGCAGGTTTTCAACTACATCAAGCTCTGTATGTTAAACAAAGTGAGGACACTTCAGTTTCCCATGATATGGGCCCTTTAACAGAAACCTCTTATGTACACTCTTAAAAAAGATGGTATTTCAACGGTTCTTTAGTAAAGAAAATGGTTTTACATAGAACCATGAACACTCAAAGAACTCACTGGGTGATTAAAGAGTTCTTTGCATGATGAAAGGGTTCCTCAGATTGAAAGTGTGCATGAATGTGCTAAAGATGGTTCTATATAGAATCCAAAACGGTTCCTTTGTTGTTACAGGCTTGACATCGTGACAATAGAAGAACCCTTTTGGGTGCTATACAGAACCCTTTTCAGAGAGGTTCTATATAGAAGTATCTACAGCACATCCTCCATCAATCACGATGCAGAGAACTTTAATCCCTTTAATCGTGAAAGGCAGCCAGCCTTTCTGTTTCCACACACTCTGATTTGCACTATAGGTTCCTCATCATTCCTCCACACTCTGTTAATTGTGAAGAGCATCAAGTCCACAGCCTCAGTGGCAACAGACATGCAGTGATATAAAGCAGCAATCATAACCAGCCGTGCAGACATAAGCTGAGTCTCTCACTGAACTATATATAGATCTTCAGCATCAGCCTCAGGATCATACACACACACACACACACACACACACACAGGCCAGGCAGAATTACAAAAATAAAAAGTGTAGGGTCAGTCAAAGGAACAGCAAGCAAATCCATAAGCACTCATGGTTTTAATGTGTGCTCCTCCCTTCAGGCACATACGCACATATACACATACACAAAAGATCCTTTGTGCTGCGTGGGGTCTGAAGTTAATAAGCAAGCTGCAAGTAATGAAGTCGCTGCATATTTATATTCTCTCTATGAGCATTATTCATTATTTGCATGTGTGGGCGTGCATTTATGTGTATGTGTTTATATGTGTGTGTGTGTGTGTGTGTGTGTGTGTGTGCACATTCTTAATCAGTGTTTTTTGATGTGGCACAGTGCCCTCTTCTGCAAGCTCTGTTGTGCCCCATCACTGTGTTTGGCCGCAGCGCTGGCAGAGCTTTCAGTGGCTCATTGATTCTTAGAACAGAGCCCTTCATGAATGGAAATGCAGGAAGGGAAGAGAGGATGAAAGAGAGAGAGAGAGAGAGAGACACTCTGGTGAGGCATTAGTAGAAAACAGCCAGCTGAGCTGCAGTACATGACTGACAAATGCTTTGAACATTTATACACATAAAGTCTTAATGTTTTTTAATGAAAACAAAAACAAAAAAAAAACTAATTGCAGAGATTGTGTTTCAGTAATGATAATTCTTAATGCACCACACCGATTTTCAGCCTTTTGAACACGTTTACTTCAAAACAGTGGGATCTAACTGCTCACCATATGGCCGTGAGGGGCACGGATGCAGTCTGAAATGCAGGGGTGTGTCTAATATAAGTCTCTGCCCATAGACTAAACCCCCCGAGTCTTGGTAATATTGTTTGAATAACGTGCTTTTATTTAAAAATGATACAGTTTATTTTATTTATTTTTAGCTTATTACCATCTCAATTAATGCATTGGGTTTAAATACATAACATAACATAATCCTTGTACATATCTAGAATTAGAATACTTGTTTTTTAAATTAAGTAAATATACACACCGATCAGGCATAACATTAGGACCACCTCCTTGGTTCTACAGTCATTGTCCATTTAATCAGCACCACTTTAAGATTAAGAGACCCATATTAGTCCCACAATGGGGAAATGTCACCTCTGCATTTAACCCATCTGTGCAGTGAAACACTACATACACACTATTGAGTGCACACACTTGGGGGCAGTGAGCACACTTGCCCGGAGCCCTATCCGCAGTGCCCAGGGAGCAGTTGGGGGTTAGGTGCCTTGCTCAAGGGTACCTCAGTCATGTGCTGTCAGCTCAGGGGATCAAACCGGTGACCTTCCAGTCACAGGGCCGGTTCCCGAACCTCCACCCTGTGACCTATATAGGTGCACTTTGTAGTTCTACAGTTACAGACTGTAGTCCATCTGTTTCTCTGCACACTTTCTTAGCCACCTTTTACCCTGTTCTTCAGTGGTCAGGACCCCCATGGACCCTCACAGAGCAGGTACTATTTGAGTAGTGGATCATTCTCAGCACGGAAGTAACACTGACGTGGTGGTGGTGTGTTAGTGTGTGTTGCGCTGGTCTTAAGTTTTAAACAAATGAAACATGGAGTTTTTCTCTGGTTTTCCTACGAACTCGAGACTTTTTGTTCTGAAGATGTCTGAAAACACGCACACACACACACACACACACACACACAAAGTGTAAAAGACCCCCATATATGCACAGTAAGCCACTTTTTCTAGTTTTACTTGGCTAGACCACGACTGTTTTTGTTGGAGTTAATGAACCAGACACACCAACACACAGACACACACACACACACACACACACACACACACACACACACACACACACACACACATATGCAGGGGGAAACATTTCAGAAGAGCAGACGGAGTGATTGGAGAGACGAGCAGGTTATTTGTGCCTGATAATTTGTCACATTGTGTGGGTGTGTGTTTGAGTGTGTGATTGTGTGTATATGCCCACGTATAGTGAGTGTGTTTATGTGTGTGCGAGGGCGCATTCTCCACAGGAAGGGAAAACAGAACGAATAATAGACAGAAAGAGAGAGACGTGGTGAAGAAAAAACGAAAGCAGATTAATGTGAAGAGAGAATCCCACAAAGCCATAATCCAGAAAACACTCATGCGGAGCAACAAGACTCATACAGTGTCTCTGTTTAGCATGGGCTTTAACCTCCTCTGTGCTAATGAACTCATTTACACAGAGAGGAAAAAGCTGATCATACATAAGGAGGCACATCTGAAGCTCTAAATGACATGTAATACCTACAGTATTAACTTCGTATAGATCTGCCAGAAGTGATGAAAATCCTGCCGTAATCCATACATGTACACATCAACTGAACTGCATTCTGTAATTATGGAACAAGATATGCTCCCCGGACAGAAAAACGAGTCACCTTGCATGTTTAAGTTGGTAGTAACTTCAGGCTCCTGTGGATAGGGTTGCACAAGGATGAGCTATAAGTACCTGCAGGGTGTGCGACAGGATTCATAGATTGAGAAGAGGTGGTACAATGCAGTGAATGTCTTGTTCAATGCATGGAAAATAGAGGAAATTCTCATAGAATTGTGGACGAAAGACGAAACTGACGGACAGGGACCGCTGGCTTGTTTCATGGCTTGTGAATAAAAAATCACTTCGCTTCCAGGCAAGAATTGCTTCTAGAAGTCAACACAACCAATTTCGAAAGAACACTCCGCAGGGAGCTGCACACCATGAACATATGGAGTGGCGTGGCACGCAAGACGCCTTTGCTCAATTCAGCTCACAAAGTTGCAAAGTGGGCAAAGAGACACAAAAATTGGACTCTTCATGACTGGAAATGTGTTATCTGGTCAGATGAATCTTGTTTCTGCCTGTGTGTGAGTCATACTGGGCATCATGTTCATCATAGACCTCAGGAAGCCTTTAATGAGGACTGCGTGCAAGGTGTGGTTTAAGCTGGAGGAGTTCTGTGATGTTCTGGTTGTTCTGATTACAGTGAAATGGGTCCTTTGGTTGGTCCTTTGCTTGAAATGGGTCCTTTGGTTTGTCATGTCATCAAGGAACATAACTTTCCTATCCCTGTATTCCAAGATGACAATTCTCACCTTCACAGGGCTGCAAATGTGAATGATTGGCATGATGAGCATTCAGGAGCATTCACGCATCTGGACTAGACTGCAAAATCCCCAGATTTAAATCCTCTTGAAACTGTGGGACTACCTGGAACAATGAGTAAGAAGCCAGGAAAGGCATCTACAAAATCTGACTGCACTTGCAATTCTTTCATGCAAGAGTGGGTAGACGTCACCTTCATCCAGAAACATGTCCAGAAACGTGTCCAGTCCATGCCAAATCGAATCACTCATTTAATCATGGAGGCATTACATGCAAATAGGTGCGTTTCAGTCACAGGTGACTCATTTTTTGTCAGGTGAGTGTATTTTGCAGTCTTGGAATAATCTTTGACAAATATCATCTTTACATACACTACAGAATATAGTACTGATATATAAGTGGGAACAGGCGTCTTAATGTGTATAAAATAAAATGCCTGAAACCGCACTAAAACTAAGGACTCTGTTTTGTTTAACACCAGAGTTAGTGCTTCCACACACTGTTCAGATGCTGTAGCTCCATTTGAGCTGCCTTTGGTGTTTAAAAAGCTCCAGTTGCTTGGACACATCATCCCAATTGTTGCTATTGGGGCAGTCATGGGGTGGAGGTTAGGGAACTGGCCCTATAACCGGAAGGTCAGCAGTTCCATCCCCAGAGCCGACAGTCCATGACTGAGGTGTCCTTGAGCAAGGCACCTAACCCCCGACTGCTCCCTGGGTGCTGCAGATAGGGCTGCCCACCGCTCTAGGTAAATGTGCTCACTGCCCCCTAGGGTATGTGTTTCATTTCACGGATGGGTTAAATGCGGAGGTGACATTTCTCCGTTGTGGGACAAATAAGAGTCTCTCTTAATATTCCAACGCCATAGACACCAGTGGTTGGTCGAGTGAGTTAATGTGGCCTGTAAAAGTTCGCAAAAATCCATTTAAATCAAATAATGTTGTATTTTTGTTTATGCAAGATATCAGTTACATCTGTGAATTCAGTTACGGACATCTGAATAAATCGTTTGAGTAAATCAGAGTGAAAAGGCCTTTAGGCTATATTTAAAGTTTACTAACATTTACATATATTTATGTTTATTGAAGGATTAACTGTAATATATTTCACTGTTTAACTGCCACTGTAATCTTAGTTTTAAAATCAGTATGGAAAGGAAAGGAAAGGAAATGTACACCACTGTTAGCTTAACTCAGGCATAACACTACAAAATAGACACTAATGGAAATTAGCATTGCAAAGGCTAGGTTAGCTTTCTTGTGGTGAGTTTCTCCAACAGAGAGAAGGAAGCCCAGGATTAGGACTGCCCACTTTACACCGAAAGAGGAGAATGGACATTGGAAAGTTTTTAACAAGACGTGCTTTTTACATGTACTGTGTACTCTTGTGCCTACAAGAGCGAGACTACCTGACTTAGACTGAAAACATGCATTTCGGGTCCCTGAGGTGCTAAGAATGCTGAGAATCTGTTAAAGTTTAAGAAAGTTGACAATCATATTTTACACCAGACAACTATACAAGCCAGTAAAGCATTGCTGATCTAAACCTGTTGTAATCTGTTTGATCTTTGGCCATATTAAAATTGCATTGGCCGCTAATTCAGAATATTTCGCTCCTCAAAATCAGTCTGGTTAACCGTTACAAAAGCATACCAACCATATGGGTTGAGCCCTGCTCTGAAAGCATGGGTGCAGTTAGACTCTATTCGTTTCAGGTTCCCTACAGTGAGAGACAGGTGAGGCAATTGGTAATCAATAAACCTCCTGATCAGCAGACAGACACCCCATGGCTCCTTGGACCTAGAGAGCTCATGCAGGGAGGCTTTGTGTGTGTGTGTGTGGGGGGGGGGGGGGGGGGGGGGGTTATTACATGAGGGAGGCCAGGGTGACAGCAGAAGAACCAGAGCTAAAGTGATTAGAGTCTCCTTGGATGAGCTTATGTTCAGAGAGAGAGTGACTGCAGGCTGGCTAAGGAGGCTCAGGTTGAATTAATCAATATTTGACCACAAACAGACTGCACAGGGTGAAGCAGTGGATAAATCTTCACGGATTACTTTTAGCCCACTGCACTAGTGATACACCGAAATTACAATTCCTTGCTGTAATCAAAACTGAAATTCTAAACAAAACTGAGCTGACAATGAATAAAAACAGTTTACGCTTGATAGACTTACTGCAGTTCTTGCAGCAGGGCATGATGTGCCACGTCCTCAACAACAGAGGTCAGTTGGTCACCCAAGACAGTGAATTTCACTGTTTTTTAGTTGTACTTTGCAGTTTTGCTCTCTTCTGTGTAAATTGTCAAACCTTTAACATAGAAGTCCTTGAGTGTCGTTCACTCTTCTGATTATTGGGATGAACAGAGTTTGTAAATCACCTGTCTTATATCTCTTGTAGAAACTGTGACATGGCTCCACATGGCTTACATTTTTCCCACTGTTGTTCTGCTGCTGCTCAAACTATTTGAACACATATATGCTGACCAGTGCAGAAGAGTGAAGGAAACTAAAACTGTTTCTCTTTTTTGTTGTCATTAAAATGATTTCAATATAAGATTGCAACACATAATTGAAGTCCTATGTAATCTTTTGGATTTTTTTTGCTTATTACTTGTGGCCTTCTTTCCTCTCTTGGAAAGAAACCAAAAGCACCACTTTTGACCCTTTTCAGCCAAATGTTTCGGTGACCAAAATGTCGGTGCATCCCTGCTTTGCTACCTGTCTTCTCTTTTTCCTGTAGGAGGGCGATTCTTTGAGTGCCATGGAGAAGGTATGTCGTCAGCTGACCTACCATTTGAGCCCTCACCCACGCTGGAGGAGGCAGGGGCTTCTGAAGGGCAAACCCCAGGCCAGGTGAGTCCTGTCAGGTTCTGAGGAGCATTAGCAGTGCTGAAGACTTCGTCAAGCCTCTTCTTTTTTCTAAACGTTTTTGTCCCAGCCCTGGTCCTTGAGTACCCCTGCCCCGGTCAGTCTGTTTTCCCTGCTCTTACACACTCACTTTAATCAGAGACCAGGTTTGAGGAACAAATGAGGAAAAAAAAAAGTGATCGACAAAATCATTTTTATTCCAGTAATAGAAAGGTCAAAAAGTGTTAGGACACTTGATTTTAAGCACTGATAATCTTTAAAGTTCTTACGGTTACTTCATAAAGTGTTAAACTGATGGTCAACTATCATTTTTTTCACCATTCATTATAAGGCAGGAGTCTTTTAGCTTTATGTAAAGTATATATCTGTATCAAGTGTAAATTATTAGCCTATCTTTTCTCAGCTAATTAACAAAAGTATATTACATAGGTAGTAATAATGATTTTATTATCGGGGTAGATTTATTGTATGATTTCTATATTCTGGGTCCCATACAAAGTACCAAACTGAGAAGAATTCAGATCGTATATTGGTGGTTTTGCAAAACATGTCTTATCATCATACAATGTGATAAAATGTTCAAATAGCCTAAAATTAATATTTGCCAACAGAAACACATTTAACAGCATTTATTGTCTCTGTGTCATTATGGCTGTTGCTGATTTAGGCTGAAGTGGCACAAATCAGATTTTTTTGCCCTAATGCGACTCAGATCTGACGCCTTCGTGGCTGTGTGGACACACAAATCTGATCTTTTCAAATCTGACCTGAGTCACTTTCATATGTGGTCCTAGATTGAGTACGTCTCTGATTTGTGGCTATGCGACTTTAATGTGACGCTGAGATGGGAATTCATCCGTTTTTGTTCCACTGCGCATGCGCCAACATTCATCATTACCATGGCTAAGTTAAAGCATTTAAGCAGAGAGGCTTGTAATGTGAACATAGCTTTAGATTTACAGTTAGTTTATAAATTCAAGCTGATCAAGTTTACAGTTTATCCAGGGGAGGGATCTAATACTCAATATGACGGAAACTTAG
This sequence comes from Pygocentrus nattereri, assembly GCF_015220715.1. Lineage (NCBI taxonomy): Eukaryota > Metazoa > Chordata > Actinopteri > Characiformes > Serrasalmidae > Pygocentrus > Pygocentrus nattereri. The sequence continues at coordinate 9,394,167 of NC_051233.1, read as the reverse complement.
AAAAGAAGACGGTCACCTCTTGAGAAGGCCTTCATTTGGTCAGAAAATCTCTGCCTCTGTGTGAACCGACTTTTCTGTCAGGACTTTGTTTTGACTCTGTGGCTTTTGTACTTTGCCAGTGAATAAGACCAGGTGTTCTATAGCCAGGCAGGCATTATAATATGCGGTATGGGGACTTATGTACCTTTATCTTATCTGCAGTGCAGGAATGCCGTTCCTGCATATGGCTCAAGCTGAACTGGCAGCCCGCACTCAATGAAAAACAAGTCATCTTGGAGCAACTTTGCTTGCTATTTAATTACCTTGGCAACTCGAGAGATTATAATGTATGTTCACAGCAGGCTCACTGAAAGTGCATCAACAACTCAGCAACCACAAGAGTCAACCTGGCAGCAACAGGCAGAGTTGCTAGCCTTAGTTCTTCAGTAATTACCCACAAACTTGTATTGCTTTTAATGAGAAGCGCTTGTTGTATTGACAACAGAGAAAGTTTTTCAAAGTTCTCATGTTTACACGTTTTGTGAATCACTCTGGATTGAAGTGTCCTCTAAAAGAATACATGTAATACAGGTTTGCACGGGTTCTTGGCAGTAGTAGACAGTAACTAAGTAAATTAATTTGTTACTGTACTTAAGTACTTTTTTCATGTATCTGTACTGAAGTTTCTCCATTCTGGCCGACTTTTTACTTTCACTCCACTACATTTCAAAGTCAAATATCTGACTTTTTACTCCACTACATTAAGTGAAATCTGTCGTTCCTTTTGGTTTCTGTGTGTATAAAAACGTAACATGTCAAAACGAAAGAAGCGCAAAGCCAGAGCACCAATCAGGGCCCAGCGGTCACTTTGTTTAGAGCTGGTTTTGACCTGTTGGTCATACCGACCCAGTACAGCACACGGTTCACCGTCAGCGCAGCAGCGTAAAACTTTGGCAGAGTCTGTTCAACATAAATGATGAACTAACCTAACTTTGTGTAAATAGAGCACAATATAGAAATATGTCCACATATGCAGTCGTGACTGACGCGGCTTTTTACTGAATTTATACAAACACCGTTTCATTTTATAGTAAATTAGTTTGGGCTGGTTTATGTTTATGAACAGACGCCTACAGATCAACATAGTAAAGGAGCTCATTTGTGATCCTGAGTTTAAAGCAGGTTTTTTTTTTACTTGTAAATAAGTTGCATTAAGTTAATTACTCTTTCAGTACTTTTACTTTTGATACTTAAGTCCATTTGAAGGCAAATACTTTTGTACTTTTACTCAAGTGGAGGTCTAAAGGGAGGAACTTCTACTTTTACTGGAGTAATTTTTTTTATTAGGTATCTACTTTAACTGTAAATGATTAGTGTACTTCCTCCACCGCTGGTTCTTGGTTAACCCCTTTAGGCTGCTGCTATCTGAAGCTGCTGGCTTCTCAAACTGTTGTTGCATTTATATGATTTGTAAGTAATGAGATCAAAGCAAAGCCAAAATGCATGGATTTTTAATCAGTTTGGGTCACAAATTGCCACTTTGACCAAGAAATGCATGAATAGGGAAACATTCAGTCTCGTGTTATTGTTACTTTGATGAAACAAAACAATAATGAGCACCTACCACTCCAAACTGCACCGTGAATGAGTTTGCACACTCCTTCGGAAAAATCACAGTGCATTAAGTAGTAAAGGAAAACTTTTTGCATCTTTTACACAGTGATAGAAAACACAGCAGCACACAGAAAGATCTGATTCTGTATGTTAAACATTCAACTGTGGCCATCTTGAACATGCATGCAGCTCAACTGTTCAAGCAACAGATATTAAGTTAAAGTTAAAGTGGACAGACAAAGACAAAGTCTCAGAATGAGTTCATTCATGGGCGAGTTTCGGTTTGATAAGGTTGACAGTTCAGGACTGCATATTTGATCTGACAAGTACGGGGAAGCTATAGCCCACATATGACAATTCAAATATTATACTAAATAAACAAAAATGCATCTGCAGTTAGTCATATATTAATATCTAATGCTAAATAGTATGTAAATATTAAAAGACAAAAACAAAAGAAGTCATTAGCAGGACTAGTAATGGTATTCATATTCAGTATAGAGATTACATTTTATTGTATATTATAATAGCATTTTTTCTTTCCATTGTGTCACAATTGTTAATCAGGTTTGCATAAATATTTTAGCAAAATACTTCAATAATGATGAATGTGATGACAAGCATAAATAAAAAGGACTGGTAATAATATGTTGCATAGGTCAGCAAATAATCATAGAACAGTGAAGAAAACGCTCCATTTGTAACAGATTGGCAGGGCAGTGCTTGTCATAACTGACTATAATGAAAAAAAAACAACAATTTAAAATCTAATTTGAGTTTGAAAATGCATGGGAATAAATAACAGCTGTATAATAATTGATATGTGACAGCTTTTTTTTATGCAACTCAGCTATATACTTTCCTGACAACCATCTTACATCTCCCAAAATTAGGGCATTATCTCAAACGGTGGATGTCCTTGTCTGTCCTCCCCTGAATTACATTAGTGTAACTGTTCTAGGTGACAGCTTTTGAATACGAACCCCTTGAATGGCCAGGACCCACAGACAGGCCCAAAGATTTATTACATACTTCTATATCCTAAGAATATCTCAGCCAGTGTGCATTGAAGCCCCTGTAGTTACCAAATAATAGTACATAATCATCCTGGGATTTTAAGGGTTTAATGTACTGGTATTTGTTACGTCGCGGACAGTCAGGGAGGAAATTTACTGGCCTACAATTCATTGAAAAGTTTTAACAGGGATGTGACGTGTGATAGTTTTGCTCATATATGTGAATAATTATAAGGGCATTATATTATAGCTACTTTGCTGTTATGAAACGTGAGTGAGCTGAACATGTACATGAACGTGCTACCAAGGACATGATTGAGATGGCCTAGATAGCCTGGCTGTTAATAGGGTGATTGGTCTAGCTGGCATTACCAAAAACAGTGAAGAGATGCTTCTCTTGACAAACCTTTATATCGGCACCCCCTGAGGAGAAAAACTCTAAGTAGAAGCCCATGAGTCGCTGTCTACTGCTGAACCGGTTAGCTCTGGTGTTAGCTTAACTGCATTAGTTCATCCAAAAAAGCAACCTCTGTTGCTCAAGCTCTAATGGTTTCAGAATGGTTTTCCCTTGGCTGCGTTTAAATAATAAACCGTGTTTTTCACATGTACACCTTTGCTTACTGTTGTATTTTCCTTCATGCGACGGATGTTTTAGCTTGCTAGCACCAGTACACAGTGTACATGTGCATTTTGATTGCAAGCTACTAAATATTATCCATCCATCCATCCATTTTCTAAGCCGCTTCTCCCTCAGGGTCGCGGGGGGGTGCTGGAGCCTTTCCCAGCAGTCATCGGGCGGAAGGCAGGATACACCCTGGACAGGTCGCCAGTTCTTACAGATAACCAAATATCAAAATTAGACAGAATGAATGTCACTAAAATGTAAATATTTTCCTAAAAGCTCTTGGATTCAGGTTTCACTAAGCTGGGTCCTTCACATATTGCATTAGTGAGTAAGCAGAGAGCCTTCCTTTTAGAATCTGAGAAGTGGCAACACTAGCAATTACAGAGAAATGCAAGAGCCATCATAAACAACATTAAACCCAAGTCACATGCACAGCAGCCTCATAAGACTGCTTTGGTTGTTTATGCCTTCAGTTGGCTTCTGTCCTTGAAGAAGGTTTTTAATGTAATTACGCTTGAAGCTTTTTTCCCCCTGCGCTAACGTATTCATCCATCATTCTTCTGCTTCTTCTCACTAAATAAAAATCCGCTTTTACTCTTGTTGATTTAGCTGATCTATATTTGGTGGCTGTGTGTGTCTGTGGGAAACTGCAGTCTTTTTATAGCCGTCAGCAACTGAAAGAGTTTTATCAGTTGGACTCTTCTGTGTTTGCGTGTGTCTGTGTATGTCCCCTAAGCTCCACTGGAGCCATGGGATCAGGAACTGTCCAGTTTGGAAAATTCTTCCCATTCTCAACCCCCCCTCTGTTACGCTTACCAGAACACATCGGCATCAACATGACTTAAAAGGGAGCACATTTAGACAACAAACCAATTCAGTTTCCTTTTTGCTTTACTTCTTCAAGCTTTCAGCTTGTGCCAGTTCAGTGGAATTGGCTTAATTGATTTATAACTGCATTTACATCCCCGTCATTATTAACAGAACATCTAGAACAGAACTGTTCTAACCACAACATAAGAGTCGTAAGTAGGAGTAGACAGATATGAACATTTGCGCCAGCCACTTGGGCCACCTAGTCGCTGAATCTTGTGACCAATATTAAGACTAAAGTGATACTGATATTTACAGTATATAATAAAGCTATGAAGCATCATTTCCATGTAATGGAACAGATAAGTCAGAGGCCTAGTAAGGAACAACATTGATCAGTTCTTTGGGAGATTTTGATGATGCCGTCAGGGTATCAATATATACACACCGATCAAGCGTAACATTATGATCACCTCCTTGTTTCTACGCTCATTGTCCATTTTATCAGCTCTACTTACTATATAGGTGCACTTGTATCATTCTCTGCACTGCAGTAACACTGATGTGGTGGTGGTGTGTCAGTGTGTGTTGCACTGGTACGAGTGGATCAGACACAGCAGAGCTGCTGAATTTTATAAACACCTCAGTGTCACTGCTGGACTGACAATAGTCAACCAAATCAACCAAAAATATCCAGCCAACAGTGTCTTGTGGGCAGCGTCCTGTGACCACTGATGAAGGACTAGAGGATGACCAACACAAACTGTGCAGCAGCAGATGAGCTGTCGTCTCTGACTTTACATCTACAAGGTGCACTGACAAGGTAGGAGTGTCTAATAGAGTGGAGAGTGAGTGGACACTTCGTTTAAAAACTCCAACAGCACTGCTGTGTCTGATCCACTCACACCAGCACAACACGCACTAACACACCACCACCACATGTTTAACATACAGAATCAGATCTTTCTGTGTGCTGCTGTGTTTTCTATCACTGTGTAAAAGATGCAAAAAGTTTTCCTTTACTACTTAATGCACTGATTTTTCCGAAGGAGTGTGCAAACTCATTCACAGTGCAGTTTGGAGCGGTAGGTGCTCATTATTGTTTTGTTTCATCAAAGTAACAATAACACGAGACTGAATGTTTCCCTATTCATGCATTTCTTGGTCAAAGTGGCAATTTGTGACCCAAACTGATTAAAAATCCATGCATTTTGGCTTTGCTTTGATCTCATTACTTACAAATCATATAAATGCAACAACAGTTTGAGAAGCCAACAGCTTCAGATAGCAGCAGCCTAAAGGGGTTAACCAAGAACCAGCGGTGGAGGAAGTACACTAATCATTTACAGTTAAAGTAGATACCTAATAAAAAATATTACTCCAGTAAAAGTAGAAGTTCCTCCCTTTAGACCTCCACTTGAGTAAAAGTACAAAAGTATTTGCCTTCAAATGTACTTAAGTATCAAAAGTAAAAGTACTGAAAGAGTAATTAACTTAATGCAACTTAGTTACAAGTAAAAAAAAAACCTGCTTTAAACTCAGGATCACAAATGAGCTCCTTTACTATGTTGATCTGTAGGCGTCTGTTCATAAATATAAACCAGCCCAAACTAATTTACTATAAAATGAAACGGTGTTTGTATAAATTCAGAAAAAAGCTGCGTCAGTCTCGACTGCATATGTGGACATATTTCTATATTGTGCTCTATTTACACAAAGTTAGGTTAGTTCATCATTTATGTTGAACAGACTGTCCCAAACCTTTATGCTGCTGCGCTGACGTTGAACCGTGTGCTGCACTGGGTCAGTATGACCAACAGGTCAAAACCAGCTCTAAACAAAGTGACCGCTGGGCCCTGATTGGTGCTCTGGCTTCATGCTTTTTTCGTTTTGACATGTTACGTTTTTCACTCACACCAGCACAACAAACGTTAACACACCACCACCACGTCAGTGTTACTGCAGTGCTGAGAATGATCCACCACCCAAATAGTACCTGCTCTGTGAGGGTCCATGGGGGTCCTGACCACTGAAGAACAGGGTGAAAGGGGGCTAACGAAGTACCAGAGAAACAGTTGGACTGCAGTCTGTAACTGTAGAACTACAAAGTGCAGCTATACAGTAAGTGGAGCTGATAAAATGGACAGTGAGTGTAGAAACAAGGAGGTGGTCATAATGTTATACCTGATTGGTGTATGTGTGTGTGTATATATATATATATATATATATATATATATATATATATATATATATATATATATATATATCATATATATGATATGATACTATATATCACATACTTCAGTAAAGTAAGAAAGGTAAATTAGAAATACCCTTGGTAAAGTATTACTTGACTAAAAGTCCTTGAAAGTGAAACGTATTTCTACTGTGGTACTTTATCTCAAGTATAAATACACAGAATTGATGAATGGTGTTCTTAACTAGGCCTCTGCCTTATAAGTTCCACTGGGAATGATGTTTTATAACAGTGTTATGAATGATATAAAGACATAGTTTAAAGGCTCCTGTGTTAATACAGCATAATTTACTTCACACGTAATGTGAATGTAATGTGAATTCAAAATGTTTTATTCAATGCATAGATATATTACAAAGTCCTTATGTAGGTACTCTTCAAATAAAGTATTACCAACAGTTGCTTAACATTACACTATGTAAGAGCTGGAGATTTGGAGACCTAACGATTGTAAGGAACGTGTGGAAGAACATTTTGTAACATGGGTTGTGCTTCATAAATCTGATGATTGTGAGTGATTTGAAAGAGCATTCAAAGAGAGCTCAGTCAAAACTCGGTTAAGCACGTCTCCCAAGTATATGAGTGAATTATCTACTGGTGTCATCGTATCTTCATATATTCAGTCTAATGCTGGTTTTGCATTTGAGACCTAAACATCAACTTCTTTTTTAGGCCTGAGCAGGTGGCATTTATACATACAGATGCATGATGTGGTCCCAACAACTTCTAAATTATTATTTCAGGCTTTACAGGGCGACTCGAAGCAGCACACACACACACACACACACACACACACACACACATACTAAATCAGTAATGCTATGTCTTTCAATTTTAACAAAAGCTCTTACATAGTGCAGCTTTAAAATGCACAACAGTTTGGATTGAAGTGCTTTTATAACCACAATGCATGACACCGAACCAGCATTTGGGATATGAGGATGGAGTCTACAATCCAATAGATATCGATCTGTGATATGACATATGCCATGGGTCTGTGTGGTGCAGTGGACAAAAGAGAGGTCACTATTCTACATGATCTAAAACGCCATTCCTCTTTGATCTCATATTTCTGTTGATGTTCAGCCTCTGTTGTTAACCATGTGTTACCAGGAAAGATTGGAAGTGATCTAAGCTAATGTGGTTAAAGACAGCATGTGTATATGTGTGTGTGTGTGTGGGGGTGGAAAATGAGTATGTGCGCGGGTGCAGTGCTCAAATGATGATGACCTGTACATCGAGGATCATGATGATGAGGTTATGTGAGATCTCATATGTCTGCAAATGAAACGTGACCTTCTGTTATTTTGCCTCATTTTCATAATTTTTCATCTTTAATTCAAAAGTGGTGGAATATGCAGAAAATTTGCCTTCTTAGTGTATTTGGAGGCCACGGGGTGTCAGGTTCGACAGAATTCAGACACTCGCGGACCAAACTGAACTAAAATAGGCTCATTAGCAAAAGGAGAATCCAAAATCACAGTCATCCAATCCAAAGTCAGAAGCCAAAATAAGAAAACAACCTTGAGTCCAGAATCCAAAAAAAAAGGTCACACCAGAAATGCCAACAGTACTAAGCAGGCCAGGCTAAAGACGTACACAGAAAAGTAAAGTAACAAACAGGAAGGCTCAGGAAGGCTTGGGAAGGTTCGGGAAGGTTCAGGAAGGCAATACTTTGCAAAGTGCAGACAAACTGAGGGAGTTTATGTAGTGTGCTGGACAGGTGAGCTGGACCAATAATCAGGTGAAGCGGTATGGTAGAGAGTCACATGATAGAGATCTGGGGTCAGGTGATCAGGTGGGGTGCTCTGGGAAATGGAGTCCGGAGGCTGGGAAGTAGTAACAGCAGGACCAGAGGGAGGCGTGACACAGGGCAAGTACCAGAGTGTTCAGCCCCACTCAATAAAGGCCACTGGGGATGCATCGATACCAATGCTGGTATTGGGTATCGGCCTGAAACCTTGCTCATTTACTCGGACCCGTACAAATTTACTGACAGCACAAAGAATGATGAATATATCCCAGCAAGATATTGAAATGGCGAGATGGTAAAACAGCACCCCAATGGCAGCTGTACGTCCTGTTAGGTTGAATCTGCCATGCTGCCTCAGAATGGCACATTGGACTGTGTGACACTGAACCTCCCTGAACCCAAACCGAATGCTTCTGAAAAGCAGTGAGCTCTTGGTCAGGAAGTGGTGGTGTCAAGAGCCAAGCAGTGAAAAACTAATTAGGGTGAGCACCAGTAACAATTAAAGGAGCATAATCCCATTTCCTGTGAGAAAGTGGTCCATTTCATTCAGAGCCAGTTTCCTTCTTCCTGCCTGTCACATGAAGGCTGTTCTCCTAGAGTGCATCTGTTAGAGGGAAGCCCTGTTAGTGCCATGAACCTGCTCATTAGAGAGCAGAGAGAGCGAGAGAGGGAAGGGAAATAGAGAAAATGCACAAGAAATGCACAGGTTTATTTTTATTCAGCGCCTGGACATGGGGTCATAGAAAGGTCCCATATGTATTAGTGTCACGATTGGCCCCTCCCAGTCCTGTCCATGTGTTCGTGTTGTGTTTTAGTTTGGCCCACCTGTTTTCTTTGTTTTGGTTTTTTAGTCCAGCCCCCTTGTTTTGGGACTCCACCCCTGATTGTCTTCGGGTTGTCTCGGGTTGTTTGGTTCTTGTTTATCATGTCTACCTATCGATCAATCCGTGTTGGCTCAATGACCCTGGACTGTTTGGACTACGACCCTGGATTTGCCCTGAATAAATCTTGCACGTGCGTCCGCCTTATCGCTCACGAACATAACAATTAGATATTTAGATGTATCCATTTGCAATGAGAATATGTCATGTACTGTGCAGAAATCAGAGACTGCCCCTTCATTTATTTCATTTACAATCAAAAATCTTTTTTTGGTAGATATTCCTGAGAAGATGTGAAAACATAATCCACATGCATAAGGAAGGGAAAGTCAAAGGTAAATGTATGGGAAAAACAGCGTTTCCAAAACTGGACAAAAAATGATTAAAGGCTACATAGAAAATGGGGCTCCTAACAACCATGCAGGACCTGGTAGACACCAAAACATTCGCCAGCAGAAAAATAGCACTTAGCTTGCCTCTTTGACAGAGAGGAGAAAATCAAGCTGCTTCAGATCTGAAAACATTCACAGGTGTTTCTGTCCATCCTTCCACTGTGAGAAGACCACTCAGTCCTGTGGGTCTGAAAGGATGTGTAACTCTCAAGAAGCTTCACTGAGAAAAGGAAATAAAAAAGAAAAATTGCAGATCAAACAAAAAAGCTTCAAAACAATGGACTGACCACCCCAGAGTCCAGACCTCAACACTGAATGCAAACAGCTTCTAAGACTGAACTTTGGAGGTGTGAAGAAACATCCCTGCAGATTCCTTTTCTAAACTGAAAGCGAGCCTCATGACCATAATAGAAGCTGTAATAAAGGCAAAAGCTGGACACAGTAAATGCTGAAAAAATGATCTTTACTTGTTGGGGCTTCTGTGTAATTTCCTGCTAAATATTATTCTTCTGACCCTGAAAAATGAATAACTTGAAGTTATTAGTGCTTAATTTAACATTAATATTAGAACTCCATTTTGACTGGAAATAAAAAAAAATGAAGTGGTCTCTGACTTACGCACAGTATTGTATAAACACCTAAGCAAATAAATTGAAGTGAGTAAATACTGTAATAATTGAAATACATAGAAAAGTAGTTGATATTTTTAACTAGTTAAAGGAATATGGGTTTGGATCCAGAGTATTCCTTGAAACTCCCAGGAATACTGGGAAAAGTCTCCGTTTCTTCTTCAGCAAATGAAGTGTTTTGGCCCAGCCCAAACAACTTCCTTACTGTGTGATTCACTTTTCATGTGCCATCATCTCTCTCTCTCTCTCCCTCTCTCTCTCTTTCTCTGTAAGTCATTGTGTTAGTGATTGTCTCCCACAGCATACTGATAGCTTCCAGTCACTAATGGCTGAGACCACAAAGCCCATAGATTTGACCTGTGCTGGTCAAAGCTGCCCTGCATTGGGAAAGCCTTCCTAATTGTGTTAGTATTGACCAGCAGGCTGACAACTTGCCCTTTCCACAGCGGGTTTTCAATACTTTCAATTTTGGAACTGTGTGCACCTCTGTGTCTGTGTGTGTTTCTCACTGTGTGTGTGTGTGTGTGTGCAAGAAAAGAGTTCTTGCTTCTTTCTAAGCTAATAAAGTCAGGCTGCAATTATGGTGTGGCTTTTGAGCTGAAAGTGGAGTCTAACCTCAGACTTCAAAGATTAACTCAGTCTCCCTTGAATGTTTCTTCTATCTTAAATGCACTGAAAATTAGGGTTAGGACATATGCCAGTATACACAGCCAATACTTAAGTGATGTTGTCATGTGATACTTAGCATGGATACCTTGATAAGCCTAAAAACAGTCAACCACAAACAGACCCACCCACAAGACAAATTAACATAAACTTGAATTGTATAAACCATGTTTTTGTTTATGCACCAACAAGCCAAAACATTATGACTATTATGCCATCAAAACAGCTCCAACCCACCAAAGCATGGACTGTAGAAGACCTCTAAAGGTACCCTGTGATATCTGGTGCCAAGATGTTTGCTGAAGATCCTTCAATCCTGTAAAGTTGTGATTTGGAGCCACTGCAGATCAGCATTGTTGCAGCACATCCAGATGCTGGATAATTTTGAGATCTGTGGCCAGTTGCACCAGCTGTGCGTAAGTTCAAACGTAGGCTAGTTGTAATGTAAATGTTTAGTTCAGGTTTATGCATTACTAAATCAGAACAGGTTGCACCACACAAACCTATTTTTATTACAGTGAGATTAGTGTGAAATATTTATGCGTCCTCCTGAGCAGGTTTAGGTTTAGGGGAAAGCATCAAAAATCACATAGAAAGCACAAAAAAAGACCAAATCATGACTTTTCTGGTTAACTAAGCTAAAAATTGTAAACGTGATATGCTGAGATTTTACTGGTGGCTCTAATCATCACTCTAATCATGAAGCTAAACACCCACAGCTCTCACTCAGTGAGATTTGAGAGCTGCCCAAACTGCTAAACTGAGGCGGCTGTTGTGTTGGTTATCCAGAAACATTGTTTTAAAAGCTGCATATTTGGTTGTCTAAGGGAAATAATGCCGCTTCCATGCTGCTGATGAGTGGTCATAATGTTTTGGTTCATCGTGTATACAGTACTGTAATATATACAGCTCACTGCCAAAGTTAGAGACCACCCTTCATTTAAATACCAGTCGATTTGGCCCGTAAGGTATTTAGTTTTAGGTTTTTAGTGTTATTCCTTTTTCGCACACAACAAAAGGAGAAATGAAAACCTTTAACTCAGAAAAAACACATTTAATATAAACAAACTGCCAAGTTACTTAAGCAAGTCTTGAACAACTGTTTCTTTGAGGTTTCAAAAAGATACGCTTAAATGACGAGTCAAACTACATGCTACATCTACACAAAAAGGTGGAACACACACACACACACACACACACACACATATATATATTCAGCAAGCCCTTTTTGGACTAGCCCACCACACTAGTGGTCCCAGGTAAGAGTTCAAAGTATGAGACCCCTGCACTAAACCATATATTTGAGTTCATCTATCTAGCAGTAAAACACAACTTATTACTTTGAACAAGGTACTTCATTCAAATGTGTGCATAGGTTTCAAATGTAGGTTCAGCCAACACCCAGAGTCAGATTTGGTACTGGGAGAGAAAAAGTTGCATCAGTGCATCCCAACTATTATCTCTCTATCTCTCCATTCATCCCTACATCCTTCTATCCTTATCTACCCTTACCCTTGCCTGGTCTCATCCATATATACAAGAGTCTAGCTTAGAATTTAGCAGTAGAACTTGGCAAAATGTAATATTATGATCCTTTAGGACGTTTTTCACGACTGACGATGGGCCACGATATTTCTTTTTTCTGACATCTTATAAGTTATAACAGTGAAAATAGTGTCACATTTTAAAGGTACTACCAAATCTATGAAACCAGTTACTTGTGTTCAACATTTCACACACTGTGCTGCACTAAATCCAGTTTAACATCACTAATTATGCTCTTTTTAACCAAACACTCAACTGGGAAGTGTTTTTAAGTACTGATGATATTTGATTATGGGTACTGATGACAGTCTTTAACGTTATTGTGATAAATTACATTACAGTGTGTCACAATATGCTTTTCATGTAATTTATCATGATAACGATAAATAATTCCATGTTGCCCAGCTCTGAGGACCAATTTTATTCTACCCCTTGTTTTCGAGTGTCACCTTGCCCCTTGCAACTGAGTTAGAAGGAGTGGTGGTTGAAATCTTCCCCTACAAATTGGAGCAACCCTCAAATAAAAAGAGCACTACTTAATTAACAGGCTACTAGCGCTGCTCTGTAGGCGAACCTGCCTGTCTTCCGTGATAGCAGAGTGGGGTAAAGTCCAACAACCTCACTGCTGGGCTTTAGTTACACTTAGAGAATCCTACGCTTGAAAGGGGGGACGTGACAATTATTCATTAACACCCACCCCTGATTCTTCAGTGATGTGAAGCTGAAGTCAGATATTCGCCAGCGTCTTGTTCAGATTTTTCTGTTCCACCTTCATTTTCCAGTTCTGACACCTTAGACACCAGAATGTGCAAAACTGCTGCACCATTTAAGGTGGAAGACAAATAAAACAGAACAGTGCTTCCTGTTAATGACTCATTCTTATGATGTTGGGATGGAAGCACACAGTTTGTTGTTTACACTGAACCGAGTGGACTGTGCGTGTGTGTGTGTGTTTCCCTCAGGGGGTGACCTGTGTGTGTGTGTGGGCGCCTACTCTTTTGTGTAGATCTGCATGTGTGTTTATGTGACAGTTCTATTATCTGTATGGGAAGCTCTTTTAAGGCAACACCTATCATTTCAAATTGGGCTTTGTAAGTGCCGAGAGCTCTGGCTGCTTCTCTGTCTCTCTCTCAGACTCTGAAGCGCTTTAACTTCTGGGCTTATACATCTTACTGTGACACCGTCTCTGTACGAGTATGCAAACTGTCTCTCCTCTGCACCAATTAGCACCTGATGTATGTGCTCTTCTGTCTTCTGTCATTTTTCTCTACTCTTTCTCGCTCACAGCTTTTAATGTTCTTGTTTTTCTTCCTCTACCTCAGTGGACTGCAAGTTCATGCATGTGGGCATTGTGGTGCCCGCAACATATTGGGGGCCACATACACACTACTGAATAGACACACACATTTGGGGGCAGTCGTGGGCTGGAGGTTAGGGATCTGGCCCTGTGACCGGAAGCTTGCCGGTTCGATCCCCAGGGCCAACAGTCCATGACTGAGGTGTCCTTGAGCAAGACACCTAACCCCCAACTGCTCCCCGGGCGCCGTGGATAGGGCTGCCCACCAGAGGAGAAAATGAAGTGGACATTTAGGAAAGACACGGAGGGAATGTGGATTATGATTGGCCATGACACAATGACGAATTAGTACTTTTAATTAATTTTTTTTATTATATTTATATTATAATTGTTTGCAGGAGTCCACTGGTGGTTCGTGCCCCGGGAATAAGACCTGTAAAACCCATTAGATGATCTGGGCCTGACCCAAAGCATAATAGACCCACCTCTGTGCTTAACAATTGGCAAGGTGTTCTTTTTCATCAAATGCTGCTCCTTACTTTGTCTAAACATACCGTTGGTGATTTCACAAGGCCTCCGATTTAGAGATCACAGTTAAGGTTAACTTCTGATGAGCCACATAAATTATGTTTGTTCAACAACTCTGCATCACAATTTCAGTGTGAGGTACATCTTGCTGCTGGTTTTTGGCAGTGCTGTGGGAGTTTTGCATACCTGACCAGTCTGCATGCAGTATTTTCAGAGGTTTTCCTTTGTCTTTCAGATCTTGTCTTGACTTCAGCAGTTCTTCTTGAAAGGTCAAACAGGGACAATAATAAGCAGGCAGTTTTTAGATATCTTCTTGCTTTGGTAAACTCTATTATCTGTAGTTTCAGATCCTCACTCAGCCGCTTCCAGTTGTTGGAAACATGTGGGTTGATAATGAATTGTTACATATTTTCTGAAAGAAAACTACAAATTATGTTTTAGAAACATAAACTGAATAAAAATGAATTCATTTTTGGCTTTTTTCTCTCTCTCTTTCAGTCTGAAGGTAGTTCTCTCCACCCCTCCTGCTGGCGGCATGCTGGACCTGTCCGGCATCCCCCTCTCATGGCGAGACACAGAGCGCCTGGTCATTCATCTGAGGCGCCACTCCTCCCGTGTGCGAAGCCTGGAGCTGGGCTTTACCGAGCTAACAGACAATGCACTGCTGCTTCTGCTGCCCACGCTGGCTGCCCTGCCCGCACTGGAGAGCCTGGCGCTCAACGGCAACCGGCTGACCCGTGGCATCCTGCGCCAGCTCACTGACACCCTGAAGGACCCAGGCAGCTTTCCAGCACTAGCCTGGGTGGACCTGGGCAACAATGTGGACATCTTCTCCCTTCCTCAACCTTTCTTGCTGGGCCTGCGCAAGCGCTGCCCCAAGCAGGGCAATCTGCCCACCATCCAAGAGCAGGGAGAGGCACAGCCAGGCGAGGCTGAGGAGAGGGGGTTTGGGATGGCGGGCTGGGCCGGGTGCGGGGCATGTGGAAGCACAAGTCTGGAGGAGGTTGGAGAGGAGGAGACATCCACGTGGACTTCAGGGTCAGCAGATGAGACATGATGACGATGTCGCTGGTATGAGGAGAATTTCCAAGTGTCTCTAATAGTTAGATAAGTAACAGCCTTCAGGTGGACGTGGAAGAAGGGTCGGGGTGTAACGAGACTCATTTTCAGAATGAATCCAGAATACATTTTCAATTCTGAGGTGGTGAAGTTTGGACCTGATTTTTGATATTTTGCAGATTAAAAATGTCTTGATTTTACAGAGCTGTAATTATACACTACATGTATAGGTTTGGTTCAGATAAACATTTCAAAATGTGAAAAATAAAGATCTTATCAGTTAGTTATCAGAGCTGTTAGTCTCATGGGGTAATAGATGATCTCATAACGGGAATCACTGGGTACAGCTATGAGAAATTTTGGGTTAAATGTAGGTGGGAGCGTAGACTTATCAGGGTGGGAATAAACTGAATGAATATTTCAAACCCTGTTCAAAGACTTATGAAGACGGTAAATGTCAACATTGTCAGACATAATGTAAGTTAACATGGCAGAAAAGCCGCCCTAGGATACACCATAGTGGCTGTACTCTTGTTTGCAGTGGACTCAGCAAGTTGTCCCCAGATTCTCATGACGGGACTGTCTGGCCCTGCAAGATTACTAAATCCAAAAAACTGAACAGCCACATATAAAAACTTATACTGTATCTCCATTTTCAACCCCTCAAACTGAATCGATACACAATTTACACCGAGTCTGACAGCGTTGTGTTGCTTTTTCCAGTGATTTCTTGTTTTACAGTCTCCATAAAAGAGAAACGAAACATAAATGAAGAGACAATACAGCCTATACAGTGTTCAAAACTGTATAGAAATTCTTTAAAACAGTGTTGGATAGAGGAATTCCTGCTGTTGTGAAGACACACAGTGTGCCGATGTGTACGATGACTGCAGCCATGAACCTCCAAAGTAAAAAGACCACAGAAGTAAGAATCAGAAAGGTACAAACCATTCTGGACAGAAACCTCTCCAGCTTTAAGTAGCCTCCCAGTTTTAACTCGAGATGTCCCAGTCTGTCCGGAAAGATCAGTGTTAAGTCAATAAAATAAAACGTTTTAATGGATCTGTATCTGCTGTATTAAGCCTGATTAAATTCCGGCCCCATGTTAAGGCTGTCTCACTCCATCATGCTGTACTTGCACTAATGTCAAGGTGATGTAAACAGACATTAACCACAACTTCTGGCAGCTTTCAGAAGTTGACAAGCCGTTTAAATGTCTGCAGTGTGGAGAAAAATGAAAGCAGACCAGCAATGCTGGTGTTTCAACTGCGGTTAAGCCGGCAAACTTTCATAGAAACATGCTTAAACTAGCCACAGGTAAAATGTGAATGCGCAGCTGATGCACGTTTAGTGGTAAGAGTAAAGCTGAAAAAAATACTAAAATACTATAACAAACACTGTAATATACTTTACTGACGTATTTTAAATTGTAAGCCTCACTGTTGAACCGAAACTTTCTACGTTTTTGTTTTTTATTTTACTGAATTTAAAAACTCCAGCTGTTTTATGCATTGTGTGAAGATTTCATAATGAATGGAGCAATGAAACTGCTCCAAAATGACTTGGAAAAAGGTTTCCTCCCCCTGTGAAGTTACCACTTTAAAGATTTTTTTTTGTCGCAACAGCAATGATATATTTTCTAAACTGAGCCAATTTTACTAACTGCCTATGAAAATACATACAGTTTGGTATGTGACATTGGCTCAGTTCGGTATTAAAGGAATTGGGTCACACCATCCCTAGTTTTTATCACTGTTTACAGCCCTACTCAGAGTATCAGTCATACCAGCAACAGAGAGCTCAGAAGACTCATACTCCAGTGGTTTCTTAGGTGTGGTCTTCTCTTGCGTTACTGCCTGAAGGCCTATGTTGCCTGGTATCAACAGCTGACCACTTGCTAAGCTCCGCCCCCTTTGTTACTGTTTGATGAGCTTTCAAGCCCACAATGTTCAGAATAGATTTTTTGATTGGAGGAGCAGATTTACTCTGATAATTTATATTTTATCATTTGTAGAGCAACCGATCTAAAACTTTAGATAAAAGTAGAGTAAAAGTTTGCCAGCTTTTGCCTTTGTATGCAACACTGTGAACTCCTGGCACCCTAAAGGCCTCGGTATTGTGATTTTTTTTCAAACAAGCACTTCGCTGCTACCTCGTATCTCCAAAATGGTAACAGTACATGTAAGTCAATGGAACCAGACGTTTTTCAAAGTCATTTGGTCATTTCTTTTAGTCCATTCATCATGACATTCGCATACAATGTAAAGGCGTTTTCAAATGATGTCAAAAACTGAAACACGTCAAAAATGGAGATACAAGGTTTTCTTCCGACAACAGCGACTTGTACGACTGATGACATGTTGCACATCAAATGTGATTCATCAGCAACTGTTTTATTCACCGCTGTTCGATTTTTGATGGCATTAACTGCGCGACATTGCCATGACAACCAGGATCAGCTGTATCCCAGTAACTTGAACGTTAAAAGTTTGCCCTCTGCTTTGTCACAGATGGGGTTAGCAACTCTAACAGTGCTAACGGTAGAAGCTACCGTCAAAAAATGAGAAGCTTCAACAAACTGAGTTCCTGTACTGCCGTGTGGATATAATCATGCAGAATTACAAGCATTTCTCTTTTTTTAGGCTCACGTTACAGGTTTAAACCTGTGGCCACATATTAAATTAATTTGATTATTTACTTGATAAAATACTGAATCTAACGGACTGACTAACAATGAAGACTTTGTTAGCTTTAGCAGATTTTGCAGTATAGTACAGAGAGATGACAGGCCTATTTCTTCTATGTAATATAGACCATACACCCCTCTTCTGTCTTTAAGTTAAAGAAATAGATAAAATTACACCTCACGCTCCAAGCTACTGGTACAAAGCACGTTACTGCTGTGGCATTTTGTAGTTTGTCTGAGGTCCTAGTCACAGTTGCTAAGCTACAACGACAATCTGTATATTGGGAGGGGGCTAGCTAAGGGTCATTTTCATTTTCTGTGTTTTTTTTTGCCTTATAGTCCCACGAGGGATGTTGCCACCATTATGTGGTATGAAGCGATTGTAATTTATGCATTCATGAATTATTCATTCGTTTATGCAACGGCTCAGGATTGGATCGTTAATTCTAGTGAAGCGTACACAAAAAAGGCACCGTTATTTTCTGGCTCGGATCCTTAAAGAAGTGCACTGAAGAATAACTGCGGTGACCAGGAGCGGTTGACCTATTTCAGTGCCACAAGTCAGCACTTTGAGACTCGGTGCAGCCAATCAAGTACTGAGGATTTTCTCTTTAATAGATTATTCCCTGCCTTCTTATTAGGATGTTTTCATTCTATACACCTCTGTTCAAATGTTTGCATTCACTGTTCATAAGACTGGAATCACTGTTTTCATTAATATATAACTAATTTTGTTGCAGAGGCATGTGGAAAGTGACTCTGATATGATGCTAAGATTTTATAGGATTCAAATGATTTGTAGGACACTGTAAATATGAGGAAATTTGAAGTTCCAAAATAAATGAAAAAAGCCTTATATTGGTAATGCCAGCTATTTAGTACAGATTACCTGGTAAAATGTGCTACTTTTTGCCCTTTCATTTCTTCTCATTGTTCCTGAAATACTTTAAATGGTGTATTTTGGTATCTAGTTGATGGCATTTCAATCCACACTGTATAAGGCATCAATTATTATTACATGACAAGTGGTTCCCAACTTTTGAACAGTAGTGTACATACAGTAATATCAGTGCTCTCTATACGCTACCATTGAAAAATATCATAAGGTTGCAACGCTGTTGAATGTTTATGATGCTTGTTCTTTACAGTGTACTTACAATACAGTACTGTGCAAAAGTCAGAGACCACCCTTCATTTATTTCCAGTCAAAAACGGCTATTAATTATAATGCGTTCATTTTCCAGCAGCAGGGAAAAGGCAGAAAGCATATATTTAACAGAAAATCGCACTGAAGCATCAGCAGCTAAAAACATATCAACTATTTCAGTATTTAATGTGTCCACATGTCACCTTTATTACAGCTTCCATTCTTTTCAGGAGACTTGCTTTCAGTTTTTCAAAGAAATCTGCAGGAATATTTTTTCCCCACACCTTTAAAGTTCGGTCTTAGAAGTTGGTTTCATTTTCTGCTTCTCATGATCCAAATAATACCATCACTTCCAGTGATGTTGAGGTCTGGACGGTCTGTTCTGAGAGCACCAGCGGCTTCTCTGGCCTTTCAGACTCATAGCGTCTTCTCACAGTGGAAGGATGGACAGAAACATCTTTGGATTTTTTCAGATCTGAAGCAAGAGTGGAGCTTGATTTTGTCTTTTTTCTCAAAGACAAGAGTTCTGTTTATGTGATGGGGGGGCAGTTTTGGAGGTTTGCCAGGTCTTGGAGGTGGTTGTCAGGAGTCCCCTTTTTCTGATTTTTTTCCAGAAAAATTGGGATGCTGTGCAAAATGTAGATAAAAACAAAATGCGATGATGTGCAAATCATTTATTTAATTGAAAATACTACAAAGACAACATATGTTGAAACTGAAAGATTTTGTTTTTTCAAAAATGTATGGTCATTTTGAATTTGATGCCAACATCACATTCCAAAAAAGTTGGGACAGAGGCATGTTTACCACTGTGTTTCATCACCTCTTCTTTTAACAACACTCTGTAAGTGTTTGGGAACTGAGGAGACACTGCTGTAGTTTTGAAAGTGAAATGTTTTCCTGTGCTTGTTTGATCTAGGATTTCAGCTGCTCGTCAGTTCGGGGTCTCCTTTGTCGTGTTTTTCATTTTATAATGTGGCAAATGTTTTCAGTGGTGACAGGTCTGGACTACTGGCAGGCCAGTTTAGCACCCGGAGTCTTAATACAGAGCAATGCTGATGTAATACAGAATGTTTTACATTGTCTTGCTGAAATAATCAAGCCCTTCCCTGAAAAAGACGTCATCTGGATGGCAGCATACGTTGTCAAAGCATGTATATATCGTTCAGCATTAATGGTGCCTTCACAGATGTGCATGTTACCCATGCCATGTGCACTAATGCACTTTTACACCATTGTGAATACTGGCTTTTAAACTGTGCATTGATGACAAAATGAGTGGTCTTTAGCCCAGAGGACACAGCGTCCATGATTTCCAAAAAGAATTTCAATTATTAATTGTCGGACTACAGGACACTTTCCTATCCCTCTCGGTCCATTTTAAATGAGCTCAGGCCCAGAGAAGGTGACAGCATTTCTGGATCCTGTTTATATTTGGTTTCTTCTTTGCATCTTAAAGTTTTAACTTGCATTTGTGGATGCAGTGATGAAGTTTTCACAGACAGATTCTAATTTTCCTCTACAGAATCATGTCTATTTTTAATGCAGTGCCGTCTGAGGACCCAAAGATCACAGTCAGTAAATACGCATTTTTGGCCTTGTCCTTTGCATACAAAGATTTCTCCAGATTCTCTGAATCTTTTAATGATATTATGTAGATGACGAAAAGTAAAAGTTCTTTGCTATTTTATGATGAGAAACATTCTTGAATAGTTGCACTATTTCATTGTGCAGTCTTTCACAGAGTGTTGAACCCCTCATCTTTACTTCTGAAAGCCTCTCTCTGGGATGCTGTTATACCCAGTCATGTTACTGACCTGTTGTCAATCAACCGCTAGGTGTTTTTTTTTTTTTTTTACCATTACACAACTTTACCAGTCTTTTGTTGTCCCTGTCCCAACTTTTTTGGAATGTGTTGTTGGCAGAAAATTCAAAATAGGCATACAATTAAAAAAAAAACAATCAAATTTCAGTTTCAACATCTGATATGATGTCTTACTATCTTCAATTAAATATAGGATTTAACGATTGGGACATTGTTGGATTTTGTTTTCATTTACATTTTGCACAGCGTCCCAACTTTTTTGGGAGTGGGGTTGTACACGTGCATTGTGTCACAAACGTCTCCTGAAATATGAATAGCTTGTACATTTTGATTGGAAATGAAAAAGGTCGTCTCTGACTTTTGCACATTACTGTCTATATTGATAAAGAACTCACTCTTTGGTATTAAAATGAATTAAGCATTTAAAAATGTGAACCGAGTCATTTTTCACAAAAGAATCTGCACTCAAGAGTCTTTTTGTGGGAATGCGCAGTCACATTTGGATTATTCTGGATGTGTCCAGTTCTTCCACACCCAACCCCCCACCTCTTTTTCTCACACTCGTCTCTTTTTCTCTTCTCTCCCAAATCTGCCTTTGAGTGTATATCAGAGAACATGCAGCATGTGCGGAGAGGATTTGGCAAATCTCACAGACTTTTAAGTTTTTAGAAAAGCCGAAAGCTGGTGTCTTTACTGCTGAGACTTTAATGCTGAGCTGTTGGGTGAAACTGCACACGTTCCTGATATGTAGAGCATTCATTTCTATTAACTGCTGGGTGAACAAAGCATAAGGCTAAAAAATGGCCTTTTGAAGTAGCAATCAGGACTTGGATGGTGTATCACCTCAGTTTAGTCTGTTACACTCTGCAGGGGTAAAGTAAGCTGCAACTGCGTCGTCTACTTAAAGCAGTCTGTCCAGTTTCTTGCAATCATAAATTCACACAAATTAAAACAACCCTTGCACTGTTGGCAAGGGCTTGTAATGTTCTTGTATACACAGTTTTCCCCTTCAGCCAGGATATATTTGGTATCTAAAGTTTGCTTCAGTGTTTTTGCAGAGCAGGGATCGGCAACAAGCAGCTCTTTTACTGCCCTGTTGTGGATTTTTAGGGGAAAATAAAAGAATCCTCCTATGCAGTAAAATAAAGCTCTGCTGATCGTTGTAATACAGTTTTAACAATAAACGCTGGAGTTAAGGTTTATAACACTGAAGGTTGGCGCGCAGACTGCTGCTCACCATAGCAACACAGATAAGTCTTGCCTAGCTAGTAGCCAATTGAATTGAATTAACAACCGTTTGTCACCGTGTTTGCACACTGTGAAATTAGACCTCCACAGACCGCATTTAACCCATCCGTGCAGTGAAACTCCCACATACATGCACACTAGTGAACACACACACACACAAGGGGGCAGTGAGCACACTAGCCCGGAGCAGTGGGCAGCCCTATCGACGGCACCCAGGGAGCAATTGGGGGTTAGGTGCCTTGCTCAAGGGCACTTCAGTCAGGGACTGTCAGCCAATGGGATTGAACCGGCAACCTTCCGGTCACAGGACTGGTTCCCTAACCTCCAGCCCACGACTGCCCCAATGAAATGGCACAGAGAAACGTTTAAGATGAATATTGATCATTTGGAGCCGAATAGACTTATTCGCGTTTATAAGCACTCCAGCTGGTTTCCTGATACGTTTAATCTGCAACGAGAAACTGTTAAACACTTAAAGGTCATGAAGCTGAAGTCAGCTTTTCATGCGCCAGCTTCTTGTCTGAATTTTCCCGTTCCACACTAGATGGTGCAACAGTTACAATCCTCAGGCACCATTTAAGGTGCAATGGAAAAATCTGAACAAGAAGCTGGTGAATGAGAAGCTGAGGAGCCTTGTAAAAAGCTGAAAGATGAACGACTAACGTGTGGGAGTGATGATAAAGCGGACGCATATGTGTAGAGAAGCGAGATTTATTGGGGGCAAATCCATTTTCAGGGTCAAGACAGTCCATGGTCAGAGAGACAACATGGATGAATAGGGAACAGACATACAAAAGAAACACAGGATAAACAAACAACGGACGTCGGAAGAAACAAATAACAAATATAGACCAAACAGCAGGATCATACAATACAGAATCGAACAATTCAAACAATACAAAGACCAGCAAACTCACAGGGGAAAACACAGGGTTTAAATGCAGGGAAACAGCGAGGGTTAACAATACACAGGTGGACAACACGGGTGAGAACAATCAAGGGCGGAGTCAAGAAACAAGGGGGCAGGACTGGGAAGAACTCAATGAAAACAAAAGCACATGGACAGGACTGGATGGTAAACAAAAGCACATGAACAGGACGGGGAGGGACCAATCATGACAAAGACGTTTTATAAGAAACTATTCTACTTCTACAAAAACGTTTCCTGCCAGAGATGTGAGAAAAGCAGCTATAGCTGAGCTAAAGTGTAGCTTTACAGAGCTTTACACTTAAAAAAAATGAGTCTTTTTAGCCTGTACTAGCACATCAGCATATACTGATACCTTAAATACCTTAAATTCCTTTGAAATAAGCTTCAGTAACACAGGCCACACCACCATGTCTGTCGGCATAGTTTGAAGTAGAGGTCTGCATTCTGCAGGACCCACCACAGTATATTACATATCAGGGTTCATTTGTGTTACGCACAGTGCAGGCAGTTAACCAGCACAGTGTTGGTGGGAGCAGTACACCACATGTAGAGAAATCTGCAAATTAATGAATAGCCTAAATGAAATGATAACTCTCATTTAATAATTAGCATATATAAATAATCTAATAATCTAACAGCAAAAGTTCTAAAACTTGTTCTAAATAGAAGCAACCAGTCATGTAAATCATGTACATTTCATTCTTGTAGGTTACAGAAACAATGGATCTTTTAGACAGTCAGACGGCCACAGCTGTGGAAAGTGCTTTTAATAAAGACGAATACACAAACAATAAAGCTGACTAAAGTCCACCTACGTCAGTCAATTTCAGTCGTGACTAACGCAGATAGAAATCAGATAAACAGGACTGCGGGTGGGAGTGGGACAAAATGATTAGGGAACAGGACAAATGGCAAACGGTGCGGCTTTTCTTTGGGAGCGGGATGAAATATTCCACAAAATATCTGACCCATGTAGACCTTTATTGCATATCTAGTGTCACAATAACTTTCTCAAGGCACAGTCACTCTTAACCTCTTAATCTCCAGGGTTTATTTTGGTTTGTCCATCTGAATTTACATGCCCAAATATTAAGGCAAATTATTCAGTAACTGCATGAAATAAATGTAAATTTTTTATTTTATTTGGTTATTTATTTATTTACTTTTTTGTAAAAGCCCCTCAGATGACCAGAACATGTGTTTTATGATCTACACACATCACTCACAATTTACTGCTGAAAGCCAAAAATCTGCGACGCTCTTTGTGTCTTTGTGACGCTCTACATCACCGTCTATTAGACTGAAGAGAAGAGCTACAGCCTCATACGACGCCCAGCTTCTGAATGGAGCTTTTGGAATATGAACGTTATGAAGAACATGACGGAGCGTGGTTTGGACCCAACGGTGGTCCCGAGGAGCTGAAGAGGTTAATGCGTCATGATGTCCATAAAAAGAAAAACAAAAGATATTTTTACCAAACAAAAAAGGGAAAAAAGTATGTATGTTAAAAAAATAATCACTTAAGCTTTACATGCTATAAAAATAAAAATGTTCTTGTGCAAATTGCACCTGGCAGCATTATAAAAGATGTTGCCATTGCTTGGGATGATTTCATGTGACAGGCAGCAATCATGATAAAAGTGAAGAAGCTTCCTAAAGTACTTGAAGACAACATAACATCAACAACACTTGAATGAAAAAAGCTAAAGAGCCCTGGCAAGCCTCCCTGTCAGTGTAACTGATTCAATAATACGCCAGTGGAAAGTTCATGGAACCACACCAAATCGCCTCCAGACAGATGCACCAGGCAAGAAAAGAAAAAGAGTTTCAGGACAACCGGAGCAACAGTTACGCAGAGAACAATAAGCTACAAGCTGCACTGCAGTCATCTTTGTTCCTACACTGCAAGCAAAACTCTGTTGCTGAAAATGAAACATAGAAATTAGTGTTTAAAATTTGCTCACAAGCATTCAGACCAATCAGAACCCATTCGAAACATTGTTCTCCATCAGATGCAACTAAAATAGAACTCCTTGGCAAGAGCTGTTCTGCGTGCCATGTTTGAAGAAAGAAGAGTTGTGATATGATCCCCAGAAAACCAGACCCACAATGGAGTATGAAGGTGGGAGCAACACGATATGGGCCGACTCTATGAAAACAGTACTGGGGCACTGCAGGTCATTGAAGGAAATGTGAATGGAGCAATGTACCATGACATATTAGATGAGGATATAATCTCATCAGTCAAGAAACAGGAGAAGATGTACATGTCAACAAGACAATGACCCCAAACATACAGCCAAAGTAACTCAACTGGTTTCTAAAAAAGGCTGAGGTGTTTGCATGAGCCTTCTGACTTGAATCTCACCGAAAATTTAAGGAGGATTTAGTCATTTCAAGTCCATCAGAGAGACCTTAGTAACATTGGGGAACTGAGGACTGTTTGCCAAGTGGAACGGACCACAGTTAAACCACAAAGCTGCAAAAAGTTAACGTAAACTTTTTGAAGATTTGTTTCCGAAAGGTTTGTTTTGTTAAGCATCATTCATGCTCGGTAATATATATGTCATGTTTATAAGTAGACAAGACGTGCAAATTGGAAGTGCACTGGAAATATATTAAATAACAAGAACCAAAAGCATCTGAAACTTGATTCCCCTCGCTGTATATCCTGTTTTAAAGGATACAGTTTTCAATACTGGAGATTATCTCCAACCCTTCAACCCTTCAACTGTAATATACATTGAGGAAACAGTAATCGGTCTAGAATGAAGGATAACAGTGGCAAGTCTCTGGGGAAGAAGTCGCCTGTCTGCCACCACAGGAGTGACTGTGTTCATGTATGAGTGTTGGAGTACATGCAGAAGCCTCCGCTCCATCATCCGTGCATCCATGCTAAGCTTCAGTGACAGACAGTGAAGAAGGCGCAGAGGGAGCGGGCCCGCCGACTGTTAGGCATGCATGACAGAAAATCCGTGCGGTTAGTGATGAGCGTCTGAAGCGGCGAGGCTCTCCCCATCAATCTCTAAATCCCCGGCCAGACTCACTAATGAGCCACTGAGCCACTGCTTGCAGGGAAAGGGAAAAAATTGCTTCTCTGTTCAACTTAATCAACCCTCACAAGTTCCATAACAAGATGCCATTCTTTTCTCTGACTTTCATCTCCCTCACTTCTGACAACAGGTGACATTTCATGATCTACAGTGTCTGAAAACTGTTTCACACCCAAATAAAGCACATATCCCTTTATAAAACACCTGCACTATGGCCAGAAGTATGTGGATCCCTGACACCTATATGAGCATCACATCCCAAAAGCATGGGCATTGATATGGAGTCGCCTCCCTCTTTGTGGCTATGACACCCTCCACTCTTCTGGGATGGCTTTCCTCAAGATTGTGGTCTGGCTCACAATCAACGTTCCAGTTCATCCCAAAGATTTTTAAGAGGGTTGAGGTCAGGGCTCTTTTGAGGGCAGATACCATACCAAACTCATCAAACCATGTCTTTATGGACCCTTGCACAGGGGCACACTCATGCTGGAATATGGGCCCCAAATTGTTTCCACAAACTTGGAAGCATATAATTGTCCAAAATGTCTGTAGCATTAACATTACCCTTCACTGGGACTAATGGGCTCATTATCCCTCCTCCACCAAACCTCACTTTTTGGCACTATGCATTCTGGTAGGTAGGATTCTAATGGAGTCCACAAAACCCACATTTGTCCAAAGACAGTGCCAGATAGTGAAGTGTGATTCATCACGCCAGAGAACACATTTCCACTACTCCAGATTCCATTGGCAGCTTGCTTTACACCACTTCAGCCGATGCTCGGCATGCACATAGTAATCTTAGCCTTGTGTGCAGCTGCTTGGCCATGGAGACCCACTTTATGAAGCTCCTGATACACAGTTCTTATACTGATGTTGCTTCCAGAAGCAGTTTGGAACTCTGTAGTGAGTGATGCAGCAGAGAACAGATTTTGTGCTACACTCTTGAGTACTCAGTTTACTTCAGTACTAAGATCATGCTTCTAGAAAAGCCTGTATGTTTCCTATAATAATATCTACAATACTTGTGTAGTTTCCTGCAATAAGGAAGACCACAAGACCGGGCTAACTCCACAAGACCGGGCTAACTCCACAAGACTGGACTCATTCCACAGGACTGGGCGTACACCACAAAACTGGCCTAACTCCACAAGACTGGGCTAACTCCATAAGACTGGGCTTAGTCCACATCCCAGAAATCAGCCATAGGGATACAAAAGGAATACAAAATTGTGAATTCAATCAAACAATTGAGGCTGGAGGATGAGCTCCTTCATTACAGAATACCACCTAACATAAATAAAATATGAAATGCTAGTTTCTTTTTATTCAAATGCCCCTTTGAGCTTAAACCTAAACTAAATGGGATTTCCAATTGTTATTTTCACTGGCACTGCAGTTTAGGCCAAGACTATGCATAACCAGATCTCTAATATGTATCTATGAATGTAACCCTTTCTTAATAAAAAGGCATAATTCTATGGAAATTTCTAACATGTTCCTCTTCTAGTAAATTCAAGCAATTACAATGCTATTTTTTTATTACTACAGCATAACTATAGAACTACACTACAGTACAGCAGACTATACTAAACTATGAAAGATGTGTGGAACTATTTATATATGTACTTATATGTTATATACTATGTGGAACTACGTATACTGAGATGAAAAAATTATAGATCATTACAGAAATATGATGCAGCACTACAGAAATCATATTGTTTCTAGCAGTATATCTATAGCTGTGTTTTTGGAGGGCATGTAAATAGCACAAGTGTTATTTGTTTTCTCCTTTGAAGAGGGAAGCACACATGATTGTAAAATACCTCAAATAAAGACGTACATACATGCATAAAACTGATGTAAATAAACTGGGCAGCTGAAGTATTACACCCAGCACTCAACCATTCATGGGTAATAATACAGTATACGTTTATTGTGCGATGCTGCCCCCTATGGGCCTGATCCAAGAACTGCAATCATTCTACTTTCTACACTGGGGAGCCCAATCGTGGTCCTGGAGATCCACCACCTTAGAGAGTTCAGATCCAGCACAATCAAGAGCACAAGGGTGCAAACAGCTCTGCAGTTTAAGGGCACGACATGAATCTAATGTAGACTTTTTCTTAGGACCTTCCTGAATAACAAATTTAGGACAGAATGGAAGATTTTGCGGAATGGGGTCAATTGTTCCCAGAGCTTTTATGTCTCTTTTTAAACGCGGCTCTAGTAGTGCAGCGTTTCTCTGTCAAAACATCAAGATTCGCATTGCATACTATAAAAATATCTTTAAAGGGGAATTCCACCTACTGTTCAACATTTCAGAACAATTCAATCCTTGAGATATATACAGTCCCTCAGAGTGGTTTGATGTGAAACAGTTCATTTCTAGACAAACTTACAGAATCTGATTTCTTTACAATGGTGGTGATGGGAACCAGGGGTCACCATGTCTGCAACACAAATACAGCCCATTTATTTACTACCCAAAACCACCGGTGAACCTCTGTGCGTCTTCTAAATGTTCATATGTGATGTTGATGACGGTGAAATAGCGGTAAAGTTTTTTTTAGGGACTATTTTGCCTTACAACAGCCTTCATGTATCCTTCCACCATGAATCGTCTAACAGAATAGACTTCTTATCAGCCCAAAACTTTCACATCACATAGCTACCACGAAAATGTCCCAGACATCAGTTAATTTGCCGTGCGATTTGGTCACGTGAATTCAGGTGGACAAACCAAAATACACCGTGGAGAGTAAGAGGTTAAGTATCGCGATGCGATATTCCAGCCGAATCGCCCACCCCTGCGTGAGCTCCGTGTGGTCGGGTGTGTCCCACCGCGTTAATTTTCAAACCCAAGTCTCCACCTCACATCCGGCCGATGAAGTCAATCATTCTCTCAACGTCCGCCATTTCAGTTTTTTGGAGTTAACAGTTGGATGTTCGGCGAAAGAGGCTGGATTTTAAACTAAGGAAGGCGGCTGTGTGGAGGAACCGTAAGTTTTGCTGACTTAGTGCCGCTTTCGGGGCGCCGTTTTCCGCGGAGTTTGGGCCGGCTGGGTCGAAGCTAACGCTAGCGGTCCGAGGCGGCTCCGCTGCTGCTGGGCTGTTCCTCGGAGCGTGCTGCGCTGCTGGGAGCCGAAGTTTTTTGCATGAGTTGAAGTGAGGCACACGGACTGACTGGGAGAGGCAGAGGCAGGCCTGAGGAAGAGCCCCGGTGTGGAAGAAGAGAGTCATGGCTGGCAATTTTGACGCCGAGGACCGCGGGAGCTGGTACTGGGGAAATATGAGCAGAAAGGACGCCGTTGCTCTGCTGCAGGGCCAGAGACACGGAGTGTTTTTGGTCAGAGACTCGACCACCATCAAAGGAGACTATGTGCTCTCCGTGTCTGAAAACTCTAAAGTCTCTCATTATATCATCAACAGCATTAGCAACAACCGGCAGTCTGGATCAGGTACACATGACTTTTCATTTCCACTGTGCTCGCTGCAGCTTAAACAACGCTGTCGGCTCATTTTGAACAAGGTTTCTTTCCACCAAGTTAGTTAACTTATTCATTCATATGAGTCGCTGGTGGCTGTTGGTTTAGCACAGCGCGATTTCTGTAGAAGAAGGTGAAGTTAGCGCCTTAATTCGCCAGCTTCGTGTCCGAATTTAGCCATTCCACCTTAAATAGTGCCGCATTTACATTCTGGTGCCTCAGACTCTAGAGGGTAACCGCTGCCCATTTAAGGTGGAACGGAAAAATCCGAACAAGAAGCTGTCGAATAGGAAGCCAACTTCAGCCTCGAAGTTAACTTAACTGTTCGTTAACCTAGCTCGCTGGCTAGCGAGCATAGCCTTCTTTCTGCCTTCGGGAGTCGGGCTTTCACTCTTAGTGGAATAAAACATTATATGCTTGTCTGTTAAACCTTACACCAAATGCACCGTTTTCTCTCTCTAGCCACCTGTCTGAACTACTTAAACGTTACGGGACTAGTTTAGCTGGCGTTAGCTAAGTTAGCTAGCCTAGCACGTTAGGTCAGCATTCGAAAGTTAGTGAGCTAACGTTAGCTAGCGTTAGCCAAGTTAGCCAGCTAGGTCAACTAACGCTGCTCTGAAACAATTCGTACAAAAGACCTTCAGATATCCTCTTGTACATAGATAAATAGCCTCTGAGAAAGTCTTATGAATTAGAATTGTTATATTGCCAACTAAACGTCTAAGCACGAAGCTGAAGTTGGTTTTCTCGATTTTCTCGCTCCACCTTAAATACTGTAGAAGTTGCATTCTGGCGCCCGAGGCTCTAGAATGTAACTGCTGCAGCATTTAAGGCGGAACGGCAAATTCGAATAACAGAAGGCAGTTTATGCCTCGTCGTATAAAGTACATAATTTGCCACATTACTTAGCAGTTTTGCTGTCATAACTCCACCTCGCTGGGGTCTCGAACCTGCTGGCTGGCCTGTGGTCTGTGTTCATGCGTTTGTATTTAAACTCGACAGCATAGCCCCTCTAACGTTACATGTTCTTTTGTGTATAACTGGTGAATAAAATCTAAG
The DNA here is from genome assembly GCF_015220715.1 of Pygocentrus nattereri. Taxonomy (NCBI): domain Eukaryota; kingdom Metazoa; phylum Chordata; class Actinopteri; order Characiformes; family Serrasalmidae; genus Pygocentrus; species Pygocentrus nattereri. Next base: position 9,363,676 of record NC_051233.1, on the reverse strand, counting down.
CTTTTAAAGCCCGGTTAGATATCGCGTCCACTCCCCTTCGACCCGACGTGGCTGCTTGAAGGGGTGTGGACAGCTTGTATTAGCCATTTTAATAGCACTCTCCTGTCCTGTCTCCAACTTTGCAGACCGAAGGCCTTTAAAACAGTCCCGCCTTTCTGATGAATGCTGTCTAAAGCAGCTAGAACTAGTTCTCAGGTTTGTTTTAACAATGTTTTACCATTATAAAGATAAATAGTTCGCTCTGATTCCATGTTGGGATCAGACGTGAAAGCTTTTCCTTAGTTCTGTCTCAAGCCCTGTTTGAGCTGGATTAGTTTCTCCTAGGCCAGTGCTGTAGTTTTGAGTGATTACTGAGCAGATCTGTGATTTTAAACCAACAAATCTGCCGTATGTGTAGGTTTTACAACGTCTGCTTTGCAGTAATGTGGAGGGAATTACCTTCTATAAGTTACTGAACTAGGAGCTGGCACAACAGTAGCGGTCCTGTTTGAATCGACATCTTGGTAATGCCCTAACGAAACTGGGTAATAGAAAATGGCAACTCCAGTTTTTCTTTTTGCGCAACCTGAAGACAAGGCTATCCGTTAAACTGGAGCCTGATTTGACCCCGTTCCTTAATCCTCAAGTTCATGATGAGACTCAACACTGTAGGTGGTGGCTGAATTACAAGGATGAGGAGAATGAACTTGAATGCAGCTCTCGCAAGGCATTGCGCTTTCTGTCTTGTCGGGCAGCATTTTCTAAATTGAACAAACCCATCTTACTTGCCAGTTTAGCCCCACAGTGTGGTATTATTTTTCAGAAATGTGGTGCTTGTTGCATAATGTTGACGTAAACATCTACGCAATTTGGGGACAATGCACGGATTCTTTATCCTGTATGAATTAGCCAGTCAATTCACACATTACATTAGCTGACCTCCTCTGTTAAACCTAAACCAGATCAAATAGGGCTTTGTGCAGTGATATAAGATTTGTATTGGCAGAAATCTGACAAAAGCATGCATTGGCATCGGACTGATTCTTACGTTTGACTGATAAAGATGGCATGATTCTGTTTTTTTCTTTTCCGATACTGTTATCAAAACCTTTCCTATTGGCTGATGGATGTTATTTTCTTTAAAAGCTACTAAGCTTTAAAACTAGCCGTTTTTAAGAAATAAACAGCTAAGAACACAATTTCACAGTGTGAGTGTGTTGTAGGCTTGAAATGTTACAGGATTGGATCAGATTCATAGTTTTTCCGTTTGGTATCTGATCCAGCATTTTCAGCTGATGTCACCCTGAAATGCTGCCTCCAATTGAGGCTGATACTCGACTAATGCATTGTATTTTGGAAAAGCAGAATGAGTAGGTGATGGAGGTCTACTGGGCTAAAATGTCTTATTCATTTTACTGCATTGGTAACACTCTACATGCAAGGGGTCCCCTAAACAGATGCCATTTTAGCATCGGTTTGCTTTCACCAAGCCTGTGCTGTGTGGCACGTTTGGCTTGGTAACTGAGCTCTTATTAGCTTAGTCAAAACGCTGCAGTCACAAACTCCACAGCACATTTGGAGATCTGTCACTCCAACACCAGTCACTCAACTTCTACACACTCAAACGGAGTATTAAACAGTATAGCATGAGTGAAAATTTAACTGTGGATTTTAAAACGTGTCATTTTGCAAAAATAGCAAGGTGGGATGTGTCGGTCGCTGCACTTGAGTACAGAGGCTGCCCCTTCAGATGAGCTAATTAGCTAATACTAGAGCTAACTGGCGCAGCCTGTCTGCAAGACAGTCCTTCCTTCTCAGTGCTTGATATGCTGCAGTGTTAATTTGTTGAGGTAACACTGACAGACAAATGTCTGAGTTTGCCTACATGCGCTTAATAATCCAATAACTAGAGAAAATCAGATTTTATCAATAATACAATCAGCGTGCTTGTGTGCACTTGAGTAATCAGATAAGGGAGTCAGATGGGGAAACTCCGGGTCTACATGTGTTAGGAAGTAATCGGATTTCTGCTTTGCAACCGGCCAATAAACTCTCAATAAAAGGCGTGATGTAAATGTAATGTAAAATTCAAACTTCATGGCACAGCACCACTTGAAAAATGAACATATATCTTCTAGAAGATGAAGAATATCCTTCATTGTGTCAAGCATGTCGTTGGTTTCAGTGTCACTCCAAAAGTGCTTTGCTGCCGTTTCGGGGCGATGCTGCTCACTTATTTCCAGTACAGCAGTCCGTTTTCATACATGCACAGACTGAGAAATCTGAAAGAAATCAGAGTAAGAGTTCACATGCACTCTGATTACTGAGCTGAAATCTAGCTCTCTTGATCAGAGTTCTAGATCTGAGTATGTTGTTTACATGACTGTTTGAATAATGGGATAACTGCAGAAGTCTGATTATGATTTATTATTGAGTGCATGTAAACATTATTATTATTATTATTATTATTATTATTATTAGTCCTAGCTAAGGCAGCGAGAGTATTTAGCTTTGTTGCTGCTGCTCTGCTATCAGTACTTTCTTAGTCAAGTCCTGAATATGTGCTCTTTGGCAACATGCAGATGTTAAAATACTTGCATTTAGTTATAAAAGTATAACGTATCATACTTACTGATTTTGTGTGTCACAGCCTCGTTAAAACAACAGCATTTTACAGAATTGTTGGCCTGTGTATTTTTTCCCTGGGTTTCCTTGTTAAGTCCAAAAATTGTGCTTTCAGTATTGAAATACTGGCATAAGCAACCTTTAACAGAGTACTTCAGTACCTGTGCACATTCCCAAATCCACATTGGCGAATCTCTAAGTATAGAATGAGGAATGATTGTCGGCTGTGGGGTGGAGGAGTGGAATTTCCCGGCGGAACTGCAAGGTGGTTGACACTCAGAGACTCATGCTAGAAATGAATGGGTTGGGTGACACACAGTCAGGATGACTGTTCTGTATGGTGTTCGTGGAATGCGTGTGATCTTGTGCCTCGTCCGCTGTTCGCTCTCTGCCTCTCTCTGCCTCTCTCGCACAGCTGGACCGTACAGGATGAATGAAATAGAAGGGCAGGGTTCTTATGTTTGCAAGTGGTCACAAGCTGCTGTCACATTTTCCTTTATTTCTGATTCACCTCCGTTACTTTTCAGTGTCGGTGGTGATTTGTTCCCTTAGAAATAATCTGCTATGTTAAACCCGCGTATATAGGTCAGTTAGGGCTGGGCAATATGACGATAGTTATCTTTATCGTGATAAAAAAGCATAGTGATGTCATTTTTTTGCATACTGTGGCTCTATTATTACAAAAAGAGCATCATTAATCCTTTTTTTATTGGAATTAGTGCAAAACAGGATATTGATTACTGATTCACGGTTTTTTGTAGTGGTTTTAAAATGGCACTACTTGATCTTTTCTCTTGTTTGTTATTGGATGTCAAAAAATACACCGTTTCATTTCACGTATAGTAAAAGGTTCTTGAAGTATTGTGAGACTGCTTTTGCCATATCGCCCACATTTAAGGTCAGTTGGCTTACCTGGATTGTAAAGTTTCGGTTTTTTCCCCAGGTTCAGGTTTGGTGATTTGCTGATTCAAGGTTCAGGAATGCAGGGATGTTTGTTATTTAATGCACTATTCATGATGTATCATGATGGGGCATGTTGTAGACAGAATAGCCCCCCCCCACCCCAATAGGCTTTTTTTCAGCTGAGGCCTTTTCCTGGTTTCTGCTCAAAGATGCTTTTAAACAGGCCTTAAAACATTTCAGTGTCCGTTCAGACCAGTGGTTTCCAACTCTGGTGTAGCCTATATCCCTACTTCAGTTCAGGAAGAGTTTCCTAATTAGCTGATTAGTTGGATCAGTTGCAAAATGTACGGGGAACCACTGGTTTAGAGGCTTCTCACTTTTGTGACGGCCCTGTGGGTGAAATGTGACTTTTGAAATATGTCTTTTGATTGGATTAGTAAGCCATGAATGGTTTTATTTTCACTGTTGATCAAGTAAAAACGTTAGATAAACGTGTGTAGCCTTTCAAGGACTAAAAAAGGTTCATTAGAAAAAGATAAACTAGAAGCTCAGAGCAAGACTGAAGACGGAACGTGGCCAAAAAGGCATTTAAATGGGTGTGTCTCTGTGAAGCTGCAGTCACACATTTGCAGTTTCCGCTGCCTTGCGAAATGGGTGTGGTCAGCAATGGACCACAAGATTGGTGATGGAAAAAAATATGGTGCAGGTACAAAGCGGGCTAATCCGCTAAACATAAAATGTAAAACTCAAACGGGAGCGCAATTAAAGCAGGTAATAACCTGCATGCAAGAACATAGTGCTGCACACGGAGCTGTAGGTACGTGGCTGGACTGGTTCGCATCTGTATTTAGCCAAGGAGCTTAACCTAGCAGTCACCAAGCTGGATAACTTGCCTGTCACAAACAGCAGAATAAAAGAAATCTAATACTTTCTACAAACGGACTGTGTATCAGGCTATTTCTATTATGTTTATTTAAAGCCACTTAGGAAAGCAACAAGCCTAGACAAGCCTAGTTTTGCTGGACTGCCAGGCTGCACACTGTCTCTGCTGCAGCTTTTTGTACATAGTGCCAGGGGTGTAGCAGCCGTTTTAAAAGTAAGGGGGCCTTAGTTGTCAGTACATAACTCCCCTGAAACCCCACACCCCACACTTCTAGGTTTAGTGTTACTGGTATAAAATAGTACATGCGCTTTTTACAGTCAAGCCAATATGAGGGTTTCAGGCAGTAATACATAAACACACCCCACAGGGAAGTTAACAAGCTCAGAAATATAAAGTCCAGAATTAGCCTTTCAAAGTTTTTAGCTAGACAGATCTTCAATAGATCGGCTTCAAGAATAAAAAACTATGGTTGTGCACCAATATAAAAAGCTGACCCATCACTGACCAGTGGTGGGGTAGTTATTCAAAGAAATAATCCACTCCCACTTTTTTTTCCCCCTGAAAATAATAAATAAAGTTATCACAATTTATTACTTTACATCTGCATTACTTCCTAAATTTAGTTGTCTACTATTGCCAACTATTTTGGTAATCGATTAATTGGTTTGAGTGATTGAGGGGATCCTTACTCCTCGTTGACACCAAACTGAATATCTTTGAGGACATACACTCACCAGCCACTTAGGTACACCTTGCTCGTAAAAGGTTGGAGCCCCTTTTGCCTTCAGAACTGCCTTAATTCTTCATGGCATACTTTCAACAAGGTGTTGGAAACATTCCTCAGAGCATTTATCTATATATCTATGATGCGAATCTCCCGTTCCACCACATCCCAAAGGTGCTCTGTCTGGTGACTGTGGAGGCCACTGGAATACAGTGAACTCATTGTCATGTTCAAGAAACCAGTTTGAGATGATATGAGCTTTGTGACATGGTGCATTATCCTGCTGGAAGTAGCCATCAGAAGATGGGTACACTGTGGTCATAAAGGGATGTACATGGTCAGCAACAATACTCAGGTAGGCTGCGGCATTTAAACGATGCTCAATTGGTACCAAGGGGCCCAAAGTGTGCCAAGAAAATATCCCCCATACCATCACAACACCAGCCTGAACCGTTGATACAACGCAGGATGGATCCATGCTTTCATGTTGTTTACACCAAATTCTGACTCTACCATCTGAATGTCGCAGCTGAAATCAAGACTTGTCAGACCAGGCAACATTTTTCCAGTCTTCTGTTGTCCAATTTCAGTGAGCCCGTGCGAATTGTAGTCTCAGTTTCCTGTTCATAGCTGTCAGGATTGACACCTGGTGTGGTCTTCTGCTGCTGCAGCCCATCTTCTTCAAGGTTCAACGTGTTGTGCATTCAGAGATGGTGTTCTGCATTCCTTGGTTGTAACAAGTGGTTATTTGACTTACTGTTGCCTTTCTATCATCTCGAACCAGTCTGCCCATTCTCCTCTGACCTCTGGCATTTTCGTCCACTCACTGGATATTTCCTCTTTTTCGGACCGTTCTCTGTAAACCCTAGAGATGGCTGTGTGTGAAAATCCCAGTAGATCAGCAGTTTCTGAAATACTCAGACCAGCCCGTCTGGCACCGACAAGCACGCCACGTTCAAAGTCCCTTAAATCACATTTCTTCCCCGTTCTGATGCTCGGTCTGCACTTCAGCAAGTTGTCTTGACCACCTCTACATGCCTAAATGCACTGAGTTGCCGCCATGTGATTGGCTAATTAGCTATTTGTGTTAACAAGCAGTTGAACAGGTGTACCGTTCAATAAAGTGGCCGGTGAGTATATATGAAGACATCATCTTGGGATCTGGAAAACACATTGACATTTTTCACCATTTTTTGACATTTTATAGACCAAACTAATCAGTTAATCGAGAAAATAATCCACGGATTAACCGATAATTAAAATGATCGTCAGTTGCTGCCCTATTTCAAAGGCATCTCTCACTCTCATAAGATAAATCCAGTGCAAGAAGGTGAAAGTAAAGCACAGTTAGCTGGCTGATGGTCAGGGGGGGAAAAGGCTACTTTAGTGACCGTTTAAACAGGGAATGCAGCACTAACTGTCATTGTCAAACAGCACTAACTGTCATTGATATTAAATATTCTAATGTTTACATATTTTAATATTAGAATAACAAATGGCTATCCGCAGTGATGAAACTCGCGTTTCTCTGCACAATGCACGGTTCTTTTATTTTTCATTCGTTTCCTGGATCTCTGTCTCAGCTAATGCTGGTTTAATACACTAAATCAGCTCAGAGCTGACAAGGAGACACTACAGCTTACTTAGCTCACACTAAACTTTCTGAAGACTCCTGCTAACCCACAGCATAATCTTTTTAAGCAAGGACCTGCAAGCACATGAAACACAACAGCCTCAACCTTAGCTTACCTAACGCTATTTAGCACGAGAAGACTGGGCCTGAGCCCTGAGCTTGGGTGCCGGCTCAGTTTCTTGCTGCTGTTCAGCGTGGAGAGGGTTGGGCTTCAGCCTCTAGGGGCTGGGGCGCTAGATTCTCATGCCACACAGCATTAGGTAAGCTAAAGCTGAGGTGTTTTAGCTTGACTAATGCTGACTCTCCTCTCTGGCTGCCCTGCTACACTGCTTGCAAGTAAACACTAGCTACATTATTTATTTTTTCCTTTTTTCTTTTGTTTTCTTTTCTTTCGTTGGACGAATGACGGTTAGCAGGCCAGCTGAGGGCTAGCTACGCTCCTCATTCATGAATATTTCAACAAAGTGAATCAGTGAGGGGGAAAATGCCTCTTCTAGGGGTCCTGCTTTTCCTTTTTGTTTTGGATCTTCGGCGCTGCTATACAAAGTCCCACCTCACAACAGCACTTGTTATTCTGGGATGCAAATTTACATTTCAGAGTTGAGCTTAATGCAAAGTTTGGCACACAGTTTATTAGCCCCAGATTTGCTGCTGAAACACTTGTGTGACTAAGTCTTCGAAGTTTTAAGAGTTTAAAATATGCGTCGTCATGCAAATTTCCGACTAATCACTGCTGACTCTGTCCAGGTTTGATGTCACCGCGCTTTCGTATTGGGGACCAGGAGTTTGACACTCTTCCAGGCCTGCTGGAGTTTTACAAGATCCACTACCTGGATACCACCACACTTATCGAGCCCATCAACAAGCATGCCAGCTTCATCAGCGTGGCGCCCGCTGGCACTCCCCAGAGGCAGGAAGAGGCAGAGTATGTGCGTGCTCTCTTCGACTTCCCCGGCAACGATGAGGAGGACCTGCCGTTCCGCAGGGGTGACGTGCTGCGGGTTCTAGAGAAGCCTGAGGAGCAGTGGTGGAACGCCCAGAACAGCGAGGGGCGTGCTGGATTGATCCCTGTACCCTATGTGGAGAGATACCGGCCTGCTTCCCCCACCTCCATTGGGAGCGCTCCTGTGGGACAGGCAGGCCAGGGGACCCCTGCGGATGGTATTGGAGCTCCAGTCCCCACAAAGCTGGACTATGCCCAGCCTGTGGTCAACACTCCTCTGCCCAACCTGCAGAATGGGCCAGTGTATGCCAGAGCCATCCAGAAGAGAGTGCCTAATGCCTATGATAAGACTGCCCTCGCCTTAGAGGTATGGATGGGTTGTCTTCTTAGCAGCATATGTCTGTAGTACAGCAGGGACTATACAGGTCCAAGGTTTGATGTATCTATGCTCCAGATATAAGCATAAGGAAGGAAGTTTTTAAGGCTGATATGGTTTAGTTTTTCTTAAAACAAAAAGATTGAAGTGAGTTGGTCAAACTTTATGTTCATTGTGTGAAATTTTAGAGGTATAATTCATAGTACAAGGAATAAATCTCTCATAACAATGTCATGTAAGAATATATAGCATATAAATCTTTAAAAATCGCAGTAGAATTATATCCTGGTCCAGGTTTTGTGAGAACACAGTATTGTAAACCTCTAGTTTTCCACCCCTAGTTTAGCAAGTAACCAAGCTGAAGAAATGTCCAGTCCAGAGACCAGATTCTGTTTAATTGCTTAGATACGTTTTTCTCTGTGTTCCAGACATGCACTGTGTGAGGACTGCCGACTTTGTTCTGCAGACTTAAAGATTAATTAAGATTAAATGACCCTTATTAGTCCCACAACGGGGAAATTTCACCTCCGCATTTAACGGATTTAACCCATCCGTGAAGTGAAACGGCACACACACACTTAAGGGGCAGTGAGCACACTTGCCCGGAGTGTTGGGCAGCCCACTCCACAGCGCCTGGGGAGCAGTTGGGGGTTAGGTGTCTTGCTCAAGGACACCTCAGTCATGTGCTGTCGGCTCTGGGAATCGAACCAGCGACCTTCCGGTCACGAGGCTGGTTCCCTAACCTCCAGCCCACGACTGCCCCGAGCTATTCAAAAAGATATGGTGGCTTCACCTGTCTTAGTGAAACCATGTGCTAATCATGAATATGACTACAAGTGGACAGTAAAGTAAATAAAATAAATGAACAATTATTGATGCACTGAAATGAAAATCCTTGGCCAAAACCTAAATTCAGGGCACACTCAACTGAAAGCCAAAGCTGACAATAAATTAAACTAGTTTAGACTAAATAAACTTCCTACAGTTACACAAAACCTTGCATCCTCAACAACAGGACTGTTGGTCATCCAAGGCATTTTAGCTTTACTTTGCACTTTGGCATTGCTGTTTATGATGTTTTTTTTAAGCATATTGAGCAGGACGTCTTGTTTTCAATGTGTGTCCAACCTGTGATGGAGAGGTTCCTGGTGTTGTATCATCTCTTGATATGAACAGAGATTGCTGCCTCATAGAAACTGGGAAATGACTCCATTCAGCCATCATCTTCACTGTTGATCTGCTATTGCTCAAACTGTTTGAATTTGCTGATGGGTGCAGGAGAGCGATAAAGAACAAACTGTGTTTTTAATCACAATTTCTCATTTTCATTAGCACATTTTTGTTAAGTTTAAGATTTTGAGACATTGGCTTGTTTCTTATTTGGTTAAAATGTTCAGATGTTTTTCTCTTTTAGCCAGAAGCTCATTTTTTTTGACTGTTCCTGGCTAAAAATATTTCGGTGGCTAAAATTTCATTGCCTTGCCATAAATAATGCAAGCCAGTCTTTACGTTGTTGCTTTTTTTTTTTTTTTTTTTTAATTTAAAATACAGCACAAGATGTATCCTTATCACAGTAGGAATCATGATCATAATAGTAGTTATTTTGCAGCTGTAATCCATATGTGCTGCTGTGTACTTCCATATTCTTCCATGAATATGTATATATTCATGCAAAGTGTATTTGACCATGCCTAATGCATATGGTCTCCATTAAGCAGCAACACCCCAAAGGATGGATGAACTTGCGCTTTCCTAACCAAGGTTTGTGTGTGCAGGTGGGCGACATGGTGACGGTGACGAAAATCAACGTGAACGGCCAGTGGGAGGGAGAGTGCAAGGGCAAGAAAGGCCATTTCCCCTTCACACACGTCCGCCTGCTTGACCAGCAGCAGCCTGAGGACGAAAGCTGAGGCACACGTGTACACACACAAACACACTGCAGTTTTTCACACTCTGTCATGATCGATCCAATCATTACATCCGTACAAAATTGCTGAAGGTAAAATTGATCTAACCTGGGTGTTTGACCACATCAGTATTCAGCTACCCTGACATCTTCCTTATGCAAACACAGATATAAGCATACAGTTTTCCCCACTTATGCACATTTTCATGTAACAATAGAGTTAACACACATCTGCCCTACATAGACAAGGACCCCATTGCTTCAATAGAGTCACTTGCCTAAAAACTAGCCACTAACGGCTTTCCCACTTTCGTAAGACTGCTGTCTGAAAACCAGAGCGGTAGGAACTCTTGAAGCTAAAGTGCAGGCAATACCCTCTGACTGCTGACGGAAAGACAAAAAGAAGAGACAGCACAACCTGGACGGTCTCTTGTCCCATAGACTGCGGCTAGGCTTGCACTGCCCTCCTCTGGACGTCTACAGCACCCTTACTTGGGTCCAGCCAACACTACCAGTCAAGCTCTGGTCCTCTTTTTGTACTGAAATGGAAAATATTATGATGGAAAAAAAAGACATATATTATGTACCATTACATGCGACATACCATGCCAGTTACTTATTTTAATATTTGATTTGTATTTTACCCTGTGCATCATTCCTGATGACCATACTGGTGACTAAATGCATTTCCAGACTATGTGTTCTGGAATAATTTTTGCAAATAGGAACTCCTATTGAAGCACAAGGAAAAAAGTCCTGAGTCAGTCTGCATTCCCAGATTTGATATGTTCTTTTTCCAGGAAAAATGTACGATGGACGACATTAGATGCTGACTAAAAGACAGGGAAAAACATCCACTTTCCTTTCTCTCGTCTTCCTTGTCATTTCCTGTCCCCTTCCCAAGTCCCCATCTTCAAACATGGTTGAGGTTTTTGTTCAATCTCTAAATCCAGAGATCCTCCACTGCGCTGATGCTTCCAAACATGCGGTTCTCACGTTCTCTCCACCATTTGTTCAGTTTCTCTCACCAGCATTATTGTATCGTACCCTAAAGAACAGTGTAATTTATTCTTCCTTATTCGTGTTCCTGTCTGTGGGATCAGGCGGTTCTGTGGCCTTAGAGGGAGGCAGGACGGACAGATACAGACAAGTGGGTCCTGCAGGGTGTCGCCAGGGTCCCATCTCTTGTCGTTGTCTCTCGGCTGCGGTCGAGGCCTCAGCGACAGCTGTGCTTGGCAGGTGAGCTTGCGTAATGCTTGTTGAAGGTGATCTGGAGCCACGTTGTCTCTCACAACATTCCAAACCCTCAGGCAATCAATCATGAGCTTCATCAGCTGAGCCAGTCAGGATTTTAGGAAGGCCAAGGCAACCTGCAGAATGCTCTCGAAATCCCATTCAACTGTGTGCTACTTGATCCGGTTTAAATTGCTGTGCTACCAGTCTTGACTGTGTTACAGCTAAATTCCCAAAATTGAAATTTTGAATTTAAACCCAAATTGAATATTTATTCTTTCTTGGTTTTCCTTTCTACGTGTAGTATTCAGAATCCTCGTCTATAAATTCTATCCTAAAATATTTAGCTTTTGTTCTCACATGAAAAAGTTTAAACATAAATAAATTATGGATAGTTAAGCTCACGTGTCTCAAACCAGCCAAAACGCCTGATTCAGTTCATCAGCTAATTAGCAAGACCTTCATGAACTGAATTCAGAGTGTTAGATGATGGTGAACACTAATCTCTGCAGCACTTTGGCCTGAAAGCTCCCAAGCTTGGCATGCCTGGCTTAGTTGAATTTATGCCGAATTGTTGCTTTTAAGAATGGTTTTGAAAAGTTGGTTATTTGTTCGGAAATGTTCACAGACAACTATAGAAACTGGGACAATTGGAAACGAAAACGCAATACGTTTAATTTGAAAGTAATAAAGCACTGTAAGTATAGGTGTTTACCCAAAACTGAGTGTGCTACAGCTCACAAAGCTGAATGGATGTTTTGCGTGCATTACATAAGGCTAAGAAGGACCGCATTTGTTTTGCATGGAACAGTCCGGCTTTGAGTTGGCACAGAGTAGTGAAACTTGGTAGGGAAATCCAAGAGCTGTGTGGCCTTAGTTACACATTCTGTTAGTTTAGTATGTTTAGAAGAAGCAGCGTCCACTGAACTTTGATCCTAATGTGACTCAGATCTGATGTTTTCAGGGCTGTGTGGACACGCAAATATGATCTTTTCAAATCCGGCCTGAGCCACTTCCATATGTGGTCTTAGTTTGGATATGTATCCAGTTTGAGGACATACAACCTTAATGTGACGCTCAGATTGGAAATGCCTTTTTCCCCACTGCGCGTGTGCCATCATTCAGCGTTACCATGGCAGCAGCACTAAACGGAAGTTAAAGCCTGTAAACGGTGGAAAAGCAACACCTCATCTTTTACACCTTTGTCTTGCTCTAATGAACAGCTGAGAGCTGATCAGAGTTAATTATTCACAGCAAAGCTCATCCTGACTAAGTTTGTGCTGATGATGCAAGTGATTCGTTCATGTTACGTTACTGAGTAGGATGTGCACACGCGGGTCATCTCAGGATGTCGTTCACATCAATGACGGATTTGAATCACTTGCCTAAACGAGTGTGAACCATCGTGTCGGAGAGATCGGATTTGAGCAGTGAGGCTTGTAATGTGAACGTAGCCTGAGATGTTTTTACAACTTTCTTGAAGTTCACTACATTTCTGATGTGATATCATGGGTAAACCCAGACGCAGCTGAGATTTTACGGTAGTCCTGTAACAATGACGTTTTAGCTGCCATCGAAATAATTGCAGTTAACATTGTGTCTTTTTTTCCTTCAGTGTATGCAACTATTAAAGTACAAGCCTAAAGTGACCCAACTGACCTATTTCGCTGTCTTGCTTCCCAGCTGTTAGAGGCTGCCAAATGATGACAAATGTCAAATAAACAAGCGTTACTCATTATTCACTGCTGCCCTCTAAAGGTGTTAAGAGAAGCTTTTTTTTTCTTTTCTTTTTTTAAATGATGTGCATCAATAAATGTGTTTTTTCTGCTTTTGCTTTTATACGTTTGCCTCAACCCAACAGATGATTCACAGTGTTCGTCGTGACATGAACATACAATTGTGAAAGCTCTGAAATCTGGAAAATGATTTCAGTCAGCTCGAATAATTGCGACCAGGCGAGTGTGTAATAATTGTGACAGGCCTGTTTTAAAGGTTGAATACAGACTAATTGGTTGTTGTCAAAGGTCAGAAAGATCAAAGATGGAAAAATTTGAACGGTCCCAAAGAGCTGACGTTCAGAGCTTAAAAGAAGCTATAGAAACTACATTTAATGGCACAAGTTCTCTACTAGCAGAATTGTAGTTATTTTATGAAATGAGCCAAATAATGCTTCCAATTATTCCTTCACTTCAATGGACTTGGTTATTCTTGTTATTTGCCACTTCTGGACCACCCATATGATTGTGTGTATTTTATTATTTCTGTATTGTGTGCTGTTGTATTTTCCAACACTACAGAGGAGTTCTCATGGCGCTTCATGTGTCAAAAGATGCGTGTTTTAAGGCAGGGGTGTAACTGTTTGAAAGAATGAAATGTATGTCATGAAATCGTATTGTAAAGCTACTGGATCAACTCCCTTAGACCTTTTTACCAAGATTTATATTCATGTTTTTATGTCACCTCCTAATGTGGGACCATAATGTTTCCATAGATATATTTTTCTTCCTTTTGATTTTGATACATTGGCACTGTAAGTATAGGTTAAGTATATGGTTTGAAAAAAAAAAGATAAATCCAGACAAAATTAATAATACTGATATGGTCATTATTTAAAATAATGGCTATATTACAGTTATGTATTCAGGACAGTTTCCAATTATGCTAGGAGAGAAAAAGCCTTAACACAGTCAGTTTTACAGGCATAAAAACAAACACAAAAGGAAAACGTTCCAGTTTATTAAATAAAACACTGTAAATTTTATAAATATTGATAATCTAGGTTATGTCTATGGTCCTAGTCATGTCACAGTGCACATTAGGATTACGCAACAGTTTCCATTACTCTTCGAATTGCCTGTTCTCGTACGTGTCTTGGTGTGAAAACCACTGTTTGTAATCCAAGCTGCTGTCATCCTTTTCTTTTTCCAGCCTTATCTCATTTGGCTCTGCTCAGTGCAATGAAAAAAGGGCAAAAACTGTACAAAGGAATGAATGACTTGTATTGGAGACCAGTGGAGAGAAAAGGCGAGAGATACATTTATCCCTCAGACAGAAACTGTATTCACTGACTGACTCGACCACTCTGTTAACGTCGTAGAAAAAGAGACTGACCAAGAGGCTTTGGCAAGCTTGTACGCAAGCTTTTGTTTGTTTAAGTGCTTGTGTTGCACAGGAATGAGTCTATGTGCTTCCAGCAGGTCTATGACTTACTTTGTCACTCATGATGTATTTATATGTGTCTCTGAATTGTATATTGATGCACATAATGCTCTCTTTGGGTTTATTAGATACATGAGATTGTTTCTTCACAACTCTGCATTCAAAATAGAGCTGTCACTATCGATTATATTTTTTTTATTATTATTAAGCTAAATGGGAACAACAAACAATAATGCACTATGCAGTGGCTTTCAGTGATTCCAAAATAGACAAAAATGAAGCCTTGAAAATACTTCAAACGAAAAAAATATGGGGAAAAATGTAAAGAAAGGTGTCCGTCCATTAGTCCGTCAGACTAGCAGAAGAATTTAAGTGTTTCTAGGGTATCTGCAGGCATTAGCAAATTCGATTTAATGCCAAATGTCAATTTAAGGCCAAAATCTAAGACTTGGAGAAATCATGAATGCTGCTTTTGGCCAATTATTTTTATAAACTTGTCAAAGTAAAGATTTCTGCACAAATCTTCACTTTGTATGTAACATCAATACTACCCTATGATGATGCTCAATTTACTAGGCCTAGTGTCTGGCTAGCGGTGGTGTACATTCTCTTCCCACATGGGGTTTAATGCTATTTAAGCCAACTCATGTCTTGAAAGACATTTAACGCATATG
The DNA here is from genome assembly GCF_015220715.1 of Pygocentrus nattereri. Lineage (NCBI taxonomy): Eukaryota > Metazoa > Chordata > Actinopteri > Characiformes > Serrasalmidae > Pygocentrus > Pygocentrus nattereri. Next base: position 9,348,638 of record NC_051233.1, on the reverse strand, counting down.
AAATAAACTTGTAACAGACATTTTAAAGTGTTTTTATTTTATCTGATTATTATTGGAGTAGCCTGTTAGTGTGTTTGTTTTTATTAGCACAGTTTGCACACAACTCCCAAAATATGTGCATTCGTGAGATCCTGCTTGTGTGGGTTTCCTCCCTTTTGGTGAAGCACGCAAAAGCAACTTGAGTGCTAATGGCTCCCCCTTGTGGAGAATGTTTAGACAGCTGTACACAGCTTTACAGTGACCTGCAGATACCCTGTTCATCATTCAAACTTTTAAACTAATCCTTAATCTGAGTAATTTAGATAATCAACGTAAAATTTAATCAGGTAATCGTGACCGTCTTACTTCAAATGCAGAGATGTTGAAGTGTCTGTGGTTGACTCCTCTTCGGTTTCTAAATATTTTTGTTTACACACCTGATCACACCCAAGCCACTACTTTGCCTTTACAGAACTGATAAGTAGGTGGTTTTGTTTCATTATGATCAAGGAGCTTTTGTCAGGAGGTCTGTTGTTCATTACTGAGGTTAATTGTGCCGATCTCTAAATTTTGCTCTCCATACTGAATCATGACATTTTATGCACCTTACCTCCTGATTGCCTCCTTTTTTCTGACTTACATGACTGACTGAGAATCCTCCTTTTTTTTTTTCTTTTTTTTTTTTTGTTTGTTTTATACCCCGAATATTATTCTCTTCCATTTTCCTCGTGTTGAAGGAACACTGAGGAAAGGGCAAAGCAAAGAGAAATCCTTTCTGAAATTCTGAAATGTGCCATTGTATTATAACTATATTATTTGAAGTTCAGATTTACATTTTGAGGCATGTAATGTGTTAATATACTTAGTAAATAAAAACCTATTAGTGAAAACTGAGTTCTTGGCGTTTTGTTTGTTGGGTCAGACTGCCTGTGTATGAGGACTAACATGGTCATTCAAATGTGCTTTTTTTTTTTTTTTTTTTCTTTTCTTTTCTATGAAGGTTTTCTTTCATGTATATCATTTGAATGATCTTGTAGTAAGGCAGACTGACTGTCCTAATATAGAAAAAGTTTATTTAACAAAACCTGTATTTTACAGACCTGTTTCTTTATTGAATTCAGACTGGAAGGTACTCGCTAGGGTGCTTTTGTCCTGCTTAGAAAACCTTTTCTCATATATAATTAAAAGGGAACAGACTGGTTTCACAAAAGGTCATAATTCATGTTTATTTATTTTTAGGATCCCCATTACCTGCTGTAGGATAGATTAAAAACAAAGAAACAGAGAAAATGAAAAATGGAAAATAACAGTAGAAAAACTGTTAAACGCAAAAAAATCACACAAAGAAATGGTCATTTGGTAGATCTCACAAAGACCTCAGCTGACCGTTCTGGCAAGTGTCCTTATCCCTGCCCAACATGAATCTCCACCATAGTGTTGTTCCAACTGTCAAGGACCTATTTATTTATATGAGTTTTAAATTTGTTAAATAATACCTTTTTTTTCTCATCAGTTTATTTTACCCTCAGTTTACAGTGAGACCAGTAAGGAATTCCACTCCTTTACAGCTCTATGAATTACTGCTTGACACATGTAGCCTTAGGTCATTTGAAATTTCATAATGTTAGATGTCTTCTCAACGCAAATCAGGTTTTCAGTGTGGAATTAAAGGCCTTGTGCTTACTGTAGATGCAGGGAAAGCATTTGACCGTGTAGAATGGTCACTTTTTTTTCTTGTTTTGGAAACATGTAACCTTGGTGCCGATTTTATTAAGTAGGTGAAAGTGTTATATGAAGATCCCAAAGTAGCAGTCCTTACAAATGGCATTAGGTCAGCGTCTTTCTTTATTATAAACAGATGCCCTTACTTTTCTCCTTGGTCACTGGACCATTAGCTGAGGCGATCAGAGAAATCTGTTGAAGGACTGTGTTCTGGTGCTAAATATCATGAAATAACCTTTTACACAGATGTTTTAATATTTATTTTAAACCTGGAGACCTCAATACCAACCTTTCCTTCTCAAGCTATAAAATTCATATTATGACGTGGGTAGTTATGCCTGTAAGCCGATTTAAGACCAATACCCACCATTACTCCCACATTTATTAGAAGTGGTCTCCAGGAGGATTTCTCTATTTCCCATGAAAGCTAAAGAACGCTGCACTGACCTCTGATTTCTGCCAGAGTGTGTCTGTTTGGACACTTCTAACTAGACACCGCCGGTCACAATCATTAAGCACCCATGGGCTTAACGCTGTGCTGTCCACTGTTGGTAGTAATGACTTCTATGATGAATTCCTGATACACACGTGACACTGTGGATTGAGGACTGTTCAATGCCTGCATAACTATTGGAAATGGATCGTCCCATCCGTCTGGCACATCACCATCTCATCTGACCTCTGATAAGTCCTGTCACTTTGCCATAAGCACGCCGGCCAGTGTTCAACCTTCCTCACAAGATAACACCTCACAACTTACACAGGTTTGGACGTTCTCAAGCCATCCCCTGAGGAAACACCACTTCATCATCAATTTACAAACTGCTGTCCCATGATTTTTGGCACTTCAGTGTATACAGCCAATCCCCCCCGCCTCCCATAGCTGGAAAGGCTGAGGCAAGACCTGGACCAAACGAACGCAACAAAACATTTTTTTTTTTTAGAACAAATTTGGAGTTACATTATCAAGAATGCTTCGTTGACCAATAGTTTTGATAAATCCCCTCTGGAAACATTAAAGTGAGCCTTTTTGTTGAAAGTTAAGACAACTGTGTATACATATGAGCTTGAGAACTTACAGGAGAACTAAGTGTAGCTATAAGTGATGATGACTGGGAGAATATCTGGAAATATGCCATATCTATATGTAACCGTACAAGCGATTCCGTTCCAAATCATACATCGGATTCATATCTACCCCAGCTTTTAACAGCTCAGCCTCACCACTTTGTCTTAAGTGTTCAAGTCAGGTTCTCTTACCCATTGTTTTTGGTCATGTTATAAGGTACAGGAATATTGGGCTAAGAAAGCGCAAGAAATCAGGAGTATCTTTAACACTGAAGCTGATTTATATCAGTTATTTCTGATTCTGGGTTTTCCCAGCAGGAACGTAACTTCACCGAATGAAAGAAGGTTGTACGACAACAACCTTTGCAGCAAGGAAGAACATTTTACTACAGTGGATTACTAAGAAGATTCAAACTGTGCGTGCGTGGCATAAGATTAGCGGAATAAGCCATGAGAGACCGTGGGTTACTGAAATTTTATCATAGGGGAGGGTGTTCTTTGGCATGACGTGAAGAATTTAAATATTCCTGCACCCCAATATCGCTAAAAATGGTCATTTGGGATTCATCCACACTCATACTTGATAGGCAGTGCACTATCTGACAGCAGAAGTTCTAAACTTAATGTTACACAGCACACTAGCTAGGGAGTTCGGAGCTGTTTTGGACTCTGGGTTTGATGCTACTTCTGACAGAAACACAGGCATTTAAAGCGTGTAAAACATTCAGGTGACATTATTTAGACCTTTATATACAACATTTAGTTCTGGCCACACAAGCTGATTGGTTGAGAAACATTCTAATTGTGCTGTAATTTCACCATGAAATCAGTTTTTCACAAACACTATCACTCCGCTAAGACGCCGTTGCTTTGACAGCTGTAGGAGACGCAAAAGCCATTTGAGCGTTTCTTTATAGCGCACTTAACTGACCACTGAGTTCATTGTAATGTATTGAATTGTATTGCTCCGTGTTTAAGTGATACTTTTTTAATCCCACGTCCGCATTTAACCCATCCGTGAAGTGAAACACCACATACACACTAGTGAATACACACACACTAGGGGGCGGCGAGCAGCCCTATCCACGGCGCCCGGGGAGCAATTGGGGGTTAGGTGTCTTGCTCAAGGACACCTCAGTCATGGACTGTCGGTGCTGGGGTTCAAACCGGCAACCTTCCGGTCACAGGCCAATTCCCTAACCTCCAGCCCACGACTGCCCCCTGTTCCTTTTCTCTCGGTATCTACAGTGACTGTTTCTAGCAGTGTCTGAGCTCAGGACTGTCTTTTTCTCTAACCTACTGGTAACTAGCAAAGATACTTTCTCTAGATAGACAAAGCACTTCTTGTAAGTCGCTGTGGATAAGAGCGTCTGCTAAATGCTGTAAATGTTTTTACATCTCACTTTGCTCACACACAGAAAACGGATACTTTTAAGATCACATCTGACAGACAGCTGATTTGGTCAGACTCTGAAGATGAGACTACACTAAATTTCCAAACTGTCTTCACCATTGAGCAGCTTTTCAGTTGGTAGCTGTGACAGAAGAATACCTAAACAACCTGGAATTAGCCGTAAATGAACCCAATACCATCAGCACACTCAGTGCTCCGTGAATTTTACAACGGTTTCAACGCAGCTCAGCCAATCAGATTTCAGGAAATACCCGTTTTCAAATAAAATGCTTAATTCCACTGGAGTATTTAACATGTGCACTCCATTCTAATACAGACCACTTCTACAAGGTTTGGGAGCCTTATATTAACTCTATTGGGCCTAATTTAGCCTCTATTTTAAATAGTGAGGTTTCAGTGATCATTAGCATCGGTAACAAGACCCTTTTGTTTGTTTAACCTAATCTTGGACTAAATTGCAGTGCTGATGGGGACTTACCATTGGATGTCCTTTGGGCTTAATCTGGGTCTGGGAAGCTGCCCTTTAATGTCCAAAAGCACCCAGACACACCTTTTTGGTGAATGCCTTCACTTTAAAGTGTTAAAGGTGCCAATTGCTGACATAGGTGTTCAATTGCACTCACACAACTTGTATCTCCATAGAAAAGCATTGTCAGTACAATGGGAGGAGTTCACTGTGCCCAGTACCAAGCATCAGCTGGCGCAAGGATGGTCCTTCAAGGGTTCTTTAGTACAGGGAATTGTTCTATTTAGAATCATTTTATGCTTAAATGGTTCTTTGCATGGTGAAATGGTTCTTCAAACTCATGGAGAATGTGTTGTGTATGGTTATATATAAAACCATTTCCAAAAAGGTTCTACATAGAACCATATACAACACATTGTCCATCAATCTGAAAAACTATTTAAGCATAGAACTGCTCTATATAGAGCTCTTGGTTCTACACAGACCCGTTGCCTTGAAGAACCATCTTTTTAGCCTAGTCATGGACTAAATTGCAGCCAGCCCCTTAATGCCCAAAAGTCTTTCCTGGACTTCTTTCTTGGTAAACTTCATTACTTTAAAGTGTTAAAGGTGCCCATTGGGACATAGGGGTTATACTGCACTCACACAACTTATATCTCCATAGAAAAGCATTGCCAAGTATCAGCTAACACAAATATGGTTCTTCAAGGGTTCTTTAGTACAGGTGATGGTTCTATTTAGAATCATCATCATCATCGTTGACCGCTAGTCCAGATAGGGTCGTGGTAGCAGTTGGGAGAGCAGAGAATCCCAGATGACCCTGTCCCCCGCAACTTATTCCAGCTCATACCCGGGACCCCAAGCCGCTCCCAGGCCAACTTTGAGATATAATCCCTCCAGCGGATCCTAGGATGACGCCCACCGGGAGGCGTCCAGGGGGCATCCGGATCAGATGCCCGAACCACCTCAGTTGGCTCCTCTCAATGCGGAGGAGTAGCGGCTCTAGCTCCTCCCGGATGACTGAGCTCCTCACTCTATCACATAGTGTGTAGCCCGCCACCCTGTGAAGAAAGCTCATTTCCGCTGCTTGTATTCATGATCTCGTTCTTTCGGGCATTACCCACAGCTCATGACCATAGGTGAGGGTTGGGATGTAGATCAACCGGTAAACAGAGAACTTTGCCTTTTGGCTCAAATCCCTCTCCACCACTACAGTCCGGTACAGTGACTGCATTACTGCTGCCACCTGTCCCAGCCTGCGGCCGATCTCACGATCCCTCTTCCCGTCACTCGTGAACAAGACCCCAAGATACTTAAACTCCTCCACCTGGGGCAGGTCCTTTCCCCTTACCTGGAGTGGGCATGCCATCCTTTTCCTTTTCCAGTGCCGTATTGGCAGTGGGAGATTGCGGGGAGGCCCTTGATGGCCTAGGCCCCTGCAGCAGAAACTATTTAGAATCATTTCATGCATAAATGCTTCTTTGCACAGTAAAATGGTCCTTCAGATTGATGGAGGGTGTGTTGTATATGGTTCTATATAGAACCATATACAAAACCAGCCTGAAGAACCATTTAGGCATGAAATTGCTGTATATACAAGTCATGGGATTAGACAGATCCATTCCCTTGAAGAAACATAGTTTTTTAAGAGTGCAGAGGGCTAGGCCTCAAAAGTTCTCTGGCTGTGGGTTGTGAAGCAGTGGAAACGGGTTCTCTGGAGTGACGGAGCTCCATCCTGCACCTTTGGAATGAGCCGGAGTGATCCACAGCTAATCCTCCAACATCAGTACCTGACCTCACTAATGCTCTTATGGCTGAACGCAGTCAAATCTTCGCAGCAATGTTCCAACACACAGTATAAAGCCTTCCCAGAAGAATTACTGCAGCAAAGGGCGGGTGACATTAGGTTAAGGTCATAAGGTTACGCCTATTAATAACCTTGAGTAGATGTCTTAAATTTTGGACACTGAAATGTACAACTAGTGGTGAACCTCAGGTACTGACCAGTCCGTGGGAGTGTGTGCGCTTCTCTAAGCCTGGGTGCTGGTGTGTATGTGTGTAAGCCTTCCCGGATAGAGTTAAGTCGCCATCTTTAGACCAGACCTACCGGTAGAGTGAGAGCTCCAAGCCGCCGCCGCTGCTCCACAAACCGCCGCCAGAGCCTCACACACCCGCCCAGCCTCGCTCCAGTACCGCCTGTCCCCAACGCCCAGCGCCATGGCAGACCGAGAGCACTTTGTATATCAGGCGAAGCTCGCCGAGCAAGCGGAGAGATACGACGGTAAGAAGTTTGTTTTCTTTCTCTGCTGCTCGGTGAACATTGCGGCATCTGCTCCACACGCTCGCCAGCTAACCTAGCCAGCTAGCTGCCTCAGCCCCAGGCCTGTCCCCTTCTCTCCTTTCGGACACTGGGTTTTGATTCAGTAAGCAGCTTGTGTGGATGATGTTCCGCCTTCCTTAAATCGGCGCTGCTGTTTTTCTCATGTTCTCGCTCTGTTCGCGGTCGTGCTGGACGGAATGGGAGGGTGAGCAACGTTACCGTTGCTGGACAGGCCCCACGATGAGCTACGGAGTTAGCGTCTTAGTCGAATTTCCCGTTCCACCTTAAATGTTGCGGCAGTTACCGTAACGCTCTGCCCTTTGTGCGGGCGCCAGAACGGAACCGCTGCTCCATTTTAAGGTGGAACGGAACATTTCGAATTGTGAGCTGAAACTCTGCTAGTACTATGGAATTAACAGCTAGCATCGCAGAGCTGACACACAGACGGCAGTATCGTCCGTTTAAACCGCAACGCCCTCCCGGTGTGAGGTCGCAGTCGCGTTGTAAGAATAAAATGGGCCGTTTCGGACGGCCGTGGCGAGCGGTTGAGGTTAGATTAGCGTTAGCTTCCAGGCGATAGCAGCCCAGACGTGTCTGAGTCACGTTATTAGCCAGGAGCTAGTTTAGCTAAGTGTCCGGCTTTGTCGTCTGCTAGAAACTTGGAGAAACAACCTAAGCTGAAGTTAGTTGGTGTTACCAACAGGCAGCAGCGCCGTGAAATAAAAGAAGTCTGTGATTTTTTTTTTTTTTTTTTAAACCTTAAGATTTGCAGCAGCTGCGTAGCGCCTGTGGATTGGGTTTCAGGTGGGATCCAGTAACACATGTTAGAGAGGTAGCTTAGCCTGCCAGGCAGAATGATGCTGCCTGCATAGCAAGTAGAGCTGGACGATGTGGCTCTAATATCACGATACTTCAGGGGGTATTTTGATGCACGATGTGTCACGATGTTTAAGTTGCAGCAGACAAAGTGGTGCCACATTTTAAAAATAGTATAAAAAAACAAATCTATTCACCTGAATTCAGCATTTCATGCACTAAATCTAACATTGCAAGATACTGTGATGACAAATTACGTGATAAGGTCAGATTGTCCAGCTATAGTAGCCAGCTGGACTGATTAAACATCAGTGTTTGAGTCGTGTTGTATCTTTAATGGTAATGTTTAGTGTAAACAGTCATTATCATGCACTTTATCTCATTTTTTTGTGATCAGAATGGTGAGATCAAGTTGTCCAGTTGTCTGTAATGTGTGTTAGGTGCACTGCAGTGTTGTTACATGTACATGAATTTTATTTATTTTGTTTACCCTGTCCTTCATGACCAACCGAGCAAGCTGGCCAGCCAGCTTCTAGTAGACTAGTTGGAAAGCTGGCTTGTCCTAAGCTAGATAAATAAACAAGCAAGATTAGCCAGCTGTCCTACAGAACCACCAGTGAACCTACACTTGCAATGTTGGTGGTAAAAATAGTTTCCTTTGGGGACTGTTCTGCCGTACAACGCCTGCATGTACTCCTCTACCATGAATGGATTGAAATAACTGGATTAAAGCCAAAACTTCACCATGAAACAAAGTGTCAGACATCTGGCAGCACATATCTGAGCATGTCATGTCGTAATTTTCTCTGAGGGAGCTTTGAGGTGGACGTCTGGTTCCTGTTACCACCACTGTGAACAGTTCTTACTCGGCAAGTTTCTCTAGAACAGAGCATTTCACGCCAGACCGCTCTGAATGGCCTTGTTTACATGTCAGTGATGTAATCATGCAGACGTTTTGAAACATTGGTGGAATTTAAAGTTGAGTTGAAACGGTTTGCGTGGTGAATTCTCCTGGGACTTGTATAGATGCTTCTTTAGTGCAGTGATTTCCTTAGTAGCCACTGTTGGAACAGAAGCCACACCCTCAAGTGACATGTATTCATTTATGCTTTAGCACTGACACAGCAGTTCTGTGCGACTGTAGAGAGGAACCTTCAGCCTTTTGAGCTGAGCAGAGCAGAGAAGCCCACACACTAGAGATGACATTAAACCACTGAGTCTTGAGTTTTAGCAAATGCCTGTTTTTCTTTGAAAACCGTGAAGCTTTAAAATGAGCATGTCATTAAAGATGAGCATCTAAAAGTGGGCCATCATGCTCAAAATACTCACAACACTCTGCTGGCCCACAAGAGTACGTGCTGCCTTCAGGTTCAGCCAGTGCGCCTGAACCGCCTCAGTGTCGTAATTGCTAGTAAGAAACTTGGATTTTCAAGTTGGTGGAGTGTTATTAAAATCTTGGTGGCTGCTGATGTTTATTTTGTAGACTGGTTGTTATTCGGTTATTCAGCAGCCACACATGAACAGACGTTCATCTCATTGTTGCATCTTCACAATGGAAATGTTTATTAATACAAATTTTTAATTTTGGCCCGTTTCCATTAGTCCATTTATCCTGAGATTCTGACATGTTGTGAAGAGCAGCTGTTATCTTGTAATACATTTTTTAACAAAAAAGAAAAAAAAAGGGGAGAAACAGATATAAGGTCTATATTTTGGTCAGACGCTGACTATATGCAATGCGATTAAATGCTTCTGCCTGGATAAAACCCAGATTACGCATCCTGCGCTCTTAATTTTTTCAGAGTAACACAAAATAACTCGCTCTGTTTGATGAGAGGAAAGCAAAGGAAAGCAGCGCATCATGTCATACCTGCGTCTTTTGAACTCTCAGGTAGGAGCCTCCGAGGAGCTTTTGAAAGCAGCTATGCCATGGCTTAACTAAGTATTAAGTAAAATGTAGAAAGTGGGACCACCTGGAATGAGAAACATGTACCCCACCATCACTTAAACATTCTGCTTTTTATGAGTACAATAAGTACATCATCAAATATTGATTTAAAATATCAGCCAATCAGATATGATACAGAAAAGATACAATCCCGATATCATCGCGCATCCTTAAAGCTCGCCTGCAGACGCTGTCGGTGCTATTTCAGAGCAGATTTGTTACAGAATTAGATAAGATTTGTGCCCCCCCCCCTTTGGATTCTGATCCAGCATTTTTCTGCTGATAACGGTGCAATATTCATACCTGGTATCGGATCAGTGTCATCAGAGATGCAGAAATAGAGTGACTGTCTCTGAAGTGCTCAGCAATAAAGCAGTCAGTTGCCATAGTGATAAGGCTGTCATCACTGTCTAAATCACTGTGTATGCTGTGTTAAGAGGAGGGGCTGGATTCTCTCCGTTTTCTGCTCTAAATTACTAGCAGACACAGAGGGTGCTGTGCAGGCTTTAACATGTTGGTACAGGTTCGGTCACTTTCTGAAAACTAGGCCGTGGAAGAGAAAGTGCCATGGCTGGAGAGACCATTATGGAGATGCTGAGGGTCATTCGTGGAGCACGTTATGTCGAATCTGAAGAAATTACAGCAACTGCAGGATATAAATCATAATGTTTCATTCTTCGTTTGTTGCTGTGTGGGTGTTCGTGACATGCCCATCACTTTGGTTTGTTAAAATGACTGCAGGTTTATTTTTCCAATGTGTCTCATGTAATCAAAGCTCAAACTAGGGCTGGTCGACCGAGAGACTGCATTACATTTTTCAACTATATTTATAGGGAAATATTTGATTAGGTAATAAGCATTATATCAACCTTAATGCCTGTTAAATACATGGTCCTGTAGCATATTTAAATTGTACTTCAGGACTTTCCAGTGAACCACAGTGTATATCGTTTACTGGGTGCTCCACATTGTTTTCAAAGTAGTAGGGATGGTCTGATATGGAAACCGTGGACACACAAAAATATCCCATGCTTTTCATGTACGTGTTCACTAATTCCAGTGCGGAAGCATTTCTAAAATGTAGGAATAAGGACTGTCACAGAGAAATGTAGCATTAATTTCTGTAAAATTAAGATACACTTTTAAATCCCACCAACAGGGAAATTTCACCTCCGCATTTAACCCATCCGTGAAGTGAAACCCCACATACCCACACTAGTGAGCGCACACACACACTAGGGGACAGTGAGCACACTTGCCCGGAGCGATGAGCAGCCCTATCCACAGTGCCTGGGAGGGGGTTAGGTGTCTTGTTCAAGGACAGTCACGGACTGTTGGTGCTGGGGATTGAACCGGCAACCATCCGGTCACAGGGCCCGTTCCCTAACCTCCAGCCCACGACTGCCCCCCCCCCCCCCCCCCCCAAATGTTTTAGTACCCAGTAACCCAGCGCTGCCTAAACATTCTGCTCTTCTGAAGTACAATAAATATGCCAAATCTCAAATCAGAAATGCTAAATTTAAACAACTCTCCAGTGCCAGTCATTTTTAAGAGCAGTTATTTATAATTGCCAATATAATTCCACAGTTTGGTATTTAATCAGGTATCATCTGATACTGTGATACCAATAAATATGGAAAGTATCACGCAGTTGTAGCTTGAGCCAAGAATGATTACAAGATATGCCTCTGTGAACAATCCATGCAACATTTTTCTAGTTCCTTTGCACTTAAGCAAACCGTTTGAGCCTTAAGGGTTCTTGGGGGTCCTTGCCTAGTCTGGAATGTCCTGTTTAGGAATTAACCAGTCATTTTTTTTTCTTTTTTAAAAGAGCCTCCACGTTCTTCTGTGAAGCAAGACACACCCTTTGCTGTAATGGGTGTGTTTCGTTTCAGTAAAGATTCTCTCTCAGCCAGAAGCTGTCCTTTTTCTCCTGACCTGCTCCAGTACCCTTTAAATCCTGCCCCCTTTTATTTAAAAAATTGGCCAACATAAATCTTACACCTTTTCAAAGGCAACTTGTTGGTTAGGGCCTGTATTCAGACTTCTTGTTGTCAGCTGAGTTCTAAAATTTTCTTCCCACATTTTTGTCATCATTGGAGCTGGAAGCACCAGCCTGAACCCCTGGCCCACTGGAAAGGACAGAATACCATGTTGTCATTTCAGCATATCGTGATATGTAGTAATGTGTTAATGCATTGCCAAATTAATAGGACATAGTTTAAAAATTGACATCTGAGATCAGTACATGCTGATCAAAAGATTTCAAAAGCTCACTTGCATATATTTGCAGAGGCCTTATTTGCAGCGGCCAATATTATGATAAAAGATGAACAAGCAGGATGTTGTCCAGCCCTAGTAAGGACATGCCCAGGTACCCGAGTACAGTTAACTGATCCAGTATTTTGAATCCTTGGATCTATATTCAAGTATTTGTTAATGCCATTCAGTGATTGAGTCGATCCAGATCGGTTAAAACTTAAAAGCAACTTAATGTTAAGATCATCTTAATGGGTAGAGAGATTGTGTTCGAACGAAGCAAAACGAGCAAGCTCATGTTTGTAAAACATTGGTTTAGCTTAGAGTAGCAGCGCTCAGGAAGCACTGGCTCATTCATTGTAACTTTATCATCGCTAGTTTTTGATACTCACTCTACCATTTAAGAATCGTTTTTGTTTAAGGTGCTTTTGGGAGACCCAGGCCTGTAAAAGAGCGAGCGTTTTGTTAAGAGCTTGCAATGATGTAAGTATGCAGTGTCAAACTTTGTGCTTTGAAACATAAGCACCTTAACAGGTTACCAAGGAGGTGTAACTAAACATGTAAGTAGACAGAGGTAGTGCGGCTGTAAGTAGACTAAAGCCTCGTTTGGAAGCCGGAGTCGTTACCATGTACTACTGCGTTGGTCAGCTCATCTGAAGGTGCAGCCTCTATTTCTAAAGCTAACACAAAAACCTATTGGCTTACTTTGAAGTGACCAAAGGATTTCCTGTGGCTACTTTTAAATAGCGAAATGCGTTTTCAAGTGTACAGCTCTGTCTGCTGCTATGTTTTCTATTTATTTTGGTCACTGATCTACTGATCTTTTGTAGCAGGATAGCAGTAGTTCAGCCTAGTTTGTGTTTTATGAGTAAGAGCTCTGAAATTTTAAATGGGACCCTTTGGCCAAAATGAAAAATGGAACAGTCACTATTTCTGGCGGAAACATGCCCACTCACTCTCTAAAGCAGAGTTCACTGACAGGTGGACTGTGGTCCGAGTCTGGACCCAGACCCTGTCCTATGCTGACCTGGACCTGTAACTGATAAACTATGAGAATTATTTATTTTCGGTGGTCCTGTTTTAATCGCATAGTTTTTCTGGTCATTACAGTTCCGCTTTAGTGGCCCAGGAGACTCTCAGACCAATCGTATGCATTGTAAATATCACGTGACGCTACTCAGCCAATCAGATCTGTGCATTACGATGAGCACTGAGACTCGAGTGAGTGATGCACACAGGAGAGGGAAGAGGTGAGACAGCAGTGGGAGAAGAAAGTGAGCCAGGTTATTTCACATGCTGTGCTCCCAAAAGAGAAAACTGACAAATAGTGTTAAATGACTGCATTGTACTTTATATGATTTAATTGTTGTCTGTATAGGATGTTGACATAACTGCTAGGCTACTTCAGTTTACAGTATAATGCACTGAATCATGATGTACGTTAGAGATTATATTCCGGTTTTCTCAAACTGGACCTTTAATTAAATATCCTTGCCCCAAAGTGAGACCTCCTGGTTTAAAGACTAGATAAACCCACTTATGGTGCATTTTGATGGTGCTTTGAGTTGGATACCTGGATACCTGGGCGCAAGTGGTACTTATTTATTTAGCTGGCTAGCTTGCTGAATTATTTTCTACCAAAGAAAAAGAAATGACAGCATGTGAGCTACCATCATCAGTCTTTATATCAGTGACTCGCATTCAGGATTTGTTGGGACTCTCAATGATTGCATAGTATGTCTGTGCAATGCACACTGGGTATTGTAGTGAGCAGAGGTGGGGTGGTAACTAGGTACACTTAAGTACATGTGCAGAATATTACATAATATGGCAACCTGTTAAATGCTTTTCCAGGTCGGAATTCACCTTTAACATCAGCCGAAGCCCTCACCCCCCCTCAAATAATCTGTTCAATTACTCGGATACTTACGGAAGTCACCTAGAAGGCACAGTCCATGTCTTGAAGCGGAAAGCATCTTACTTAATGTTCCTGTGCCCCACCTCTAGAGTGCAGATGAAGGTTTTTGGTGAGCTTTCCCTCCAGAGCTCGTCTCTACTCAAGCCCTGCTCAGCCGGCTGGAGCCCAAGAGGCAGAGAGTGCAGCTGGGGTCGGGCCAGGCAAGCGCAAAGGGGGAGGAATGCAGCCCGTGTGTGTGTGTGTGTGTGAGAGAGAGAGAGAGAGAGAGAGAGAGAGAGAGAGAGAGAGAGAGAGAGAGACACAGACAGAGGGAGAGACAGAGGGAGAATGGGGGGCAGGGGGTTGATTCTCTTCTCTTACATAAGCTGTGAAAAGAACAGAACAGGCTAGTCCAGTCCGGTCCCCCTCTGTGCATATGGAGCGCTAGTCCAGCCTCCTTGGAGGAGAAAGTCCTGCTAGAACAGTCTCTTGTCTTTCTGCCTGTCTTCGTTTTGGCTGCCTCTTAGTGTCTCCTTTTAATTGCTCTTCATTTTACTTATTCATATAGCGCCTTTTACAATAGGTGCAAGCCCCAAATGAGCAAGCCAAGACGACAGTGGCAAGGAAAATGTTTAGTGATAACTGGGCCTAGTGGTAGCAGTATAATGCTATTATAGAGGTCCTAAAACAGAGCCTTATGGCACACCCTACTCTTGCTTCATTTGTGCTGATTACTTGTCATTTACATTTATAAGCTGATAGCAATCGGTGAAGTAATATCTGATTTCCGACTGTTAGTAATTGAGTCTACTGGCTATTTTAATGAGTTATCAGAATTTTCGAAGTAAGGCCCAAACAAATATTGACTTAAATGCACAATAACAAAGGCTACAGAGCCTGATATGGACACTGTAGACACATGAAAATATCCAGTATTTTTCATGTATGTGTTCACTCATTCCAGTACGGAAGCATTTCTACAATGTAGGAATTAGGAAAAATAAAAGGCAAATATTTTAGTACCCCGTAACCCAGCGCTGCCTAAACATTCTGCCCCTCTGAATTATAATAAATACACCAAATATCAGCTTATCTGAAATGTCTTTCTAGTTAATGTTTCCAATGCGATTTAGTGTAATTTTAAGAGCAGAACACGGAGACAGTGCCAAGGAAAATGATTACTGATTACTGGGCCTAGTGGTAGCATATATAATACCAATAATAGAGGTCCTAAAACGGAGCCTTGTGGGACACCTACTTTAGTTTTATTACTAAATTAAGTTTTATTACTTTTTACTTGCCATTTACATTTATAAGCTATTAGCAATCAGTGAAGTAAGATGTGATTTCCGATTGTTAGTAATTGAGTCTACTGGCTGTTTTAATGAGTAATCAATTTTCAAAATAAGGCCAAACAAATATTCACTTAAGTGCTCAATAACAAACATTTAACAAATGGTACAGAGCCTTTTATGCAACAATATCATAATAATAATAATAATAATATTAATAATAAAGAATATAATTAAAAAGGAGGCCTTTTCCCAGGCGCAAAATTAGCTGTTTATTATTCTAAGGTATTGTTTTGGCCAAAAATAACATGTAGGTGGTTTGTTGTGGGTTATTGCGTTTGGGTTTTATCTCTGTATCTGGTGTAGTGAAACACGCATCGTTGGACAGTGCCAAATAGGCCAGTCACTTTAATAGCAGTACCTCTACTGTCTATACCATAGCCGTCTCCTTTGTTCTCTCCCTGTTTGGCTATGAGGAATCGAAGTAAAGTGAAGTGCAGTGCAGCTCTAAGCGCAGTGGGAGGGCCCCGTCTCTGGCCACCCAGCCGACCTGCAGGAATTCCAGCGCAGTGGCGTAATGGTGATTGCCACCCCAACCCCCCCCCCCTTTCCCTGCCCTGCCATTCACTTCTGCACCGTGCAATCTACAACAAGGACCGAGTCATATCAGCCTCGCCTCTCACACTACCTCTCTCGCACTTTCAGCAGAAAGCTACGCCCTGCGAGACGCTGAGTAATTACATATCAATCTAATGGCTTTTTCATATTTCTCAGCGGAGTCACTCCCTCGAAGAAACAGAAGTACATTTAACTTTTTTTTTTTTATGATTAATGCCATAGAAAAAGCAGTTCCCTAACAAGCCTTTAAAAGAAAGAACTTTTGAAATTTTGTTGCTGTTGAACAGAACCTCATATCTCCAAACCTGATAGGAGAAGGAAAGAAGTGGTAATAACTTTCAATGGGAACATTTCCATTGGTTATTCCATTGGCTGTAGTAGTTTTCAGATTATGCAAAAAAAAAGTTTTTTTTGTTTCTTTTCTAGTGATGCACCAAAGTAATATCCTTGCTCCAATAGCAAAATTGAAGTAAAAAACAAGCTGGTGATAAATGAGTGATTTTTACATGAAGTGGTCTTATCAGATTTATTTCAGTATGGCAGGTTATAGTATGTGCCACATAGTAGGTCTCGTTCCTGTTGGGCTTTGCCCGTTGGCTCTTTTTCATTGTTTGAAACGTCTGTGGCTACAGTTGCTGTTTGCTGGCCCACAGTGACTTTTTAAATGGTCTCAAACCTGTATTGGAGAGGTTCTTAAAGTTTTTGATACTTGGCATGAGCAATCATTTATGAATTGCTCAACTAGTGTCCCATGTGACAGTTGGACCTGGTGACGTTTTCGCTGCTGCTCAGGCTGTTTGAACAGTTCTGCACTGCCTGGCTCTGGAGTGGCAGAAATAAATGCTGCGTTTAGTCACTACTTCTCATTTTGCGTTGATATTCAGTGATAACTTCATTGTAGGCTTATATGATCTTTGTCTCGACCCTCTTTCTCTTTCTTCTGTGGCAGAAATCACCTAGAACTTTCCCAAGCCCTGAACCATTTAGAACCTTTGAACCTAGAAGTGCGTCAGTTTTAACCTCGGATTTTCCCTTTTTCTTTGTTGAGGCTCACAGAAGGCTTTGGTTTTCAGCAGCGTATGCGGAGGCGGTCTTGTTATTAGTCGAGCCATGCTGACTCCTGTTTCTCCAGAGGTTCCATATCTATGTTTGGAACGCCGTATATCACTCCAGAACGTTGTTCGCCAGCACATGAGCACAGATGGGCTTCGGCCAACTACAGAACACTGTACCGCTTTTCCATTCCAATGACATCATTTCTCCTGCTTATCTTCATGGAGCTCTCATTCTCTGGTGTCTGACAGAGGCTGGCCAGGCCCTGCTCCTGTCTGACTGAGTTATGAATGGACTCCTCCCTGCATGCCTGGGCTTGACTCACAAATGCCTGCCCCACTAGAAATGGCTGGCGGCCACATCCGCATGCGCCAAGAGCAGAACCCTGTCCGTGATACTGCAGCACTTCACGGTGTTGGAATATAATGCGTTTGGTTTTTGCCCTAGTCTGAGATCAGTTCCGTCTTTGGCCTTCTTGTTGACTTAGCTTGGGGAAAGCAGGTCCTAGATCAGCATAAATGGCAAGGCTCCACTCAGCACAACCAGTAATATATGGTCTTTCCTGCGCTCTGCTGTGCTAAGGGTGCTGGCAACCCCCCAGCCTCTCCATTAGAGAGGAAGCAAGCGGGGTGGAAATGATGCTTTTAAAGGGTGCCTCCTCCTAATCTCTTTAAAGATCTAAAAATGGATGAAGAACAGAGCAAGGAAATGCTGCTTCATGCGCTTCATGGCTGCCCTGGAAAGAATCGCTTTTGCTAACACTAATTAGCCTGGATCATCTTCCACCACGTTTTCCAGGCACTAGCTGCAGGTTGGACGTATTTGTAGTGATCCCGGGTTGGTGGACGTTTTTCTGGTCCCACCTTAAACGATGCAGCAGTTATTTCTTAATGCGTGAGGTTCCAGCGTGTAACTGCTGCAGCATTTAAAGTGGAACGGGAAAACTTGAACAAGAAGGTGGCGAGTAGGAAGCCAACTTCAGCCTCATTGTTCTCTGTGACTAAAGTCAATCTGATTTGTAACTTTACTGTTCACGTGTGTCACGTTTACAGCTCGGAACATGGAAAATTGACAGAGGAAAAACCTTGGATTTTGCGGTGAAGTTGACCGTTATGCATTCACAAGCTAATGGCGATGCTAGTGATGTACTGCATTCACTTAAGACTAAGTGGTAAATGGTTAGGTGAAAGAAATGAGAGCTAAATGAAATGTTTTAAGAGCTTTTCCACTCTTTTGTGGAAATCTGGTGTCATTTAGATTGAGATTTCTTATCATTCATAAACAGACATTGAGGTAAATTGACATTACCCCACCTCCCCATAGCGAACCAATCCGGTCATCCTCTACAGGGAACAAACGTAAATCTGGCATTTTTCTACAAATTTTAGGGCACAATTTCTGTATTTTTTTTCCTTGTATGTTTAATTCAGCAAATAAGCCGTAATTGTGCAGCAACATTTGAAGAAGTGTGTTCTGAAGATGATGTGTAACTTATTTTCACTTAGAAAATCAGAACGTTGTTTAGATGGGCTGTCAAACTTATGACTGTATTGGATTTAATTTAATTTCTTTTCACTTCATTTGAAAATGCACCCTGTTCAATTTGTTTGCGATGTACACACGGGTTATTGTATTCAGATTAGAGGTGGGCACCTTTGATGGTATATTAGCCTTAATGTATTATGTAGCCTCACAATATGCTTTTCTGATTGTATGGAGGATGTTGTTACTGGCTGGCTGTGACGGTGATTTAGGGCCACTGTTAATAAAAATAAAAATGGTAGACTTTGAGAAAAAGTCTGAATATTTCGAGGATGAAGTCGTAGATCTGGCCACGGGTAGCTGTGTAGTCGATCGTTGCCTGCGATTCTGCTTCCTTCCTTGTTTGCTGACAGCTGTTCGTTTACTATAACAGGCTGGTGCTGATGTGCCAGGAGAGACGGGGAGACTTGAGTGTTTCTTTATGGGTGAAATCGATATGAAAGTATAACTACACCAACTCCTCAATGTTCCTCATTTCAACATGAGGAGGTGCTGCCTTCCCTTTGCAAAGCCTTTGGCCACAATAATGTGACTTTTCCTGGTATTACTGCCACTTTAATATCGTAATTGTATTCCAATTACAATCTTTTACAGTCTACAATTTTAATTTTTATTAAGTGGCCCTAAAACGCCGTCGTAGGCTTTCCGACTGCATGTTTCATTACAAACAGGGTGTAATATGTTTTTAGTGTAAGTAAAGTCTGTGTACTTACCTTTTCTATTGTCAGTTTTTCAGATACGGCAGTACTGCTGCTTGTTTGTCTGTCCCAACTCGTCAAACCTCATATAATCATATCTTGTGAAAATACCTAACCATCATATTGTTGTTTTTGTCATATAATCCCCTCCTAATTCAGACTGATGTCCAACCTCTAACCATGTCTGCTGCTTACTGCATTAACAAGTCTGCAGTCAACTAGAGTAGCTGATAGTATCACCCCAGATGGAAAACATTATGCAATAACTGGAGTTTGCTATATCTGTCCTGCATCAGAAATAACAGTAGAGGAGAACAGAGAATCAAATGACTCCTTTACTAGAACCTCGTCAACTTCGGCGCCTCTCTCCTGTGTGATCAGGTCTGCCATCAATGTTTTGAGAGCTATAAATGGATTTTATGGATGGATGTAATTATGGCATCGGTCTTTAAATTTCTTTGAGCTAATTTCAGCCCCGCACACTCTCATCACTTAGCAACAAAGTCGGCATTACATCTCGCCGGAGTAGCTTCAGTGTGAATGCTCAATTTGGCAAATGGCCTTTTTTTCAGTGAGAAATTGTCACAGGAAAGCTTTTCTGAGCAGATTATGGATCTTGTGAGTACTTAAACGCTTTCCAGCTGCATGTTTTATTATAAAGCGAGCGTAATTGGTTCGGTTTAGTTTGATTTAATGCAGTATAGTATGTGAAACGTGAAATAGTGCATCTTTTTGATATCATAATGTGTTCACGGCGGAGATTGGACATTCTGTTAATTATGCATTTAACGCAGTTGCATTGTTTGAACACACATTCGCTGCACCAGTCAACAGATCACTGCAGCACTTTTCCAGCTGTAGTGTTGCTAGTAAGCTGTGACCGCATGGTTATAGTCATCATTCTTCTTCTGAGTTTGTTCAGAGTAGCGTGTGAATGCCGAGTTGTGAATCGAAGCTTGGGCTGAGTGTGTTATCGTTGTAGTTGGTGTAGTATAGTTTGTAATGCTGCTGTCTGTATAGCAGCCCAGGCAGGTACAAAGGCACTCCACCATGTGTCAGCAAGCCAGATGTTAAGATGTGCCAGTTTGTCCTTTCAACAAAGATCAGTTTACTTTGGGAGACAAAACGTTTTATGTCCATGATATTTCAGTATTTTTTTTACCATCTTGGCTAAAAAGTTATTAAGTGCTAACTAATGTCCTAGTATAGTAAAAAATTAAATCTAAACTAAAACGCGACTTGCTTTGCTCTGCTTTAAGCTTTAGCTCAGGCATAGCCGCTTTTCTCGCATCTCCGTCAGGAAACTTTCCCACAGAAGTAGAATAGTTGCTTAAAATGTCTCAGTTTTGTTTTTATGAGGTTGAAGTCGCTTCTCATTCTCCAGCTTCTTGTTTTAATTTTCCTGTTTTGCCTTAAATGGTGCCTGAGGCGACAGAAAGTAACTGCTGCGCACCATTTAAGGTGGAACAGGAAAACTCGAGCATGAAGCTAGACAACGAGAAGCTGATGTAGTGCTTGATGGTTTCTCATTGTAGATTAAACGTACCCGGAAACCAGTCGAGCTCATTCGTCTCCAAATTATCGATGCTCGTCTTAAATCTTTCTCTTTGCCGTTTCATTAGTGACCAGCAGTGTGTCCACCTACAGTCACCGACCTCTATAACATGACTCAAGTCTAGGTCTCTCGGGATAAGAGCATCAGCCCAATACAGCAGTGTAAATGTTACGCCCCTTAACCTCACTTGGGGGGTGTAACAACCCCTCAAACTAAACCTGTTTCAGTGTTATAATTGAAATGGACCCTGAAAGGCCATTTAAGCAGCTGATTTCATTTTTTCATTTAGTTAACTTGAACTTTTCATGTTTTTTTTTTTTTCCTTGCTTCCTTCTTTTTCTTAGTTTTTCCCTTCTTTCCTTCCTTTTCTTTTGTCCTTCTTTTTCCTCTTATTCTCTTCCATCCTTCCTTTCTTCATTTATTCCTTTCTATCTCTCTTTGTCTGTCCTTCCTTCCTTTCATTCTTTTTCTTTCCCGTTTCTATTATGTTCTGTGACTCATCCTATATAGGTGCTGTATTATGATGCTTTCTGGTATTCTGCAAATGCAAAACTGCTCATTTTTTCTTTTCACACAGACCATTACTTGAATTATTTTATTTTATTTTATTTTTTATTTATTTATTTATTTATTTATTTATTTATTTAAATCCATTTTCCCCACCTCTGTTGAACAAGCAGTGCCTGCAGATAAGCTGACATTGTATGTAGATTAATAGCTTTAATTGTGTAGTGCTGACTTACTGAACCCCAGTGAAAAGCTCGAGGGCTTGAACGCTCTTAACCTGCTGTCTCTACCTATGCAGAACAGGCAATCGGGCATTTTAACAGCCAAGAATTCCCCCCACCTTTAGGGTTGCTCAGCAACAAGCTCAGTGGGAAAGGTCGAAGGTGAGTGTGGTTAGAAATAACTACAGTGCACTGCTCTGGTACTTTGTACTGATAGCGTGCAGTAACTCCATATCTGCACTAGATCTAGCCTTAGATCCAGATATTAGACTGTTCCGTAGAACCTTAGTGTGATTTTTGTCTACAGTTTTGTCTAAAATCTTACAAAAAACTGATTTTCTTTGAAAATTGAAGTGATGTGGCTTGAGCTGCAGCTCACAGCGTCCATGTATAGTCCTCAGATGCAGTACAGACACTGAAATTAGGGGCTAATGACTTCCTACTGTTGGCATTTCATGTGTAAAACATTTGTTCATGAAGTTTTGTTTATATATGTTAAATTAGAAACCTCTATGTTAATGATTCATTTGATTTGTAGCATTTAAAATGGTTTATTGAGTCATGCAAACAATGCAAATTTTGCAAGCGATGATTTAAAAAAAAAAATTAATAATCTAAGCAGTTCAGACTCTTATTGATGCATCGGGAGTTAAAATGAATCATTACACGTTGCCTTCCAGGCTGCTGGTTGCTCATGCTGCTCAAACTTAGCAGGCCAAGATGAGCGTAGAGAATGTACAATGTTATTCAGTAAGTGTTTCACCTCCGCAGTCTAACCCATCTGTGCAGTGAAACACCACATGCACACTAGTGAATGCACACACACTAGGGGTCGGTGAGCACACTTGCCTGGAACAGCACACTTCCACACCCGGGGTGCAGTTGGGTGCCCTGCTCAAGGGCACTGCAGTCGCTGGTTCCCTAACCTCCAGCCCATGACTGCCCTACAGGAGTTGGTTTTGGCTAAATACGGCTGCTAAACTGTCTGATGCTGGGAGTGTTTGTCTCCAGGCTTTTCCACCCTCTTCATTTTGAGTGGTTGATTGTCCTGCGGCTCCTGCTCAACCCGCTGAAATCTCTTTGCTGCGCTCGTTATAATAAGCCTGTATTCCAAGCATGATTATACCCTTCACCATCCACAGCAGACCACATGGATTTCTGACCCCTTGATTGATTCTGTATATGTGAGGATATCGGTGGACTAGAACTGGGTGCTGCAGCTGCATCCAGTACCTTTGGGATGAGTTGGAGTTGATTTATCATCATCCAACATCAGTACCTGACCTCGCTAATGCTCTTTTGGCTGATTTGCATTCAGAACCTCCCAGAAATGCCAACATCCAGTGTAAAGGCTTCACAGAAGAGTAGAGGCTGTAACTTCTGCAACAGTGGACAAACTCCCTTTTGATATCCTTGATTTCCAAAGAAACACTGGATGAGCAGATGTCTAAAAATGTTTGGGCATAAGTGGCAGAAGATAAAACTGGTATTTCAGATATTAGTGGCAGTGGGGAAAATTTAACAGTGGATGGCCTTGAAAGAGATTTCCACTGATTTCTTCAGACTTTCTGTATAATTAAAGAGTTAAGATGTAAACAAAGTCATTCAGAGTGGTTTGAGGCTAAATACTCTGTTCTAGAGATGCTTACCACAGTGGCAGTGATGGGAACCAGACATCCACCTCTAAAAGCCCCTTCACAAAACATTGTTGCATGAAATGGTTAACACTCTGCCTGATGCCTGAGACTTTTTAACTGTAGCGTAGAGAAAATTTTGGCCCACAAGATATTGTTTTAACACTGTTTTATGACTGAGGGATCAATGCAGGGCAATGTAAGCCAAAATAGTCTCTAAAGAAAACTTATTTTCTTCAGCAGCATGACATAAAAACTCGGCCACAAATAAGATTCACTGGTCATTTTGGGTAGTAAGTAAAATGACTGTTTGCAGCCTGGATGTCTGGTTCCTGTCACCATCATTGTAAAGAAAGTTTCTCTACAGTGAACCATTTCACAAACCACTCTGAATGACCATTTACATCTCAACCACTGAATAATGTAGAAGCTTAGAAAGTTTGGTTGAATTACACCTTTTAATATAGTCAATAATGATCCATTAATGTATGGCTGGATCAGGTCTGGGACGTCCCTATCAAGATGTATTGTTCATGTTCAGTGCTGAGTGCACATCATTAATTATATATACATACTTTGCGTCTGTAATAAAGTGTTGCTTTTAAAGCTGACACATTTGTGACCAGCACAAAAATGTTACTTCAGCAAAACAGGTAATCTGGTGTTGAGGGAGATGACCAGGCAGTCTGTGTATTAAGGTCTGCATGAATCTTTGTTAGCCCCTTTTTACCCTGTTATTTAATGGTCAGGACCACCACAGAGCAGGCATTGTTTGGGTAGTGGATCATTCTCAGCACTACAGTGACACTGACGTGGTGGTGCTGTTGCACCAGTACGAGTGGATCAGACGCAGCAGTGATGCTGGAGTGCATTGTTTGGAGCAGAATCTGGTTTAGAGCTATATTAGTATGCTTATGGCTGAGTATCGAAGGTCAGTGCAGGCCCAGTAAGAACCCGTGTTTATTGAGGTGGGGGCATTTTAGTAATGCTCCCACTTTGTAAGTAGCTTGGCTTGTTTTCTCTGACACATCAGACACACACAGCAGTGAATAGGAAAAGGAAGCATGAACGTCCTGTAGGGACACAAGATACATGTGTTACTGTTAACTGTTTGACCTACAGCCGATTTGATCAGACTTTAAAGACGAGACTACACTAAATTCCCAAACCACCGAGCGGCTTTTCAGTTGGAAGCTTCTACTGAACAACCTGGAATCAGCCAGAAATTAACCCAATACCATTCAACAAACAAAATGGGCTGTAAGATATTGATCTAGAAAAAAATGACAAAAATTGGTGGTGTGTTGTGCTGGTACGAGTGGATAAGACACAGCAGTGCTGCTGGAGTTTTTAAACACTGTGTCCACTCACTGTGCGCTCTATTAGATGCTCCTACCTTGTCAGTCTACCTTGTAGATGTAAACTCTGAGACGATAGCTCTGAGCACCACGTGGTGGTGGTGTGTTGTGCTGGTCTGAGTGGATCAGACAATCAAGTGTTACTGCATCAGACAGTCAGTGTTACTGCAGTGCTGAGTGATCCACCACCCAAATAGTACCTGCTCTGTGAGGGTTCATGGGGGTCCTGACCACTGAAGAACAGGGTAAAAGGGGGTAACAAAGTATCAGAGAAACAGATGGACTACAGTCTGTAACTGTAGAACTACAAAGTGCAGCTATACAGTAAGTGGAGCTGATAAAGTGGACAGTGAGTGTAGAAACAAGGACGTGGTAATAATGTTATGCTTGCTTGGTGTATATAACTCTTCACTCTGTATTAGTTCCCACCCACATTTATTCCAGAATTCCTCATGGATGTCCCTGGATGTGCTGATCGGTCATAGTTAGACAGATTGAATCCGTGATCCATCTTTTAAACCTTTGTGTGACACACGACTCCCTTATATGTGGATTATAGTCTTAAATTATTTTAAACTGCTAAAAACATAAAATTTTCATTTAGAGATGTCATTATCGGCTATAATAAGGTTTTCATCATCAGTTACTCTATCGGCCTAGAAATTCTCTCACTGCATGGCAAGATTCCTGCTGCTCCTGCTGTGGCTTATGGACACTCTTGCAGCTCATTTAGGATCTGCTGCACTAATCTGGTCTCATCATCCACACTGATTAGCCAGTGAGGCCCGACCCTTACACTGGGAAATACACAGTGGTGTCTTTGTGGTGCTCTTTGTGTAGTCCATAGTCTAGTCATAGCAAACAAGAACACCTTTACTTAGCAGCCAGTCACCTTTTGTTGTAGTTTCCATTTGTTAAAGATGTCAACCCAAAGTGAAGATGCTTGCGGGGGGCAGGGGGCAGGTGGGAGGGAACCACCGAAATTCAGGTCACTAAACCACTAGATCTTAAAATGAGTCACGATTTCTACAAGCAATTTATAATCACTGTTCATACCAAGTATCACAAGGAGGTGCAGTGCTGAGGAACTTCTCCTCTACAGGTTTGATACACAACATCCCACTTGATACACAGAAAATAGCAAAACAACAGGAGCAGAATGGAAAGTTCCTGCTAGTGCACTGACGCCATCTGTAGCCACAGGTTTTGAAAAAGTGTACAAATGACCGAGCCGAAGTGCAGCTATGTTTTTGAGGATGTTGGTAGACTACACACTTTAATGTTACTGAATTTCAGTTTTCATGCACATCAGTTCCGTTTCTTTCAGTTTCGGCCAGGATTTTAAAATAATTCTTTCATATCAAAAATGAATAGATTTGTGTTTAAATTTCGTGATTCACCTAATCATTTCTTAAAGTACCGTAATCACTGTAAGATCAGAAATTGACGTGTCTTGCTCATTGGGTGTCTCTGTTTGTACTCTGCAGAAATGGTGGAGTCCATGAAAAGCGTGGCGGGGAAGGACGTAGAGCTGACCGTTGAGGAGAGGAACCTGCTGTCTGTGGCCTATAAGAACGTGATTGGTGCACGAAGAGCCTCCTGGAGGATAATCAGCAGCATCGAACAGAAGGAGGAGAGCAAAGGAGGAGAAGACAAACTCAAAATGATCCGGGAATACAGACAAACGGTGAGCTCTAGCCTGTGTTTAATCACTGTGGATTAGTTGCTTTCCGAGTTCTTTTGAAGGGCCCGTATCTTACACTTTTATTTTATTTTGAATTTATTTATTCTTTTATGACATTCATGTGTCATTTTAATCCACTTTTCCCCATATAGTTCAAAACCTTTCTTGCGCTGTTTTTGTTATTGTGCCTTTTAATGAGCTCTTCTGTTATTCAAAAAGTAGTCCTGAAACATCCCTTATAACCTCATTGTCAACGGGTGGCGCTAAACTGCTGTAGGCTGGACAGGCAGATCACACTCAGCAAGCACTTTAATAGCACTTTTCTTTATATCTACGCTCACTGTCCATTTTACCAGCTCCTCTTACTATATAGGTGCTCTTTGTAGTTCTATAGACTGTTTCTCTGATACTTTTGTTAGCCACCTTATACCCTGTTCTTCAGTGGTCAGGACCCCCATGGACCCTCAGAGAGCAGGCATTATTTGAGTGATGGATCATTCTCAGCACTGCAGTGATACTGATGTGGTAGTGGTGGTGGTGTGTTAGTGTTTGTTGTGCTGGTCTGAGTGGACCAGACGCAGCTGTGCTGCTGGAGTTTTTAAACGCCTCATTGTCGCTGCTGGACATCAACCCGAAACCATCATGCCAACAGCGGCCTGTGGGCGGTGTCCTGTGACCACTGATGAAGCCCTAGAGGATGACTACCATATAATGTGCAGCAGCAGTTGAGCTATCGTCTCTTTACTTTACATCTACAAGGTGTGCCAACAAGGAAGGAGCGGACATTGAGTGGACATGGTGTTTAAAAACTTCAGCAGCACTGCTGTGTCTGATCCACTCGTAGCAGCGCAACACACACAAACACATCACCACCACATCACTGCAATGATCCAGATAATACCTGCTGTTTGGTGGTCCTGAGCATTAAAGAACGGGGTGAATGGGGTCTAACAAAGTATGCAGAGAAACGGATGGACTACACTCTGTAACTGTAGGATTACAAAGTGCTGCTGTTTGGTAAGTGGAGCTGATAAAATCGACAGGGAGTTTAGAAACAAAGTGTTCCTAATAAAGCACTCAGTTATGACATCACACAAACAACAAATTTGGGCTTGGTTTCCATATATGGCCTAAATGGCCTGCGAAGTGAAGGATACGTTTTGAAACTTCTAACAGTGTTTATATAAATATGTCAAACAAGCAGTTCTGTGGTTTTGGCCCTTTAAAACTGAACTCATTGTTTTTGGCTGTTTTAGTGCTGAGCAGAGGCTTTTCTCTTGTCCTGTTTGGGCATTTGTCTCCAAACGATTGATCTCAAAAATGAGATTTATTATTGTCAGTTATGTACATCTGTTTTGTTTTTGTTTTTTTATTTACTGTGCATAGTAAATTTTTCTCTTGTGTGCATAGGTCGAGAAAGAGCTGAAATCAATCTGTAACGACATTCTGGATGTACTGGACAAACACCTCATTCCTGCAGCCAACACAGGAGAGTCGAAGGTTTTCTACTACAAAATGTGAGTCCTTATTCAAAGTAAAGAACACATGGCATTCAGTTCCTACTTTAGCTGAGCTCACTTAGTCATATGCAAAACTAAGTTAACACATCCTCTACACAGAATGACCTTAAATGTGACATTTTTCATTTTTGGTGCATAATTTCTGGTTATTTGCTGAGTTTAACATATTGGAAATAATAAAAATGAGAGAAAATGTGCTGTAACGTTTGCACAGGCAACATTTTATATTATAATCATTATATTAAATTTGGGGCGTCACGGTGGCGCGGTGGGTAGTGCCTTGGCCTCACAGTGAGGAGGGCCTGGGTTTGGTTCCCCGGCCGGGTGACCAGGTCCTCTCTGTGTGGAGTTTGCATGTTCTCCCCGTGTCTGCGTGGGTTTCCTCCGGGTTCTCCGGTTTCCTCCCACAGTCCAAAGACATGCAGTCAGGCCAATTGGACATGCTACATTGCCCCTAGGTGTGAGTGACTGTCTGTGTCTGTCTGTCTGCCCTGCGATGGACTGGCGACCTGTCCAGGGTGTATCCTGCTTTCCGCCCGATGACTGCTGGGATAGGCTCCAGCACCCCCCGCGACCCTGACGGAGAAGCGGCTTAGAAAATGGATGGATGGATATTAAATTCAGCAAATAAACAGTAATTCTGCATTAGTGTTCAGACGCATGTTCTCTGTAGGGGCGTGATATTTATTTTTACTCGAGGAAACGTAATTAAAGCAGGAGCACCCAAACTTTTGCATACGACTGAGTGTTATTCTGGCTATAAGTGTTAACGCAGTACGGCAGTTTATTACGTTTACTCTAAAAGGAGCAGTCAATCATTTTTCAAGCCTAATCTCTATCTGCCCCTCGGTTGATCACCATGGATTATTTTGACTAGGCCCGTGCTCAGCGACTGTTAACACGGTTACCATGGTAACAGCCCCCAATGATTATGATAACCCATTTAATTTACTGTTTGATAACGTATTGTGCATTTGTTGATTAATTTTATGCAAACTATAGCAAGACAGTAGCATTACCACATTTAACATGGCTGAACTTTTAATTGTGCTGGGTGAGGTATTATATAATAATGCCACATTTGTTGTATGTTTTATATAAACGAGATTGTTCTATAAGCATTGGCTGCTGAGCTGTTCTGGTTGACTGTGTTCAGTTGTGCAGGCAGAGATCATGCCTGATGAAAAAACTGTCTATATGGTGTTACATATGTTTTAGGATGTACAGACCACAGCGTTAAAAAAAAAAAGCTTGTCTCAGTTCTTGTACATCAGGCGAAACGGGACATTTTACATTACTTCAGGCGAAATGGCACGTCTCAGGCTCAGGTCGCCTGGAGGATGCTAGACGAGTAGTTTCTCCAAGGGGAAAATTATGAATCTCAACTACATTATACATCCATTTAATTAAAGGGGAATTCTACCAGTTTTGCAAAATTTGCAAAATTACTTAATCATTCAGTAGTTTACATCATTTAGTATTTCAGAGTCAAAATTGTTCACCATTATAGTACTAGGAACCAGACATCCTAGGCACTTAATGGCTCTAAAAGCTTGTGATAATTTTGTTATAAAGTTTTACATCTTTGTTGTTGTTGTTGTTGTTGTTGTTGTTGTTGTTGTTGTTGTTGTTGTTGTTTTTTAGGATAAACTTTACTCCAGGATCACTTGTTTCCCCTCAAAACCACATTCTTAACTGAGATCAGTGCGTTTGAGCTAACAGACTTTTCTTATTAGCCTGTAGCTACAACCGTTCAACACGGTTAATACCAGCAGCTGCTTCTGATTATAGTTAATTTTTACGGTTTTCTTATGTATGTGGGGGACTTTGAGGAGGTCTGTTTACAAAATGTCATAGATCCATATGAATTTCCCTCATGAACATTTGCTTACCTTGATTTCAGTTTCTGCTGGAGTGAAACGGCTGGTGTGTAAATCTACGGCTCAATCAGACCCTTCTCAAAAACGCAGGCAGGGTGTTGTAAGAAAAAACATAATGCCCAAAGAAAATGGATTTTTTCAATTTAGCATTATTTTTTCATTATTAGAATGACATATTAAAACATTTTGTATAGCAGAAAAAAATATATTTGTGATGTAAACCTAATGGCGTCTGCTTCCTGCTACTACAGTGAACAATTTTGACTCTAAATTTCTCTAGAAAGGCGCATTTCAAACCAAACCACTCTGAATGATTTTATTTACATCTAAACTATTAAACGACTAATGATTTTGCAAAGTCGATGGGAGTTCCCCTTTAAGTGGGTCTTGGTCAGTGTTTTCTAGCAATTCTTCTGTTGCTGCTGCTTCTTCTACTACTACTACTACTACTACTACTACTACTACTACTACTAAGTGGACGAACATTGCGTGAACAGTCAGAACAGAGTTGAGCCGAAGCACTGCTGTCTGATCCGCTAGTACCAGCGCAACACATACTAACACATCACCACCATCATTGTCACTACAGCGCTGAGAATGATCCACCACCCAAATGATACCTGCTTTATGGGGGTTCTGACCATTTTAAAAAAAAAAAAAAAAAAAAAAAAAAAAACAGGATTAAGGCATCTTAACAAAGTATTCAGAGAAACGGATGAACTACTGTCTGTAATTGTAGAACTACAAGGTGCACCTGTGTGGTAAGTGTAACTGATAAAATGGATGGTGAGTGTAGCACTTAATGAAGCGGCCTGTCAGTGTAAAGTTCAGCGGCTGCACAATGACTTCTCTTAAATTTGATTTGAGAAGGTGACGCTTATTGCCTGTTGTCCACTGTAGACTACAGATTTAAAATGGGTCTCACGCTCTTAATCACTGCTTAGAGCAGTTTCTCTTCAGCTGTCAGAAGTATTTGTGTGTGTGCGTGTCTACAGGAAGGGTGACTACCACAGGTACCTGGCAGAGTTCGCCACGGGCAACGACAGGAAGGAAGCAGCAGAGAACAGTTTGGTAGCGTACAAAGCAGCCAGCGACATCGCCATGATTGAACTGCCGCCCACGCACCCAATCCGCCTGGGCCTGGCCCTCAACTTCTCCGTCTTCTACTACGAAATCCTCAACTCCCCGGACCGCGCCTGCAGGTCAGCTCTACGAATCATCTCCTACCTGCATATATAGTTGTATGCATAAGTTCAGGCAACACAGCTGAATATAATGATTTGTTTAATGTGCAGATAAATAAATTAAGTTAATAATAAATTATAATAAATTAAAAATGAAGGTTTGGACACTCAGAATGGCTTATCTTTTTAAAATGGCTTATTTTAAGTTAATGTTGACTTTTGTGATGAGTTAGCAGGTAGTTTCCCTCTGATCCATGCAGATCATGTTTGTTAAACAACACTGCACAGTAGAACAGTGCACCCACCACTTCCAGCAGGTCCTTTGCTATCATATGGGGGTTTTGCTTTGTCTTTCTGGCCAGCATACAAACAGTTCTGTCTGAGACTTTTTGGTTTTTCCACAGTTCCTCTTAACTGCAATTTCTTAATGACATTTTAGACAGTGGTTGTTGCTTGTTTGGCGCAAGATTGGACAAGTCAGAGAATTTCTTACTCTGACAACATAAACTAATGACAATTCTTGTCCTTCCTGATCAGTCCAGAGGAGTCAGTTAAAGCCTAACAAGTAAGTTATGAGATATTACACCTGAAATAGTGTCCAAACTTTTGCATGTGCCACGATTACTGTTTTATATTTTGTAAGTTTTAAGCTAAAAACATTAAAAAATATTATTATTATTATTATTATTATTATTATTATTATTATTATGATTATATCATTATGAAATAAAATATAAAGTAACTGTTACCGTACATTTCTAAATGTTTTTCCCCCTAATCGTTTGTTGCAGAGCTTTACATGCATCTACCTATTCAACCTACTGCAGATATAAGGAGTGATTTTTGCCATGACTGCTTTTGGAATGAAACACAATACAGGGCAGTCATCAATCGGGCAATCGGAGCTCTTTTACATACATCAGTGTTGGGTGCAGTAATAAAAACAGCCTGTTCTAAGGGATAAGGTGAAGTTGGAAAGGGTCAAAAAATGAACTAGAACTGTTCTTTTTACATAAAACCACACAAGAATTGTAAGCAGATCCTCAAAGGAAAAGAAATAAGAAAAATGTAGAATGTAAAGCTACCTCAGTGTAAAATGAAAGGTAGTGTTTTTGTTCTTGTGGACTATTTATGGTTCAAAGTCAAACGGCTGTGAGTCACTCACAGGTAGGTCGCCCATGTCAACCCACGAGGCATTTAATTCGGCCATTCTGTGATTTGGGCAGCCAGTTGCATGTAGCTGCAGGCCAGATAGACTGAACAAGCCAGTCCCTGTTTTGTGTGTAATATAAACTCATATTGTTATTCCAGTTATTTCTCTAGTGTCCCAGGTACTTCGAGCAGTCACATGGGTTGGATCTGATTTAGCTTGATGTGCCGAATGCAGTGAACAGCCTTGCATGGATGCAGCATTTTACCAGTACAAACTAGCCAGACTTCAGCTTTAGATAAGGTGTCGTGATGTTGCTTTTAGTAATAAAGATGAATTGCTTGAATAACTCTTTCCCATTTGTTTGTCACAAGAGTCACCAGTTCAGTCTTTTTCAGCATACAGATTTCAAGGGTACATATATGCATGGTAACCACACATGAAAGCCTCAGTGGTGAGAGTCACAGAGAGACTGATGTCTTTATTTTGTTCTTACTGGGATTATTGTTATCAGGCTTTCATTCTCCATGTAGGCTTGATGGGAACCTATTTTAGAAGAGGGCACGTTTGTTGTGTTATGAATGGAACGCAGTTGTGAAGATCACACCTACATCAAATCAGGCCTTCATGTCAGTCAGCTGTGCGTCTGATTGGACAGTTCCTTCACAGCCACTCCCTCCTCCTGGCTCTACCCAATTCATCATGTTTGCTTAGTGCTTTGCTTGGGTTATTTTATTATTGCTTGAGTTATAGGCTGATTGCCTATGTAAATGCATAAGTACTGCATAAATATTAATAAAGGAGTTCTGTGCAAGTCATTCATCCAGATGTTAAATCGTTCAAAGTGGCTTGATGGTACATTGTAAGTAAACTTGCTGACTCTAATTTCTTTACATTGGTGGTGATAGAAACCAGGTATTGTGTCTACTGTGCAAATATTTGCACGGTGTCTACAGTACAAATATAAGCTTTTTAAGTCTTATGAGTGTCTATATACAATGCTGATGATAAATTAGTGGTAAATCTGGAAAAAGATGTTTTGCCTTATAATGCCTTGCATGTATTTCTCCACCATTTGGTTGATTTTAAACCTGTTTTAATCCAAAGTCTTATCTCAAAACTAAAGTGGTGGAACAATATCTTGGGCATCAAGTAGTTTTTGTAACCAATTTTGTGACTATAACCATAACTTTTTTTTATTCTATTTATTCCATGAGACAAGTTCTCATTTGTTTTCTCAATATCTTGAGTTATTTATATCAAGAAATCTTCATAAGCCATTATCACAACATAACGCATGTTATCTTGATAAAACTATTTATGTAGCTATATAAATAGCTCGACCGCGGGAAAACATTTGTTCCGCTTTGAAAATGAAAAAGATCTCAAGAATACAAGTGAAAATAACTAGGAAAAATGGAGTTAAAAACAGTCTGTGGTATGTTTTTGACTCCTTTCCTTTTTCTTGGTCAGGTTGGCGAAGGCAGCGTTTGATGATGCGATAGCAGAACTGGACACACTCAGTGAGGAGAGCTATAAGGACTCCACACTCATCATGCAGTTGCTACGTGACAACCTGACACTATGGACTTCAGACATGCAGGGAGACGGTAAGCCAAAGCACACGCTGATCCAGGGTCAGCCACATGAGGACACCCCTCGTGCAGTGCATTTAGACAGTCCTGGTCAGCTCAGAAAGTTCAGAAAATTCCTGTCATCAGATCATAACTACCAGTTGTTTGCATTCAGTAGGGCACTGACCTCTAATAAGTCATGTGAGAAGTGTATAAATATCTCCACAGGGATTGAGCAGTGAGCTCACACTGCAGGTAAATGATTTATTGTTGGTTGCTTAATGAGGGGATGTCTATTCACTGCATGTAAGCTTATTAGGATTTACACAAAAAAACTGTTTACATGGCCAGTGGTTCAGTACTAGTCTAAACACTGAATGATGCGTTCCTCTTGCACAAACACAAATTTCCAGACAACAAAACCATGACATTTTTATTTGCCCTCTTATTTTGCCAGCAGCATAAACTCATATAGCCATTCACTGTCTCTGGTGTTGGAATGTAGACCACCAGAATGACTGATCAGCCATGTCCCCACAGTGCATCCTTTTCGATAAACATCAGAAGGATTTGCTTGGCTTATGCTTTGTAATGTGGGGCGTTGCATATTCAAAAGTTGCAGAAACTGAGTTATATATCCCAGCAATAAAAGAATAAGATCAAAGTTTCAGCTCTTGAATGTGCAAGTGAAATTTTTAGGCAAGATTGACATGTTTTGTGGCACCAAAACAAGCACAAGCGACTTTTGAAGGGAGGAAGAGGCACACCTCAAGTTGCACAGTTTAAAATAGTCTTCAGGAGGTAGTTAGTGTTGAGGGGAAAAAAAGGAATACCCAGTACCCCACACGCCCCACAAACCATCACACATCATATACATAAACCAAAACCAGGAGAAACAATCCTGGATGAGCCCTCAAATGTTACGTGCCTCTGTGACTGTATCTAGGGCTAAAGGGGAAGTAACATGGAGTATGTGATGAGGGGTAGAAGGGAGAGACCTAGACAACGGGAGTACCATGTTTAGACAGTGCTTTACTTTTGTAAAACATACATTCACTTTTAATGGTTTTGTGGTGGAAAAACATTTGATAGTAAATAAAAAACATCCAGCTAGAGGTCAGTGGAGTGAATTAGTAACTGGCTAACAAGGTTAATTTATATGGCTGAATGTGATGGAAAAGTCAAGTCTGCCATCAGTACTGAGAAATAAAAATATTGTGTATAAAGCTAGTGGCAGTAGTGGACTATGGACAGTGCCAAAGCAATGAAAAGAAAAGGGGGAAAAAAAAGAAAAAATGTCCACTAACCTGCACAAAAACACAGCAGGTGGCACTTGCTACTCACCTAGTTGTCTATAGAAAGTGATACTGCTATGTTAGATGTGAAGGCGCATCCAAACTGGCTGTCTCCAGAGAGGGACAGACAGACAGACAGACAGAGAGGGACAGACAGACAGACAGACAGAGAGGGACAGACAGACAGAGAGGGACAGACAGAGAACTAAAAAGTATCGTGGCTACAAATCCCATGTTCCACGAAGGGTAGTTTCACATTAATGTTAGTTAAGTCAGGCTGTGCTTGGGAACAGAACTATGAATGAAACAATTTCATTTAAACGTCCTTGTTTAGGGCAGTTTCTCAGATTTGAGAGGTTCTTGATCCGGTGATGCATGTTGTAGTAGTAGTAGTAGTAGTAGTAGTAGTAGTAGTAGTAGTAGTAGTAGGTGATATATTTACCATGGTTGCATTTGGTCCACTGTGTTCACATATAATCAGAGAATCTTCTTGCTGGTGTTGCATCACAACGGGTAACCTTGGGTAACATAGAACTTTCCTCAGTTCACCACATGTATTAGTGACTTTCTAAGACATTTCTTTAGATAATCTCAGAAATTTAGCAGATTAAGAGTTCATGGCTCTGAATGCACATACATTCTGCATTTACGTGTATTCTTGAGGATTTCAGGTTGAGTGTGGCTCCAGAGAGAGTTATCAGGTCTTTTCTGATTGGATGGGCTCCTCAGTGGCTTCTCCTGTCTTCTCCCTAAAAGCTAATTCTTTATTAATTTCTGTCCTAACCAGCCAATTTTCTTCCTTCTGTCTGTTTCTTTATCTTTTTTTTTCTTTTTTCCTATTGTATTTTTTTCCTTGCTTTCTTTTTCATCTTACTCATTTTTTTCTTTTAATTTTTCTCCTCACTGCATTTTTTTTTTTCCCCTGTCTTTTTTTTCTACATACTTTTTTTTCCCCTCCATAAGCAGGGTTTGCTTCTCTCTCTCTGCATCTTTAACTCCTGCTTCCAGTGTGCTAACATCTCACTCTCTCCTCCATCCTGCTGGTGTAGATTCATAAGGACAGCCCACCCTTCCCCTTATTCCCTCTAGAGCTCTTCTTTGTAAGTCATCTCCCTCCTTTTTCTGTGCTTTTTCTCACCTTCTCTCTCACTTGCTCGCCCCGCACACCCGCTGACTGCGATTTCTCACTAACTACACTGCATCCTGCTGTGTGTCCAAGTGGAGATTTGTTGATTCGCCCTTAAAGACATTCACGATGGCACTGGCTCTGAGCACATCGGCACTCTGAACTCCTGACTGTTCATCACTGTGGTTTACTGTGTAGGTGGAACAATTTCAATACAGTATTGCCAAAAGCAAAAATGAATGCTCAGAACAGGGCAGCAGTGGTTATGAACCTGGTTCCCAGGGCCCCCCAGATGGACCTCCTTCATCCCTATGTGCTGACGAGTTGGGTTGGAACACCTAAGGTACCCTGAGGACAGGGTTAGGATTTTCTACCATTTTTTTCCCCCCATATTTTAAGCCAAACTCAATGTGTGATCATTTTTGTCTGTTTTCCAGATAAATGTCGCATCATGTTGGGCAAGGTTTTTTTAACCACTGCTAGTGCTAGTATCGGAGACACTCCCCCAGATATTCAAAAACTTCTCAGTGCTTTTGATAAATGAATCAGTCTTTTACATGGTCTCTGTGGTAAAACTTCAACTCTAACCAGGACACCAACGGGAGGACAAAGAAAAAAATCAATGAGAAAAGATCCCACAGAGGGCACTCATTAAAAGGCAGAGTATAATGGCAGCTACAGGATAGTTTTGAATGGCCAGGCCTTTTTGTTTGCTTATAATTTCTAGGGCTTGTGATTTTCGGGGTATGTTTTGTCAGTGGGTAAATCTGCAGTAACTTATTTAAGTTACTAATTATTTAATTAGAGCTCTGTAGATTCCAGACATTTGGAAAACAGTCCGTTTTTGCCCTCAGAATTAAAAAATTTAATTGAACCTGAAAACGTGTCCTAGTTCAGTGTACAGTTGGAACCCCGTTTTGTGTGGTTTGCTTGGTGTTTTGAGGTGGAATCTGAATGTTTGTGTGAATGTGAATCCTCACTCTCACTGGAGTTGCTCCGAAACCAACACAGCGGAGCTGCACCTTCACTCTCACCTGAAGTCTTGCTTGCTTTTCTCTGCTAACACTCCACGTACAGTCAGCGGGGCAACGTGCGATTGCCGCCCAGCTGCTACCCTAACGAGCGCTACGTCACCGGTTGCTATTCTCGGCCCTCTTGTTTCTGGGCCTTTTGTTGCACTTTGCTAATTCCTTTCCACACATCGCTGCGTGGCAGTCAGCCATGCAGTCGCTATGGTTACGCTGCCAAGCAGCTCACAGCTACGAGTCCTAACGGAGATCTACGGCTGGTAAAATTAAATGTGAGCTTAAGTAAGGTGCTCAGTTTGACACCCATGCTTTTCACACATGTAGCACTTCACTGCTTGTTAGTTAAGCCTGATTATGTGCAGCAAGTTCTGAAAATGCCTGCTGTTTTGAGCCACTGTGTGGTGCGTTTGTATTGCACGTTCTAAAGTGAGAATGTGTTTAATTGCATTGAGGACCTGTTGGGTTCTTGCGACACCACAGAAAAAAAATAAATGTAGAATGCCGTGACCTTAAGGGTGCGAACTGATAGTCTTAAAGTACTGTTATACAGTACTTCTTTATAATGCACTGTTCTGGGGTGCCCAGTCTTATCTGTAAAAGGCTGATGTGGCTGTACGTTTTCGTTGGAATCAGACAGAAATTATCTGTTGGGCTCCGTCTCAATTGATCATACATGTTCCTGCTTCGTTGGAATGAAATGTGAAACCACACCGGGCTTTTTTTTTTTTATATATAAATATAAGGTTGGACTCCCAACACTACACAGAGAGGTGGGCAGCGTAACAATATTTTGTCATCATTACAAACAGCTTTTGTAAGCAAGTTTTAGAATTATTCAGAATTTGGCCAATGGGATTGAGAGCATTTCACTAGGCCTTCAGTTTGTACCTTAGGGTGGGAATTACAAGGGGTCCTATTATATGATGTCAGGATACCAAAACAACACAATTTTTTTTTTCAATTTTTAAACACTGATTAATATTGTGGTTAATCCTTTAAATTAGGGCTACACAGTTTGGCAATATTTATTGTTGTGATATTACATCACAGGAGCTATGTCCCAATTCAGGAGCTGCAATCTTCTAGGGATGCAGTCTACAAAGGCGTCTTTTGAAGGCCGCGTAGACCCACAAAGGCTGGACTGAAATGGGACTGACTGCTCTATGGCGGATTTCCTGTTTGTGTCAGTGTTCCCGCCCTTACCACTGCATCATGAAACTCTGCTCCTGTCCTTTTTTTCTTTGTTAAATTTATTAGAGCTGGTGATACTTCACTCCGTCAGCTCCTTGCTTCCTAAAACAAAATGAAACAGTGTGAGTTTTAGTTCAGATCATGTTGGCTTTTTTTTTTTTTTTTTTTAAACATTTGTGTCGTTAGCTTTTCAACTCTGTTTAAATCCAGTATTTACACTTAAAACTGTGCTCCTCTGCTGCCTCTACCATATCCCCTGGATATGTTGACTGGTCATGAAAAAGGAGGACACGTTTCTCGGCTGCACATGAAGGAGCCATCGAAATGGGAGAGCCTAGTTACGCCGCTGTGACACAGTCAGCCTTCAGATGCAGCCTCTGAAGAATGCAGCTCCTGAATTGAGACACAGCTTGTCACAATAAGCTTCACGGACAATATTGTGTATATGAGCAGTACAACGCTAAAGAACTTTCCAACTGCCTGTTAGATTATAAAGACAGCAAAATTAGTCATGTTTGGATGTGAAAAATTTTATTAGAAGGAAAAAAAGGTTTTTGATGGTTTTTGATGGTTTTTGAAGTTTTTAAACGTGGCACTACTACTACTACATTATTTTTGTGTCGAATAGAGGTACATATAAGCAATAACAACAACAAGAAGTGGTGTATAATAAGAGTGCAATAATAATAATGTTGACTGGAGTATCAGCCCATTGACATTTAGTCATTTCACTTTTGCAACAATGAATAAAAAAAAGTTTTATTTCTGCTTATGATATGAGAAACTATAACATTATGAAAAATGTCTAAGTATTGTGGTATTTATGCCATATCACCCACCCCTAACTATGTGCATCATCATATTCAGTTTCTCTGTTATTACATCATAATCAAAAATACTAAAAATGATTAAATGCTATAAATTCATATAAAAGTATCCATTTTTAATTAACCATTTGCAAAAGAAGGCTTATTATACGTTCCTGTTATACTCTGGTTGTTTTTCTTGTTTTCTCTCTAATTACTCTTTTATGTTTCAGACAGTGGTTGATTGTTCTATTAGTACAGATGATACGATATAGTCAGAAAATACTCCTTTGTGTAGTACTTGCTTACAGTATAGGCATGCAAAACATTTTTAATACTTTAAAAGATTCTTATGCTGATACAAAGACTGGAATTGATGATGGTCCTCACATTTAATGAACTATTTTTACAGTTAAGTTAAGGGTGTGCGTGTGTATGTGCCTTGTGACTGGCTGTATGGTAGAGTGGTTAAGTCACTCTGTATGTGGGGGAGCAGAATTTCGCTAAGACAAGTATAGCACTGCTACATCACGAAGTTTGAGTGCATTACACTCACAATGCATGCATGGAAGATCATTTTATTGGTTGTCACAACTCTTAATGATGTGTTCATTTCAAACACTAGATGACAGTGGCCATGAAACAATGTGATTAATCACATTTCAGTTAAAGGCTAATCTGAAAGACATTTTTACAAATACAGCCCACCCCTCCTTTCACAATGATATTTACTCTCTCTCACTTTGTTTTTGTCTCTTTCTTTCATTCTTTCTTTCTTTCTTGCGCTCTCACTCTCGCTCTTGCGCTCTCTCTCTCGTTCTCAGGTGAAGAACAGAATAAAGAAGCACTGCAAGATGTTGAAGATGAGAACCAGTGAGACATCACAGCCAACATGAATCTCTCTCTCTCTCTGTATCGCTCTCTCTCTCTCTTTCTGTATCTCTCTCTCTCTCTTTATCTCTCTCTCTCTCTCTCTCTCTCTCTCTCTCTATCTCTCTCTCTCTCTCTCTCTCTCTCTCTCTCTCTCTCTCTCTCTTTATCGCTCTCTCTCTCTCTCTCTTTATCGCTCTCTCTCTCTCTCTCTTTATCGCTCTCGCTCTCTCTCTCTCACTCTCTTTATCTCTCTCTGTCTCTATCGTATATATCCCTTTTGTCTCTGCCCCCCTCAGGTGTCCATGGTGTCAC
The DNA here is from genome assembly GCF_015220715.1 of Pygocentrus nattereri. Lineage (NCBI taxonomy): Eukaryota > Metazoa > Chordata > Actinopteri > Characiformes > Serrasalmidae > Pygocentrus > Pygocentrus nattereri. Next base: position 9,308,648 of record NC_051233.1, on the reverse strand, counting down.
AGAAAGAGCTCCGAAGCCACTCTCTTCTTTGGGGCTTGCTCGCTCACTCTTTCTTTCAGTCATTCTCTCGCTCTCTTTGTCTGGTATGTCTCTGTCCAGCTTTGTGCTCTTTTGGGTTATGCCCTGGGCATTTTTAAATGTTGTTTTCCCTTTTTCTTTCCCTTTTTCTTTCCCTTTTTCTTTCTCCACCTTTGACTTGGCTCAGTCAGATCTACATGTGAATTTATCCACCAGAGAGAACAGGTGTTGCAGAGAATTTCCCCCTCGGTTCCCTACCTGTCGCAATGCTTCCCGGAGAGTCTTGTGTGCATACGGGCTTTATTTTATATCTCGCTTTGCTTTTAACTCAGCCTGCCATGGCGGTACAGTATCGCTTGCCAGATTGAACTCGCTGTTGTGTGATTATTTCTTCTGTAATCGTGTGTCGCCTGCTGTCACATCAGTTGTAAATCTCAGCTGTCTCTTCTGGAAGAGGAATCCTGGAAAGGGCCTTTATTCTTCTGCTTGTTTTTAAAGGGATGGATTTAGTTTTGTTTGTTTTTTAAGTGCCCTCTGTCTCTTACTGGCCTGCTGTGTGGCTTTAAAAGCAGGTTTAGGCTCTCAGATGCATCATGAACTTCTCAATGCCTTGAACGCATTCCCAGCGTCCTGTGGGTTTGTGCTCATAGCCCTCTATGCATAATCTTACCAGAACATTGCTCCAGCGTTATATATAAACTCGTCGTCCTCCATCTCTTATCTATTTTTAGTGAATGGCTTGCAGTATTTCGCTTTGTTAGAGGAAATAAAACAAACGGGGGGGGGGTCTTCAGTGCTCTGAGCAAGAAAGCATTATTGGTGTGTTTTTGGGTGGTTTTTCCCCCTCAAATGAAAAACGAAATCTGTTTTTCCTTCATTTTTTTTTTTTTTAAAAAAAAAGCGTCATGTTGTTCATTTGGATTCTTTGCCCTCTGCTTTGCCTCTCTTGGTCCCGCCTTCTCGCTTGCTTTCTAGGTCTGTCCTCCTTTCTCTCTCTCTCTCTCTCTCTCTCTCTCTCTCTCTCTCTCTCTCTCTCTCTCTCTCTCTCTCTCTCTCTCTCTCTCTCTCTCTCTCTCTCTCTCTCTCTCTCTCTCTCTCTCTCTCTCTCTCTCTCTCTCTCTCTCTCTCTCTCTCTCTCTCTCTCTCTCTCTCTCTCTCTCTCATCCGTTCAGTATGTGTAACTTGAATCTGATTTGTACTACTGGATATTCTGACCGGAGCCAACAAGCACCGTCTGTATTCTTACTGAAACACAGCATGGGATTAACTTTAACCTTCAAATAAAAAACAAACCTAAATTAAAAAGCTGGAGTCCTTACTTTTCTTTACTTGTGTGGAGGAGTTGCAGCAGAAGATGAACTCTTGACTTGGGATTTCTAGAAAGGAAATTTAATGTGTATATGATTTTTATGCATTTAAAACTCTTTTATAGAAATGAGTCAGAATTATTTGCGTATTAGAGATCATTAAAGTTTAAAAGTCATGTAATAGATTTAAATACTTAAGCAGTTTAGCTTCTCTCTAATGTTAAGCGTGCTCGTATTTAATAACCATAAGATGTCAGAACCCTGTACTCCACCAGAGGGTAATGAAGAGCCTGCGTCTGATTTTTAGTCAAAGGTTCTGATCAGTTCAATCCAAAGGGGAAAACAAAGATTACTACAATCATCATATCCAGGTTAGCTTGACGGTAAACTGTTTTGTACAGTGTAGAAGAGACATCCTTTCATTTGATTTCCAGTAAAAATAGCCATTCAGAAAAACATTCATTTTTACGCATCAGAAAAAAAGCAGAAAGCCCATGTAACTAAAATTCCACAACTAAATGTAACATCTTTCAATATGTAGTCTCTCCACTCGGCCTTTATTCCAGCTGCCATTTTTTCAGAAAACTTGCTTTCCGTTTTTTCGAAGAAATCTGTAGAGAAGTTTTTCCACACCTCCATTTAATTTTGAAAGTTGGTTGCTGTTTCTACTTCTTATAATACAAGTGATCCCAAAGAGATTTAGTGGCTCTGGGTCATTGTGGTTTGGGAGACATTCAGACCCCTAACTAATGTCTGCAATACCCCATCTGTGATCCTTAGAGATTCCTTGTCTACTCAATCCGTCCTCCTTACTGTGCGTGGGGGCAGTATAGATATGCGTCCTCTTCCTTGACATCTCCAGTAGCTGCTTAGTTATTGCACTTATAGTGAAAATGATTTCGCTATTGTCTTAGTCATTTCCTATTTGTGCAGCTCAGCAACCTTTTGTTGTACATTATAGCTGTATCCTCTGGTCTTTAACCTAGGGACTGAGGGAACTTGGCCCATGTTATATTCCCCAGTGAAGCAGATTAAGATCCAAGTGTTCTTAATTGCTTAGGTGAAAATTTAGATGGGAAGTATTTTTCACAAGAATTTCTAGGGGTAACTACAGTTGTGGCCCACAAGTTTGACACAAAAGGTATTTCCTGATCAGATTTAGGTTTTGCTGTTGAATTGTTGCACTTTAAGTAAAGGCTAGATTTTTGTTAATATTTTGAATGAAATCAAAAGGTGCCAATGTTTGTGGAGTGCATTGTATGTGAATATATACACTAATCAATCATATCATTATAATCTTCTCCTTGTTTCTACACCCCTTCTCAGCGCCACTTACCATATCGGTGCACTTTGTTGTTCTGGAGTTACAGATTATTGTCCATCTGTTCCTCTGTATACTTTTAGCTCCCTTTTATCCTGTTCCTCAGTCGTCACGACCCCCACAGGACCACCAGAGAGCAGGTACTATTTGTGTGGTGTGACGTGGTGGGGTGTGTGGCGCTGGTCTAAGTGGATCAGACACAGCAGTGCTGCTGGAGTTCTTAAACACCTCAGTGTTGCTGCTGGGCTGAGAATATCCCATCAGCCTAAAATAACCAGCCAGCAGCATCCTGTGACCACTGATGAAGGACTAGAGGATGACCAACACAAACTGTGCAGCAGCAGATGAGCTATTGTCTCTGACTCTACACCTACAAGGTGGACTGACAAGGTAGTAGTGTCTAATAGAGTGGACACAGTGTTTAAGAACTCCAGCAGCACTGCTGTGTCTGATCTACTTGTATTAGCGCAACACACACTAACACACAACCACCACCACATCAACATCACTGCAGTGCTGAGAATGATTCACTACCCAAATAGTACCTGCTCTGTGAGGGTCCTAACCATTGTAGAAGAGGGTGAAAGGGGGCAAAGTATGCAGAGGAACAGATGGACTACAGTCTGTTATTGTCTTGTAAGAAGGACAGAGTGTAGATCCAAGGAGCTGCACTTAATGAAGTAGCCCGTGTATATTAAATGCTGTGGGTGTAACGATGCACCAAATTAGAAATAAATGCAATATGATATGATTGTGTCCAGAGGCTTTTTTTCAATACCGCAAAGCATAACAAATACCTGAACATTTATAGCATATTTGTGTTTTTCTTCCCGTCACTGGACCGTTCAGTGGCTGGTGTTGAATCCTAGTTAACGACAGAGGGTGCTAGTGCACTGCCTTCACTTACTCCTGCACACAGTGGAGGCTGATCTATTAAATATGACACACAGTAACGGTCTCGTGAGGGCGATCTGCCAATCATTTGTCACATTTTTGGTAATTAGTCACACGTAGATCGTGCAACTACCTAAAGGTCATTCACATATTTCAGCTTGTGACTTATGAAAGTCACAGACAGAGGTACAAGGGCGGCTGGAGTCTTATTGCACATAAGGTCTGTTTATTGCACTCAACAACATACAAAGTTTTCTAAGAGTTACTTTATTTGAGTCTACATTGATACAGTTTCCCTCTTTCTTTTCAGTGATGTGGTGCGTCGTTATCTCAGTGAGTGAAATCAATGAAGCTGAGAGAATCAAAAGGCCGAGTCCCTCATTAAAGCCAGACAGTGTGAGATAACAGTGACCACTGATTTCTTAAAGTAAGACAAGCACAAGGGGAGAGCGAAATATCAGAAAGAAATGATCACATTAATATTATTTCTGCATAATCAAATGGCTCAGATGTGAACAAGGTCATTCAGAATGGTTTAATGTGAAATTCTCTGATCTACAAATACCAAGTCATAGTGGAGATTATGGGAACCAGACATCTGAAGCATTCAAAGCACCTAAAAGCTCCCTCACAAAGTTTTCGCACAAAATACTCTGCCTGATTCCTGAGACATTGTTTAACGAGCGACGGTTTTGGTCTGCAGTGTGCATTTTTAAATACATCCATGGTGGAGAGGTACACTGTATGCCTGAAAGTATTTACACACCCCTCCTCCTAACTATTTCTGCCACCCCGTTGCTAACAGGTGTATAAAAGCAATCACATAGTCATCCAATCACCATAGACAAACACTGGCAGTAAAAAGGGGCGTACTGATGAGCTCAGAGACTTTGAACAGCACTGTCACTGCCACAAATCAGTCCTTGACATGCCTGCCCACCTAGATCTGCCCTAGTCAACTGTAAGTGCTTCTGTTGTGACATGGAAGCACCAAAGAACAATTCAGCCACAAAGCACTAGACCATGCAAACTCGCAGAGCAAGGCATCACTATAGAGATCCAAACTGCCTTTAGAAGCAAAATCATCACAAGAACTGTGTATGGAGCTTCATGAAATGCCATGGCCGAGCAGCTACACACAAGCCTAAGATAACTATGCGCAATGCCAAGTGTCGGCTGGAAAGGTGTAAAGCACACTGGCACTGGACTCTAGAGCAGTTCTCGGGAGTGATGAATCAGGCTCACTCTGTTGTAGCCTGATGGACGAATAAGTTTGGCAGATGCCACCTTAATGCCCATGTAGTTGGAATGGGATAGCCAACAAGCTCATATAGGTGTCTTTAGCATGATCAGACAATAATACATTTCACATTATACTGCTCTAACTTTACATCTCACCGATTTAATTATGCAGAAATGTATTTGCAGACTTGCCCTTTAGCAACGGATCTGCAAGTGAACTTCACTAAATAGTCTCAAGTCTAATTGAAATAAACATGAACGGTACAGTCCCCTTTCAATAGTAATGGTAGATAAGTGACAATACAGTGTAGAAAACAGTAAAATGAGTGACACTATATATTAGGTTGCTTTTTTTTCTTTTTAAATACCATCCGTATTCAAGAATCATTACAAAGAACAGTCAAAGAATAAACACTTTGCCTTTCAAATAAATATGTACATCAACTGAGGCATCTGTTTGTTTGGAAAACCATTCTGATAAACCAAACAAAAACAAGCAGAGTTAGTTCTCTGAGCAGAACTGATAATCTACGATATTTGGAGGGACAGTTTGTCCAACACAGATTGAAAACAAATGCTTAAAAACATGCTTTGAAACATAAGACGTGTACTGATACATATACTCTTTTATGCTCTTCTTCAATATAAATATTAAAAACATCACAAATCTAGGCTCTGACGTAATTCTTTATAAAACTAGGTCAATTGTTTAGTAAACATTTAGCAACAGTAAAGATGACTTTTTACTTTTTTTAATACTAATAATGCTGTACACACTCTGAGATATATATATATATATATATATATAGTTGCTGTTGGAAGAAAACCTTGTATCTCCATTTTTGTCGTTTTTCAGTTTTTGATATAATTTAAAAATGCCTTTACTTTGTGTGTAAATTTCATGATGAATGGACCAAAAGAAACAGCCCAAAATTACTTGGGGGAAAATTTCTGGTTTCGTTGAATTACATTAAAAGTGAAGTCGATTTTTTTCTTCTCCTTGGAGGTACAAGATTTTCTTCAGACAACAGCGATATATTTTAAAGATTTTTATCTCGGAAATATAAACATTGATCGTACCTAAACATACACAACCATGATAACAAAACCCGTACGAACTTTTATCAAACATTGTGACACTCACTGCAAATAGAAACGTCTTAAATAGTAATAGTGCTAATCTAGAAAGTCTATAAATCCAAGAGTTCACGGCATATTTCCTAAAGTGATTTTTAAAAATCTGTGAAGAAAAAACTATATGAACATTTTTTTGTGTTCAGGAACACTAGTAACAAAACTGCATCTTTATTTGAAATCTCTGTAGATCTATTATCTCTCTCATATTCTCTCTCTCTCTCTCGCGCGTGCTCTCGCTCTCTCTCTCGCGCTCTCGCTCAAAATATTCAGACACCCTAACAATAAGTCTCACATCCAAAACACATCGGGACGTTTTTTTGTCCATGGTTACGGAAGTATTGCTACTGTCAGTGCAAAACATATATACTGTAATTACAACACAACAAGATTACTGAACATCTCAGGTATACAAACACGAACCTAACTAGTTTCCAAAGTTGGAGGCAAGAAGTTGGAACCAGATGAACTGTACCTGTATGACAGAGGTGCATGCATGCTCCATCGACACGGCTATTTATTTTGTTTAAAAAGTCACAGCACATCAAATGTGAACTTCAGCAAGTGCTCCATATTCCATTTAGACGTCTCTTAAAGCTGCATCGTACCATTTACACAATAAACACCTTGTAATGGTTTCAGCTCATGATTTGTTCCACGCTTGTATGAGGTGAACGTTTGAAGCAGATTGGATTTAAATGGTTGTTTCATGCTGTCCTGTATTTTCAGCTCTGTGCAAAAGTCCAACCCTCCTGTGTTTCATTTGTAGTGGAAACGGCTATTAAGTCCAAGTTGTTAATTTTCCAGCAAGCAGAAAACAAAGTTAACATAAAATTACACAACACCTAAATGCTATATTACATTTGTTGGTACCAGAGCAGAATAAGACTACTTTATAAAGGGTTTATGAATGGTTTAAAATGACTTCATTAAAGGTTATTACTGAGGTCATTAACACTTTAAGAATCATTAATAAGCAGGTATACCACATTAAAAGGGGAGCTGTTATATTTAACCTCTTAAAATCCCAGTCTTATTACATACTAAGGCTTATTAGTCCGTAACTACAGGGACGTCAGTGCAAACCAGTAGAGCTATTCTTAGGTTATAGAAGTGTGTAATAACACTCTGGGCCTGCCAGCGGGCTTATGGCTTGGTAAGGGGTTAATAGTTAATAAGTAAGTTATAAGCACCTTATAATCATTAATAAGCAGTTACAACACAAATAAAAAGGGAAACAATGACCTGCTGTTTGCCTAATAGTGAACGCACATAATTTCTACTCAGATTACTTCATCTCTTCCATCACTCAGCATTAAAGCTTCACATTCATATTAATCATATATAATAGCTCACCTTTTCATTACTGTTATATAACTGCTTATTAATGTTTTTAAAGTGTTTATGACCTAAGTAATAGCCATTAATAAACTCATTTTAAAGCATTCATGAACCCTAAAGCAAAGAAAATGGTTCTATATAGAACCATGAATACTCAAACTTTGCTTGCTTCTTTGCATCATGAAATGGTTCTTCAGATTGATGGTGCTGTACGTGGTTCTTTATAGCACCAAAAAGGGTTTCACTATTGTTATAAGCCAAAGAACCCTTTTTCTTAAGAATGTCTCTTTCTAAAGTGGTACCAGTTTGTCCAAATTTGTCACTCTGTGCCATTATTACAGCTTCCAGATTCTTTCCACACCTCTAAAATTCAGTCTTAGGTTACGTTTTCTGCGTTTTTGTGATCCAACAATCTCAAACACAACTTAACTCATCAGTCTGGAATCCTTCTATATCTCAGGTCCAGTTTGGGTTTTTCTAGTGCAAGTGGACTTTTTTTTGTCTTTTTCTCAATAATGTCAGCTACACATCCTTTCAGACCCACAGCACTGAGTTGTCTTCTCACAGTGGAAAGGTGGACAAAAACACCTGTGGATGTTTTTAGATCTGAAGCAGCTTGATTTTCTGTTCTCTCTCAAAGATGAAAGCTTTACATTTGTTTATCTGGTTGGGTCGGTTTTGGTGACACGAAAAAATGAATAACTTGTACTTAATGTCCAAGTTGACTGGAAATTAAATAAACAAGAAGGTGGTCTCTGACTTTTGCACAGTGCTGCATAATTTTATCTTGCTCTGTACTGTAAATCTACTGAAGCGGCCACAAGATGACATGTTTTTAGTGTTTAGAAGCGATGCAACTTCGGTGAGTGGTCAGTAGACTGACAGCCTTGAGTACTGCAACCGCTTTTCGAAGGTAAGCACCACTGGTTTCGCTCAATCATCTGTGCAGCTTTCTGTGAAGCTGTGCAAACCGCTTTTTGCTTGGACTGACGTTGGGCTCACGGCAGTTGTCTGAATGGTTAAGCTATCTCCTTCATTCGGTTTCTGTTTTTAAGAAGTCTTCTCCTCTGCTGGCCTCAGGTTCAGTTCAGGTAATGAATGACAGTATCCAGTGTAAACCACATGAAATGAATCAACTCAAATAATGAAGTGAAGCGGTTTGAATGAGGGGTTTGGATGTGGATCAGGTTGCTGGGAGCGCCCAAGGCTCTAAAGCTGGCCAAAGAGGATGGAGCAGAGGAGGAAGATGGAGTAGAGCAGCATGAGGCCCAGACCCAATCGTCGATCCAGCTTCCAGCCATTGAGGTGAACACTCAGGACCTGTTACACAAAACACAACTCAATACACATGCAGACGACTATTTATTCTAAAAAAGTAACAAGCATCAGTGGATCTACCACATGGGTGACCTGGCTGACTGCCCAGAGTCCAATGGAACCCAAAGGTTGCTCAAAAAAACAGTTTTAAATTATTTTAATCTTAAATCAGCCAGAAATACTTAAAAAGCATGACTGTTGAGTAAATTAGCTGGTCAGTTGCATCTGTGTAGGTAAAACATAACATGTTGATCAGGTCTTAGACATTTTGTGAAGAACTGGCAGAACAAGTTTTCATCAGAACCAAGATCAGCAAACAGTTATTATCAACAGATTTTTGGAGATACTTTAGCACTAATGTCTGGGGGCACCACAGGGTCTTATATTCACTATATGGCCAAAACTAGATAGGATTCAAGTGTTTCAAAAACCCCATTGCTAATAGGTGTGTATAAAGTCAAGCACATAACCATAGACAAACACTGGCAATATAATTGGTTGTACTGAAGAGCTCAAAGACTTTACACATGGCACTGCTATAGGCCATAAATCAGTTAGGGAAATTTCTGTCCTGCTAGATCTGCCCTGGACAACTATAAGTGCTATTACTGTGAAACGGAAGTACATAGGAACAACGACAGCTAAGCCACAAAGCGGAAGACCATGCAAACTCGCAGCACTCATATAGATGTGATGGTCAGGCATCCACATACTTTTGGCCACATATTAAATCTGTCTTTAGCAAAATGGAGGCTTTGATTTGTTGATGTGTGTGAGAGGGAGAGAGTTTAGGGGTAAAGACACACTTACTGTGAGGAAGACAGAGGCTAGCAGCAGGATAACTGAGTACACCAGGCCTTTATTGTTGATGAACACCTGACAAGACATGGAAAGAATCAGTGACAGCAGAATATAAATAGAAAGCCTTGCATAACTATCTGTGCTCCTGAAATTCCACATTAACTTCTGTGTTTTAATGTGTTTAAATGCTTCAGTATCCACTATGAATGATTCAGTAACTTCTGTAAAACCAGTAGTTATGTAGTTATATGAGTGAGAAATTGAAGAGTGGACCCAAATACGGACTAGAAGATGAAGGGGCTAAACATAATGCAGTTTGGACAGCGCCCCAAATATTGTAATAGAACAATGACTAAGTGTGACGTTTTCACACTTGGCACAAACACGTCTGCAACCACTACGGATTAAGGGCTTGTTTGAGTGAGATCGCAGGTTTGTTTTGCAACAGGAGAATTTCTTCCAAACCGTGGAAGAAATTCCTGGCCATTCCATCACATTTCCAATCATGTTTTTTGTAAGGTATTTTTCTGCCACTGCCAATAAATGAACATTTAAAAAATGCTAAAACTGCGTCTACATCTACCTGTATTAGCATTACAGAGGAATACAACCTTTCTGTAGAATTAGAATATATCTATGATATATATAATATATCTATAATATATATATATAGTGGAATCATTTGTCATATCGCAATTTTTTTAAGCATTTAATGTCTGGCAAAGATGTGATTTTGGCATCATAATGCATTCCTATTTTATTGTTTTAAGAGCCAACATTTGAAAGACGATGAACCGTGTTTACTGGATGCATGCAGGAATGTTTGCAGTTAGGACTGCTGCTTAAGAGTCCTCTTATTCGGGAAACAGTGTGGAAAGTAACCAAGGTATATGGTTAAATCGGGCTTAAGGTTGAGGGACATTTGATTTATTAGCTTTACATCTTCTACCAGTAATTTACTGGCTCTAAAGTGGACAGAGGAGCAAACACAGTGACAGCATGTGAGTTGAAGCTTAATCTTTGTCATATAAAATAACAAAATAAAAGCGCAGTAAAAGTTGTGGAGTGGTTGTAGTATGATGTCATCTCGAATTTTATGACAAAACTGTATTTATTCTAGTAAGAAACAGTCAAATTCTTTCATTACCTCCTCAGAGTGTGTAGCTGCTTAGCTTTAGCCTGATTGCTTCTTCACTGAAGCCATTTCACCAATTTGAGGCCATTTGAAACAGCCAGTGTTGCCTGATAAACAAGAGCTGAGACATGTTTTGACTAATGTGTTTTTCCCCAAAACTATAGGTCATTTTTTTCTGGTATGGGAATCCTGATGCTGTGGTCAAAGGACATCCTAAAATGTATACTGTAACAAGCAGCTTTTATACAGGCATGATATCTGATATCATGATAGTGCATTTAACCAGCACAGACTTGTTAAATTAGTATGTAAGTCTGTACCGTTGCTAGTGGCTGTGACCCATCACTGAGTACAAGCCCACCAGCAAACAAAGAGCCATTTTCATTTGAGAACATATGCACCACATTCCTTCTCCTCCACAGAGGAGACCACAGTGTTCCTTTCCCTACCGCTCCTACACTGGAAATGGAGATTGAAGTGTAAACCAGTCACATTAATAGCAGTGGTGAGAACAGACAGCTTTCAGCAGGGGTTAAACTGGACTAGGACGGAGCACCAGCAACTTTGGTTTAAGAGCGCAGCAAAAGAATCCCATCAACCCGAGTGCAAAGCCAAAATATAGGCCATAGTAATGAAACTGCATAGTACAGCCTAAATGCAGCCGCAAAATGTTCTCACAACAGTTTCTAACAGCAGTCTGTCCAAAACAGGAGGCAGCTCCTCCGAGCATATAGTTAAAAACGACAAGGAGAGTTCTAGATGTTAAATAGGTGGGTATCACTGTTTGCAACAGTTTGTTTTACTAATGTAAAAGATTTAGCTTGATCTTTGTCAGAAAAGGACTAGAAGATATTCTGATTTAATGTTGATGCCAAAACTGACAAACAAGGAATACTTAAACATTAAACTGAACTGTCTAAATTAAATAAATGACAAAATTAAGTCAGTTAAATGACTTAACTGACTTAATTTAGCCAATAGAAGGTAGGCTTTTAGCTCTAATCATATTGTCATGATAATGCTGAGAACTTCATTTATTGCCACCTAAACTAAACAGTACTGTTCCCACATTGGAGACAACCATGGAAAAAATATGGCTCCTCCACTGATGAAATTTCCTGGCTTTCACCTGAAGCAAACCACAGGCCACCACTTTAAAGCAGATTTCTGACCACACCTGGGCTTTAAGACAGATTTCACACTCAGCCAAAAGGGGCAGGCGGCTCTGAAGTGAAAAAATAAACCTAAAGTGTGAAAATGCCCGAACAGGCTGAAGTGCTTATTTAATGCCAACTAGTTCCTGAGTGATTTGTTTTGATCCAACACAGATCTAACTCCCCTGCATTAGGGCTGGCTAGACTTCAACCACACTAAGCTCATCCTTTCTTCATTTCAAATCCTGTGCTGGAGAACAAACCAAAAAATGGTCACTGTCCAAAGACAGGAACTGTATATTGTTTCATTTCTGTTTTTATAAAAATAGCTTGGGTGACAAAATACTGGTAAACTCAACCTGCTTTTTAAAAGGAAGTGCATGGTTTTTTTCCCTTAATGTCCACTTACAACGTGTGTTTTCTGTAATAAAAATGGGTATAATTCATTTTCACATACACTTTCCAACTTCTCATTATCCCTTAGAATTAAAACGCTGTTTTCGTTACTGTACCTTTAAGACTGATATATAATAAATGGGCTCTGTTCTGATTGGCTGTTCTGTACTGAGCCACATTCAAAAAGCACTCCTTGTATGAATGCCTGGTATTAAACTGCTGTATACTGAATGAGTGGATATGTAAATGTGTCGGTTCATGTGACATCACAGAAACATTGGCTGTGTTTACATGCAAAATTTTTGCCAATCCAGTTAATTCCAATACAATACAATAAACACAGTCTTAATCTATGTTCATGTGCTCAACAAGCTGATGGACAATCTCTGTTTACATGCTTACTACAAGTAACCAGAGCCAAAATTACATGTATGCATATAGTACCGCTTAGTGTAGATGTTACCATGACAATGAGCATCACCTAAATCCAGTCAGAATGAGACGAGCAGCAGTGAGCAGTGTTTTTAACTGCTTTAAAATGATGTCAGACTCAGGAAAACATCCTTCACGTCCTTATTAAAGAAGGCAGAGAGGAAGACGTCGTGTTAGGCTGGACGTCCGTCCCATCGCCGTCTTTTACAGCTCAGAGCATAAACTTCATCTCCTCTACTTAAACTTTCCGATTGGGAATGTAATCAGACTCAGGCTACTATTCTTCTATCTAACTGATTATTTACAGGATTACCCACCTCGATCAATCAGACAGAAATTGTATTCCAAACGGCTCCAATCAGACTAGTGTAGTCAAATTGAGATGTGTACATGGATGTATTTTATTCTGATTGAGCTATTAGTTGGATTATTAACGGATTATTAGGCAGCATGTAAACGTGGCTAATGGGTTCAAAACTGGCTGTTTTTTCAGCTAACTTTCCTTATATGGTGAACATGGACTGGGAAGTGAATGGCACATTTTGAAAGATTGTTTACACAATATTTCAAATCAGGGAAATTTGTTTTTACGTGATATGGGCCCTTTAAGCATTCCACAAGTCACATGATGATAAATGATCTGAAAAGAGAGAGAACAAGTGCTCACTGATGTTCCGTGGGACACCACCAGCGTTCTGAGCGCCCAGGGGAAGCCCAGACCCAGCAAGATGTCGAAGATGTTGCTGCCTATGGAGTTAGATACCGCCATGTCTCCCATACCTGACACAGTAGGGAATACACACTGTCACTTTCCCTTCATCACTGAGCATTTAATCTTCCTTTGCTTTAGGCTTTGGATACAAAGCTGTACTGTATAATATTCATAACCTGATTTTCTTAGACTGCTTTTTTCATTTATCTGATTAGTGTGTTTGGACAACATATGAGCATGAGATCATTTCAGGAATGGCTACATTTCCAACTCAAGAAAAATGAGACAAATGAAAAGAATCACATGTGACTCCTCGTCTAAACTAAACAAAGCTTTTGTATTATTAGCAACAAAATAGCATGAAAGGATGCCCTGTCTACTTGTAAAGGGAGGAAGACATAAAAGACCGGTACCTTGGCGGGCAACGATGAGGCTCGCCATGCAGTCTGGTACACTGGTGCCTGCTGCCAAGAATGTGATGCCCATGATATAGTCAGGAATGTCCAGAGTGTAGCTGATGATGGTGACCTATAGGGAAAGACAAACAACAGTGATGTATAAGCATTTATTATTACTGACCTTCACTCAAGTTCAGTAAAGCCAAAGTGTTATTACTGATGCTAAACATGAACAACAGGTAAAGACGGCTTAAGGGATTATGACTCACAAAAAGAGTGAATGTTCTATCCTTTATTTTAATAAAATAAACATAATTAAACTGTAGGGTCGCTCAAAGCAAAAGGGTTTTAGTCTAAAGTTCAAGTCAGGTAAAAGTCTGAAATAAGTCTGAACCGATTCGGTAGAATCATCCGTTTACATTTTTACAGTATGTACTGCATGTTATATTATTAATAACTGAAGCAATCTTACCATCCAGACCATCAGATAAGAGAAGATGGCAATCCAGAGTGTGGAGCTGATGAAGGTGACCATGAACCAGCGATGCCAGCGTGGCAGAATACAGTTGGGCACTGTGTAGTACAGCAGCAGCCCCAGCGGCCATGACACCAGCCACTTAACACGAGCTGCACAACCAGCTGGAGAAACATGCACACAGTAGATATATAAAAAATATATAAACAGAAAGTGTCTAGAAATACATACAGATATGCATATAAACAGATGTGTAAGTCATCTGGGTTTTTAATTTAATAATAAACTTAATAACTATTTAGTACCCAGCTAGGATAATGCTCATTTCTGCTGGTGTTTCTATGGGAATTTCAGTATTATGTAAGCACAGGGTTTAATACTGCTTTGGCCAGCTCTGGGCAAACACAGACATTTAAAGCATTAGAAGCTTGTAAGAGACATTCAAGAGGCACATTCTTTCCTTTTATGTCACAGTTTTGGTACAGCTTAACTATTATAAAGTTAAATTAAATATTACTAAAGATTACTAAAGTAGCCTGTTAGCTGAGCTGGTCAGTCAAGACCTAATTAAACAAAACCTTTTACAATCTGTGACAGTGAACAATTTAACTTATTTATACAGTTTGTAACTATAAACATATGTACATTCATAAGATCCTGCTGGTGCGGGTTTTCACTAATTCAGTGATTAATAGCTCCCTCTTTTGAAGAATCTGCTGAACATGGTTTTATGACCTGCAGATATCACTCAAAAATTATTCACTATGATAAATAAATTAAGAACCTACATTTTTATTTAAATCAGTTATTTAATTGGATAATTGTGAATTTTAATATAAAAATATACAACGTTATACATGCACTAATTAGCGAATAAGATGAAACCTTATTTTTCAAAACATGAATTTGTCAAAACCTTCTCTGATCAAACAAAGCAAAACTTGAGCAGGGAAAGTAACAGTTACTAAGAAAAGGCATCCCTGATCAAAAAGATCAATACTAACTAGGCTATAATACCAAGGCTTGCACTAACCTGGCACATGGAGAGGTCTGAAGACTTCGTCTCCATCATCCTCTTCCTCAGGCTGAGGGTTGTCTGCTGCTTTCACTCCTCCATCTCTGTCCACCCTCGCTCCATCTTCCAGCGGTCTCTCCACACTCCCTCCGTTCTCGATCCCTCCGGAGCCGAATGACTTGACTGGGCTGCTCCCCTGCCCAGACTCCCTGATCAGTCTCTGTCTCTGAACGACAAAGAGACAGAAAACAAAGACTGAGACTGAATAAATACTTCATTTACACCTTTTATTAAACAGTTAAGAAATCTGCTTGAGGGCATTTTCTTTCTGACTTTACATCAGTAATAATTCACAAGGTAACAATGCAGATGCAGTGATCCTGAGTAGTTGAATGTCATGTACCCCAGCACAGAGTGTAACAGTGTTGTCTGGGTAGGAGGGGTGTAAGAATGCACTGGTGCATCATGACGCATGGCTCTTCAACTGCACCAAATTGAGAATGCTAGCATCTATTATAATCAGGGAGGACCCTCACAGCTGTGAGTCCATCAAAGAAAGCTTAATGATTATTTCACCGTAAAAACCAAGGCTATAATTTTAATTAATTTTCATTCAACAGAATTTTGTTTGTATTTAAAGATGGAACCAATTTCATGAGAAAAGAACATCACTCCTGGCCTTCTGGAAGTCCCAGATACGTCTTGAAGTGTGAATATGAGCTGCAGTTTAATTAATGAATTGATAGAAATGGAAAACAGCAACAGCGGCTCTATACAAAGCCTCTATGCTGAGTCACTGCGAAACTGCTACAAGGTAAAGCATGCTAGTATGTCTGTCACAAGCTCCAAGTAAAACACTGAATGTCTTTTAGAAGCTTCAAATGTCTGTGATTAATATACAACTGCCAAAAATGTTAATGCAAATTCCTGTTACCTTAACACTAACAAACTACTAGAATCCTTTAGGGGCTCTAGCTGAAGGTAGCATTATTGTAGAAGTGGGTTTTGTCCTTGTGTGTCCCAGCTCTAATATTCACTGTTCACCACTGTTCACAACTCTTAAAAATGAGCTAAATCCAGATCTCAGTCTACTTCTAGGGCAGGCCCAATCATTGGCACAGAAGATAAGAAGTACGCTTGTTGTGGCTAACGTTAACTATTTAGCATATAACTCTAGCTTTAAGCGACAAAATATACTCTACTCTGGCTTCACTTGTTACATTAATGTTTTATTATTTTATATACACTAATACCATCATATAATGTAGATTTAAATATTATAAACATTTAAATATTACTTCATTAACAGGCTACTAGCGCTGCTCTGTAGGCAACCCTGCCAGTCTGCAGTGTTAGCAGAGAAGGGTAAAGTTCAGCAACCACTGCTCAGCTTTAGTTACATTTAGGGCGTCATATGCTTCAAAGAGGACAATTAGTTATTATCGCCCACCCCTAATTCTTCAGTGTTATGAAGCCGAGTCAGCATTTCATCAGCTTCTTGTTTTTTCATATTCCACCTTAAAAGGGGGAGCAGTTCTGACATCCATTTAGGTGGAACAGGAAATTTAGCAAGCTACTGAGATATCAGTATACTACTAGTGATTTTTATGCCTGTTATGAAGAAAAGGATCATAATATATTGAACATCTTGAATGTAAAACTTCAGAAAGAAGCATATTTGCATATTAAAAATCCCAATTTATGATTTGATTTTTTACATTTTCAAGACTCTTCTGGTATTCCAAAATTCTGACCCATCCTTAGTTTGGTCCTGGTGATTTACCACTCTGGATCTAACATCCAGATGCTCCAGAAGGCCTTAAATAACTGTGTCAGATGTGTTAGATATGAAGGTAGACCACCAGGCCCAGCTGTGGGCACCTCTGTTCTATCCTGACTGTATTCTGTCCTACAATGCCGCCCACCTCACTGATAAGCATGCGGCCAGCCATGCTGAGACGGGTGCGTGGTGAGAAGTGCGGCGTGATCATGATGCGCAGCCCTGCCTCTGGGAAGGAGAGTTGGTGTGGCTTGAGGATCAGCAGCTCATCCACCATCACTACCGGAGACTCCTGCTGCCCCACGCTAGGCTGACCTGAGATCAGACCAGAGAGACATTACTCATATGGAAAGCACTGGATGAGCAAGAGAGACCGAAACCATAGAGAAGCATAGAGAAATATTATTCACATTGTAAAAATCTGGCCTGAGATCAGAGGAAAGAACATTGCCATAAAACAACAGGGAACCATGAAGGCCTTCCAGGACTAGAAGGACTACAAGAAAGTCCCATTGATTTCTGGGAACTGGAAAAAAAACTGTTTTAGTTATATTTTGGCTGGAAACTGTTAAAATCTTGAAATGTCCAGGAGAGAACTGACCAATCAGGATTTTTTTCTTGTGGTATCTAAGGAGAGCGAGCTTTCCAATTAGTTAAGATAGTGGAATCAGCCCATCACAATTTGATTTCCAATGAAATAGACAGATTTCATGAGAAAAAAAATGAAGATGTAAGGTGGAATGGAGAAATTCAAACAAGAAGCTGGAAAATGAAAACGACTTCAGCATTGAGAGACATTTTACTATAAACGATTCTGCTTTTGTGGAAAAGTATCCTGGTGGAGATGTGAGAAATTCTGAGCAAAGTAAGGCTGTGCTTTTGTTTATATTATATTTTTAGTGTATAATAGTACATTAACACACACTGAAACATATTTACAGCCTAGATGGTACAATGGGCATAAAATGTTGTGGCTCTTCTTAACACTTGGGTTGTCGAGCCCTGGAATAGGTGCATCACTGAAGTTGAATATGGACTGCAGTCTAACCAAGTTTCAGTCTATTAGAAAAAGAAAACAGTGGCAGCTCTATGTCAGAGCTCTTTGCTGAGCTGCTGAGCTTCATTGTAAAACTACTACATAAAGCAAAATATATCCTAACGTCTTTTACCAGCTTCGAATGTCCATGTTAAGTCTAGAATGTCCATGTGTGCTAGAAGTTGGCGAAGTTTGGCAAACATATAATATTGTGATACTTCATTGTCACGATACACAACATTATTTATTTCTTCAGACATCTGAATAGTTGGAACTGGAAAAAACAACCAGTAGTTCTAAAAAGAATACTATCAAAATAGTATTCATCATACTGTGTTGCATGGAAACCAACACCACTAAAATGGGACTAATTTTGTTCTCTTTGTCAGTGTTTTATAAGTATTGATGATACCCACAATATGTTCAGAAAAGCATATTATATTGTATTGTGACATAATGTATCATGACCACAATATATATTGTCATACTGCCCAGCCCTAATGTGTACCATCATTAGCACAGTGCTAACAAAGTAATAGAAGCCGCATAGAGGCAACAGCAGATGTTTCCATTATTGTAGAGTTGAGGTTTTCTTTTAGAGATTACACAATTGTGGCCCAAACTAAAGGCCTAACTCTAATAGTTATGCTTCATCACTGTTGTGAATAGTTTGACGGACTGAACTAAAATCAGAAAGACATTACTCCTATTTGAAGAAAAAATCTGCCCTGTCTCAGGCTGACCTGACATAAGCCCCAAGAAGTATTTCTCCTTTTGAAGTTTTCCACTAGTTTTTGAGTAAAGAGAGTAAAGAGAAGTGTTGAAGTTTCTGTCTGAAAAATTAAACACCGGCACAAATGTTGTGCTGCCAGAGCTACAAAACTGTCCTCCTCAAACAGACTGAGACCATCACAGATAACAATGTGACTGTTATACAAAACACTGGCCAAGCGGCGCGATGACAGCGCCAAACAGACACAGACACAAAACATACGAACAGACTGACACAAGAACACAAACACACAGCGGCCCACACTAAATTAGGAAAAGCAAAGTTACAACAACAGCATTGAGTCCCTTGCCAGAACAGCAGAAATGGCAGATTAATGACGTGACTTCATCAAAACGGCATTTCTTATAACATTATTGAAAACTGGGTTAAAGAAGAGAACAGCCAGCATGAGTAGCTACAGTAAATAATGGAATAACTTGTAAACTGTGATTTTATCTCTACTTATTAACTCTTATAGGACTTAGGACTAGATTCTTCACTTCCATAACTCTAAAACTTATATAATAGTTCAAAGAAAGTTTTTAAAGCTGGGCATTTCAGTCAAATTTGATATGTGAATAATTCTCCCAGAGGCCACTACAGTGACACCACTCAGCACTTTACAGCTTACTGTACTGTTAAACCCAGACCACAAAACTGCAGTATACTCTTAAAAAAAGATGGTGCTTCAAGGGTTCCATAGTAAAGCAAAAGGTTCCATCTAGAACGTGAACACTCAAAGAACCCTTCGCATGACTAAAGAGTTCTTCACATCATGAAAGTGCATGAATATGCTATAGATGTTCTATGTAGAACCTTTTTGAAAAAGGTCTGTCAGCTGAAAGCCTTTAAAATAAACAGACAAATGCTGTGTGTCACAATGTGTTTCACCTCATAGGTTTTAGCTGGAAAGCAGTCAGTTTGTGAAGAGTTTGTTTGCTGATACAAAACTGGATAAATTCAAAGTGACTTTCAATTAACCTGTAAAGTTTAGATTTTGCCTTTATACACCATATTAAAACATGTTTACCATTCCAACTTTCCACCACAACGTCACCTGTATGACCTGACAATTATTTTAGTAACACTTTATTTGTAGATGATTAATAAACTCTTAACAGATTATCAGTAACACATCAACAACATATCAGTGATTATTAGCAGTAGTGAAGCATCTGAATACATTGAAGTAAATAGCTTGTAGATGTTCTGTTGATACATTACTGATATTAAGTAGATGTGTTGTTAATATGCTACTTCCATTACACAAAACCTAACCTCACCCACCCTTACCCAAAACCTAACCCTAACCCTGACCCTAATCCTAACCTTAACCTTAACCTCAACCCAGAAACCAATCCTAACCCTAACCTTAACCTCAACCCAAAACCTAATCTTAACCCTAGACCTGGCCCTAATTATTTTGAGAAACGCTCAAAATTACCTTATTTATCAACTTTTTCACTTTGACATACTGTATCAACATATTAGAATAAAAAATGCAAAAAAAACAGCAAAAAAATTGCTCTGCGTGATAAGAAATGGTGCAGATATCAAAATAATTGATAAACGTAGTGCCAGCCCCATCCTATTTTGCATTCTTTTGTGCATGTGTAAATATGATTTTTTTCAACAACATGATCTCCATCAAGGTGTGATATGATCAGACCTTTTCTCAAAAGCACCATGGAGGTGTTGCAGTTTGCTCCCTCCTCTGCAACCTCCTCATTTCTGGGGTTCTCTCCTCTGATGCAGCAGCGGCCCGGAGCCCCAACCCGCATCTCCACAAAGCCTGCAATCTGACTGTTGAACCTGCACACAGGAGAGTTGCCCGAGTAGATCAGAGTCCTACAGCGCTCTCTAAGAGGGGTAAGAATCACCAGAGGCATCATGATATGATGTAAACATTAGGGCTGCACGATAAATCGTTTTTTTTTTTCATCCCGATTTTCTCCCCAATTTAGTCGTTTCCAATTGCTCACCCTAGTTAGGACTCCCCCAATCACATGATATCACTAGCGCTAGGAGGACGAAGGCCAGCACAGGCTTTCTCCGAGACCTGTAAAGTGCCACTACACCTTTCGAACTACCTTAATGAAAACCTGGCTGTGATTTAAACAGGTTGAGAGATGTTTTGTTCTTGTTTTAATGAAAAAGATTTGGGTGACTATTGACTTTTAATGTTTGTTAGAAGCCTCATATCTCTACGGTGATACTAAAGAAGCAAAATTTGTAAACCCAAATTGTCTTGGCTGATCTGGGAATGCTGTGTAAATTTGACTTTCCTTTAAGAAGCATCTAAAAGTAGGCTATCAAGTTTACCCCACAGGAAGAAATACACAGCTAACAGCATCCCATCACACCGTGAGCTCAGTAACAGGGGTGTCTACTCACTTCATGATGAGAATGTAAACTCCGTACATGGAGATCAGGAGCATGGACTCCCACCTAGAAGAGTGATCAAAACACAGTCAGATGGACAGCACTCTGCGCTTTGAGAGTTAACATAAATAAAACCTGCCTAACACAACGGTAAATGTGAATGTACGCTAAGAGGCACTGAGTTGCAGGTGCTGTCTGATATTATCCTACAATACCTAGTTCAGGTGGTGAAAATATAAAATATGTTTTAAAATATTCATAAAAGCTAGCCCACATGGGCTCGTTCTGCAGGCCCTGATTCTCAGTACAGAGTTGATAAGGCTGGACTCTATAACCTAAACTCTCTTGTGAAAACTTCACTGTTCAAAGAGGTGATATATTAATATTCATGTGCAGCTGGGACAAAGGAAGCCCCAGCCTGGGCAGAGCTTAGCCACCTAGCTCACAACCTGCCTATGTTAGCTAATTACCTAAAATGATACTGAGGCAGCTTTAAAATTTAAAGTTAAAAAGTCTATTAGCACAAATAAACTGCTTCTCACTAACAAACGGCTAGGAGCTAATCTGAACTCATCCATACTGAAAGACTTGCTAATGTTGTTTAACTATATCCTTCACTTCAACCATTTAATTTACCCGATGACAAGAGCTACCGACACTTTAGCTATAGTAGCTTGCTAGCTTGTAAGCTAACGTCAGCCCAACCTAGAGCTTCTGCCCTGAGGCTCTGTCTGGTCTGCTGGTAAAATAATTGTAACTCTTAGAATGAGTTTTAGGAGGCTCTACTTCGCTTTGTGATTCTCTCTCATGCTTTAAGCTCTCTGAAGCTACTTCTTTTCCTGGTCCTGCTGCAAACTGTGTGGATCTTCAGTTGGCAGCGAGTAATGTGACATATATTGCACCTTATAAGAGCTTCAGAAAGTGGGAACTGCATTTGTGGCACTTTGTGTGAAGAGAGTTCATTTTAGGCATTGAGAGTCTTCAAAAATGTACCTTTTACCTTTGTGTTTTTAGTTTAAAAGCCTTTGTTAAGTTATTTTCTTAACATTTATGGCATTTGGCTGACGCTCTTATCCAGAGCGACTTTACATTTTGATCATTTTTACACAAGTAGGTGAAGATAGTGTTAGAAATCTTGCCCAAAGACTCTTATTGATATAGTGTAGGGTGCTTACCCAAGTGGGGGATTCAACCCTAGTCTACAGTGTAGAAGGCAGAGGTGTTAACCACTACACTACACCAACCATTTAACAAGAAATGCATATGTTTATGAAATGCTTTTAAAACTTTCCAAATAAAAAAGAATCATCCAAATTGTCTTGTTTTCTATATTTTTCTCACATATATTATGTCAGTCATTCTAAACAAAAATAGTATAACTTTACTTTATGAAAAAAATGTTTACATTAAAATATTTATTTCAAGCCATTTTCATTTTATTTTTATTTAAAAATTATTAAAGGTTTAAAAATGGATAACAGAGTTGAACCTTTTATGACCCTAAACAAGGCAGCATTCAGGAGTGGTTAGCTTGACAGGATGCACATGTTGCGTTTTAACTACTAGTGACCACGCAGTTTACATACATTTAAAAAAATACAAATATTCTTTTTTTCTAGCAATACATTGCTAAAAGATTTTAATGATAAAACTTTGCCCATGCAAAAAATGTAAATTGAGAAAATTGGATGCGAATATTTGTCCTATTGTCATTCCACAGAAAACAACATGATACAACCACGTTCCAAAAAAGTTGGGACAAAACGTGAATAAAAACAGATTGTGATGGTGTGCAAATCATTTAAACCCCATATGTAATTGAAAATAGTTCCAAGTAGTACCAAAATAGTATCAAAGGTTGAAACTGAGAAATTTGATTGTTTTGTGAAACATATAAGCCTATTTTAAATTTCATGCCAGCAACACGTTTCAAAAAAATTTGGACACAGGCATGTTTACCACTGTGTTTCATCACCTCTTCGTTTAATAACACGCTGCAAGCATTTGGGAACTGACGAGACCAACTTGTGTAGTTTTAGAGAGAAATGTTTTCCTGCTCATGCTTGATACAGGATTTCAGCTGCTCAACAGTTCAGGGCCTCCTTAGTCATATTTTTCATTCCATAATAAACAGTTGTTTTTGGGTGGGTGACCGGCCTGGACTACAGGCAGGTCAGTCTCTTTTAATATGGAGCAATGCTGTTGTAATATAAGCAGAATGTGGTTTTACATTGTCTTGCTGATATAATCAAGGCCTTCCCTGAAAAAGACGTCATCTGGATGGCAGCATACGTTGCTCCAAAACCTGTATATATCGTTCAGCATTAATGGTGTCTTCACAGATGTGCATGTCACCCATGCCATGTGCACTAATGCACCCCACACCATCACTGGGTGAGATGCTGGGTTTTGAACTGTGAGCTGATATCAAGCTGGATGGTCCCTCTCCTCTTTAGCCTGGAGGACGCAAGGTCCATGATTTCCAACAAGAATTTCAAATGCAGCGGAGTTTCTGGGTCCTGTTTACGTATGATTTCTTCTTCGCATGGCAGAGTTTTAAGTTTTGACTTGGATTTGTAGATGCAGTGGTGAAACAGAAGTGTTTCTGAGCCCATGCAGTGATTTCCACTACAGAATCATGACAGAGTGGTGAACCCCTCCCCATCTTAACTTCTGAAAGACTTCTGAAAGTCTCCCTGGGATTTTATACCCAATCATGTTCCTGGCCTGTTGCTAGTTAAAGTAATTAGTTGTGAGATTTTCTTTTTTGAAATGGGCATATATTGCTCAAAAAACAATAACATTTCTCAGTTCAACATTTGCTATTTTTGCTTTTTGTACAATTTTCAGTTTTAAATGACAAGCAAATCATTGCATTCTCTTTTTATTCACATTTGCACAGTGCAGCAACTTTTTTAGAAATGGGGTTGTAAACTTACAGGTAAAAATAAAGGTTTTAACATTGCATTGCTTGGAAATGAGCCAAACAACACATGTATTTATGGTGTTACTGAAAGATTTTGATCAATGTATTCCACAGAGAAGTTCAACGTCAGTGAGGTGGGACCACATTTTATGTGTTTTTATTGTTAGTGCTAATTTTAAGATTAATTTTACTAAGTAATTTTGAATTGTGAAAGTACAGATCCCTTCACAGAAATAATAAAAAAAAACAACAGTTATTTTTTGCTTTTAAAAAGGTAATGGGACGTAAATTGAACTCTGTGGAAACTGCCTTGGCTATCAGACTCCCACTGCTCTGAGCTCAGGTAACATTTGCTTTTAAAATATACCTTCAGAAAAAGAAACCCAAAAAGAATCCTGTTCAGAAAAGCAAATGAAACGTCTGATAGTTCTTTCCCTTTTAAATAGCCTTTGATTATGACTGATTTCATCACGAGGCTCCTTCTGTCTGAGCAAAGCACAGAGGTAATAAACTGATAAGAGAGCATGTTTGATGCACTCATTCATATCTGAATGTAATGAATGGCTGTAATTAGACTTACCACACAACCCTCTCATCGTAGATGACCTGCAAGAGTGGGAAATAAATGAAGGCACAGAACTAATAACAGTGACCTTGTGAGACACGAAAAGCTCTCAAAATAAAACGTATTATTATTATTATTGAATAGGTAAGGCAGAGTGCTGGTAATGGCTTGTGTGGAAATTCTTTATTGCTCACATCAGGTTTATTTAATGGTGTATTTAGCCAAGGGCTTTCATTCTGAGAAGGATATAACATTTGATTGCCATTGCTGTGGTTCAGCTTAATCCCAAGGACATTTCTCTTTGTCTCTCTCTCTCTCTCTCTCTCTCTCTCTCTCGCTCTCTCTCTATCTCACTCACTCACTCAAACATCTCACACATACTCACCATTATTAAGGCCAGAACGGAGAGAATGTAGTAGATAGAGTCTCTGAACAGAGACCACCAGGTAAGCGCCACAGTCTGTAAACAAGAAGCCAGGAAATGCACACCAGTGACTACAGAGAATAAAGCTGACATGTCAGAGAGAAAATCAGAGGCATAGCGTGGTTTTTAAAAGTGAACCACTCTTATATATATCCTGGAAGTTGTGTCATTCTATAGTCGGCATCATACCCAGGTTACGAACTGTAGGTCTAAGCAGGTTTAACCCTATGAAATGGCCACTGTCCACTGTCCTGTGGTCAACAGAAATGTTCCACTTTGTCCTGTGTATATTTTCCCCCTGAATGCTACTGAATCCTCTGAACTACAAGGATGTTTATAGCAGTCAAAATATGAATAATGCTACAAGCAAGCTAACAGTCCTGCGCCCTGAAATGATGTCATATGAATGTAAACCTATTATTAAACGTCAACTCTGTTACATGGATCGTTTTACCGCATTCATTCAAAGTCAGAGCTCAAAACACATTTAAGACTTCTAACTGACTTGGACTTCAGACTAAAATCCTTCTGCTTTGAGTGACTCTTTAACTTAATTGTGTTTATTTCCCACTAACAAAACAATCACAACACCACTGCAACTTTACTAAATGTGTTGTAGTGACAACTGTAGCTCATTTTGATCAGAACTCAAAAATGCTAGCCAGTACATGTGTAACAAACACATCTGTGAACAGCTGTACACACAGAAAGGCATAGTTTTTTTTTTAAACACAAAAAGTTGACTTGCAGAAAATATGTGTTTCGGTAGGGACAATTCTTAATGTTCCATGCTGATTTTCAGACTCTGAGACACAGAGTCTACTTTAATGTGGCTATGAGGGACAGAGATCAGTCTCACCTCCTACTCTAAAATGCAGAGGCGGGGCTAAAATAAAGCTCCGCCTATGGACTAAAACTGCATTTCCATAGTGACATGAAAACATGGGACCGCATTTTTTGATTGAAGTTTTTTCAAGTTTTAACATTAAATTCATGTTCAATCTAAATCTTTGAAGTTCCTTTTCAACCTGAATCAAAAAGATGTTTAAACAAAAAAGATTCTGTAAGAATCTTTTTCACAAGTTGAAATTCGCTTAATTTTTTTATTAAATAGTTTTTAGTTGCTGCTGCACAGTTTGTGTTGGTCATCCTCTAGTCCTTCATCAGTGACCACAGGACGCTGCCCACAGGATGCTGTTGGCTGGATATTTTAGGTTGGTGGTCTATTCTCAGTCCAGCAGTGACATTGAGGTGTTTAAAAACTCCAGCAGCACTGCTGCGTCTGATCCACTCAGACCAGCACAACGCACACTAACACACCACCACCACCACATCAGTGCTACTGCAATGCTGAGAATGACCCACCACCCAAATAGTACCTGCTCTGTGAGGGTTCATGGGGGTCCTGACCACTGATCACTATATATACACATATGTATAGGTGTGGCACAATTTGACTATGCGTCCAATATGCACTACCTCATCATAAAGCAGCTCTCTTTTTCTGCTTTTCTTTTCTAATTAAACGGTTTTACAGCTGTGATGCCAGAAACAGAAGATCTGTTTACTGCAACAAAGTCACAGTCAGAAGTTCTTGCCACAGTTGGCGTCAGATAAAAGGACCCTTGTCATAAAAGAGGCCTCCAGACACCATTAGCGTGGTAGTGTCTCTACAACAACTCGAGGCCAACGCGATCTCAAAACATTGCAGTACATTAAAAAATAAGATTAATTAAGAGACCCTTATTAGTCCCACAACGGGGAAATTTCACCTCTGCATTTAACCCATCTGTGAAGTGAAACACCACATACACTCTAGTGAGCACACACACACTAGGGGGCAGTGAGCACACTTGCCCAGAGCGGTGGGCAGCCCAATCCACAATGCCCGGGGAGCAGTTGGGGGTTAGGTGTCTTGCTCAAGGACACCTCAGTCATGCGCTGTCGGCTCTGGGGATCGAACCGGCGACCTTCCGGTCACAAGGCTGGATCCCTAACCTCCAGCCCACAACTGCTTGATGCATACAGGATAGACTTGATGCATACAGGATAGAACAGGTCACGTTTGTTAGATGCAAGACGTGTGTGTCTGTGTATAGAAACACTGATAAAAATGGAAGCGTATCTGATCCTGATCATCAGACAGGTGGCTATAAAACATATCAAAAACATTGTGAATCTGACTTGTCAGTTGGTTGAACAGTGTCTAAATGTATGCTGTGGAACAGCCACTATAGAACAGATTGAACAGGTCATTACATGGCCGGCGAAGATGCCACACACTCCAATGATGACCAGAATGTTGAAGACAGCTGACCCGACGATGGTCCCCACACCTACATCTCCCTTAGTGATGAACACACCTGCCAATCAAACAGAAGACCACCGTACTAGAAACACAAGCGCTAAAAGATTCAGGATTTCAATCACAGTGTTTGAACAAAGGTTAATATAGACTCACACAGTGGATGTACAAGGTGTTTCTAAAAAAGTGGCTTCATTCAAATCATTGTTTTATTTGCATGCTTTAACTTTTTTGTCTACACATCATTTCAGACGCAATGTCTGTGTTTACATGCAAAGATTTTTGCCAATCCGAGTGAATACATTCTATATTATGTCTTAAACCTAAAAACTCAGTTTACATGCACACTATAAGTAATCTGAAATGCACATGTGTAGTGCACCACTTAGTGTAGACATGACCATGAGTTTTCAGCTGTGGTGTGTTTAATTACTTTAAATTATGTCAGACTCAGGAAAACGTACTTCACATGAACTTGTTAAAGAAGGCCGAGACAAAGATGTCGAGTTCTGAAACACATAAGCTGAACAAACGTCCGTCCCACTGCCGTCTTTTAAAGATCAAAGCATAAACTTGGTCTCCTCTGCAGACCCGTTTCTGCTCCCGCCATGTTGAACATTATAAATCTTCGCTATGAATGTATTTAAACTTTCTGATTGGGAACGTAACCAGATTCAGGCATTTACACGGCTATTATTCTTCTGTTTAACAGATTATTTACAGCATTACCCACCTTGTTCAATCAGACAGCAATTGTATTCTGAATGGCCTCAACCCGACAAGTCTATCGCAACTGATATGTTTACATGGACATATTCTATTCCAATTGAGCTATAAATTGGATTATTAATGGATTATTAATCCGGCTGCATGTAAACGCGGCCAGTGTTGAGTCGTCTTCTCACAGTGGAAGGATGGACAGAAACACCTGTGGATTTTTTCAGATCTCAAGCAGATTGATTTTCTCCTTTTTCTCCAAATTCTGTTTATCTGATAGAGACCGTTTTGGTGTCTGCCAGGTCTTCCAGGTGGTTGTTAGGAGTCTCATTTTCTCTGTAGCTTTTCATCTTTTTTTGAACTCCAGTTCTGGAATTTCCTGTTTTTTTTTTTACTTATCCTTTCCTTATGCAAGTGGATCATCTTATAAGTAATATCCTCTGAAATACCTGGTACTTAAAAGCTATAGGTGGTCTCTGACTTTTGCACAGTACTCTATATGTTTTGGGTATGTTGAGTTCAAAACTCCCAGTCAGGAACTTTTACAGTGCCTTCATTCACAACACAGCTTGTTCAGCTTCTTTTAATTTCTTGCCTGAGTATATTTATGAGACCCCCTGTTATAAAGCTCAGAGCTAAATCTGGGATGGCCAAGATGCTGTTTCACCAACTGCTGATTAATTAAACTGCTCAGGCACTTGGAGTTAATTGCAGATATTGAAACAAATTTGAATGCAGAAGAATCACTTCTGGCAGCCTGTGGTCTAATAACTTTAAGTGCACTCCTGCAGGCTTTTCCCGCCACATTTTATTGTGCAAATATTCTAGGGGGCTAAACTGACATCTCATGGGCTTCTGAGAAGCAATTAAAAAATGATCTCGGATCCATGGCTTGGTTTCCTAGAAGCGTTAAGAACCTTTTAACCACTAGAGTGTTGTTTTATACTCAACATGATATTTTATATATAACCAATCCTAATGGGTAGATAGAGAAGCAATCCCAGAACTGACCAATGAGAGAGGTGAAGAGCTCAGGGGCGGAGCTTCCCGCGGCCATGAAGGTGGCTCCGGCCACATCCTCACTGAGGTGCAGATTCTGAAGCAGATAAAGAGGAACGCTACAGATGAGTTTGCAATTAAGACAGTTTAATCTTTGTAATCATCCTAAACATACTAGAGGAATGAAATCTAGGTCAGGTAATATAACGGCATCCGGACACTACAGAATGAGGTACATATCTCATGGGATTATGATTCGATTCAATCCCATTTCTTTGGCTAAGCTCCTTTTAGAGCAGTCACTCCCCACAAAGGCAGCTTTATCTGAAGGTTGAAAAGCCCCAGTTTAAAAGACTCAGGCACCATAGGGAAAGCAAGGAGAACCAATCCGAAGGGAAAACGCACTTCCTTGATGTGCCTTGTTAGCGAGACCTTTAACAAGAGTTCGTGACACCGTGGCGCTAACATTGAGTGGGAACAAATTGGGCTGTCATCACTTAGTGTGGACACGACATACGCCGCCCATCAGGGAGTGCCGGATAGGTGCCACTTCTCACCTCAGAGATCTTCTCCAGGGAAGGAACGAAGTAGTCATCGCACACGATAGCGAGAGCGTAAAACATGTAGATGGCCTGGAGGTGAGAGCGAGAGAGAGAGAGAGAGAGAGAGAGAGAGAGAGAGAGAGAGACAGAGAAAGTGAGATTGAGTGGGAGAAAAACGGGCCACGCAGAAATAAAAGGGGACTCAGAATGAAAGTAGAAAAAATAATAAGATAACAAGTAAAACAGAAGAGGACAGTTCAACGTCCATCATTCCATGATAATGGAGTGGGGACTGCAAAGCAAATCGGTCTTTCTTGCGTGTTTTTTAACTTAGCATCAATCAAAAGTGCCGTAACAATGGCTTAGCACCATCTGTTGGGATATGATAGCTTGTCCATTATGCTGTATTCACTGAAAGGTCAACCATGTAATCTCTGATGATGGAGGGCTTTTTTTGACACTCTTGTGTGTGTGAGAGCGAGTGAGCGTGTGTTTCACTCACACACAGCACATGAAGCAGCACAGCTCCCTTCTTCCGCTGCTCCTTGGTAAAGATGTCTTCAGGGAATTCATGGATGGCTGAAAAAGAAAGAGAGAATGACAGCCAATTACCCTTAAACATTGCGTAATCCTTGCACACTTAGTGCAGGGGAATGCTCAAATGATTACCCTGAGGTGTGTTGGATTGCGCTATATCAGCTGCTCCTAGGACTTGAAACATAATGACATATTGCTAAGCATGACACATTCCAAAGACAAACAGTGATAATCTGCATCATTTAAATCAAAATTGACTTCTCAGTGTTTCCCTTATCATTAAATAATGATGCACCCCTCTGACCGCCTGTTTCAATATTGGTTTTAACAAGTCCTTGTATACTTGGCTTCATTATTTCCCCTCAGGGGACCCCCAAGGCCATTGTAAGGGCCATTCCATTACTTTATTAGCTGAAGTAGATGAGCCCTTGAAGGGGCGAGCGACTGAGTAAACAAAAGTGTCGATTTCAGCAACAGACTTTGCCAAGAAATTGTTGCAATCTGACGCATTTTCCTTTTTAAACCCCAAAATAATGGCAGGCAAAGCTTTTTTAAGCCATAGCAGGAAAATACTGAAAACCACATTATTTTAGGTTCTAAACTACAAACCCAATTCCAAAGAAGTTGGGACAACAGGAAAAATGTAAATAAAAACAGACAGCAATGATTTTGACCTGTATTCAGGCCAGTCTAGCAACTGGACTCTCTTACTCTTTTACAACGCTGTTGTAGTACATACAGAAGGTGGCTTGGTGTTGTCTTGCTAAAACAAGCAGGGATGCCCCTGAAAAAGACGTCATCTAGATGGCAGCATATGTGTCTCCGAAATGCGCAAGTTACCCATTAACAAATCCACATTCCATGAATAAGACGCTGACTTTTGAGCTTAGCATTGGTAATAATCAGGACAGTCCTTTTCCTCTTTAGCCCAGAGAGCACAACATCAATTTCCAAAAACAATGGTGGACTAGTCAGTCCACGGCATACATTCCATGTCAACCCTTCTCAGATGAGCTTTAGCCCAGAGAAGTCGGTGGTGGTTTTGGACATTGTCGATGTATGACCTGTTTTGCTGTTGCTGAAGGGAACTGCTATGACACTTGAAAAAGCTTCAGTGACGTCTGATTGGCTTATAACTTGCAAAATCTGATTGCATTGGCCGAACAAGTCGTTATTCTTTTCCACAAAGCCAAACATCAACTCTTTTGAAGAATCTCTAAAATGATGAGGCAGAGTGGACAAGGGCATGTTAAATGGGCAGATGATGTCATATCTCTAAGCAAGATATTATGTCTAATCATGACACATTTCAAAGACAAACAGCATTAGTTTGTATAACTCAAATTTCAGTGTTTCCCCTATCATTAAATAGCCAGTCAAACTCACACGCCATGGTTTTTTTCCCTAATGTAAATTCAGATACTGAGTCTGGCACAGGTCTGATCACTGACATAGCAGTAGTGGGAGTGAGAGGAGGAATTCCACTCTAAATGTACCTCTAAATTATTGCCACAAAACAGGTAGTGGCTCCTGTTGATATAGAAACTGAATGCAAATGTAAGAATTTTGTTAATTAATAATCGATGTATTAATTAATGATGCCCTGCGATGCACTGGCAACCTGTCTGGGGTGTATCCTGCCTTTTGCCCAGCGACCGCTGGGATAGGCTCCAGCAACCCTGTGACCAAGAATGTAGAGGAAAATGACAGTAATAACGTAGGATGCACAGATATGATATTATCTGTATCCATTATATTTTATGTGCATATCTGTTGAAGCTGATGACTTACACAATTATAAACTATATAAACTGGTACTGCGATCCACATGGAATAGCATTATATAGAAACATAAAGTATAAGAAGAAATATAATAAAATAAATGTATTAGCTAAAGATGTCACAACACCACTTCTTCTTTTTTGATACAGATACTGAAACCTTCGGTACTGACCGATAAAATCTGACCATTTTCTGTTCATAGTCAGTATCGCTGCCATGTCCAACTGTAGCAATTACATTTCTGCTGATCTGATATGAAATAAGTGTATCATCAAATATTTGCTTAAAGTACTGCTCAAGCATTGCTCTGACACTGACATTTTTTTTCAACAATTATCTGCCGATACTGATATGAGTCTGATATCATTGCACATCCCTACTAACAGCTTTTGCTTTCTTAGGGTAAAATGGCCTAGTCCATAATGCATAATTACAACGTGATGTCCAGAACCTATTTCTGTATCGATTTTGGGCATAATGACGATTTTCCTCTCAAATCAGGGCAAATCCATATCGAGTTTGCTTTTACGCAGCAAAATACTCCCAGACAGCTAAAGAATATCTACAGATCATGAGCAATCTTCACAGCGCTGTCATTAAATCATGCTGTGACTGATGTGGTTAAGTAATGAGATCAGTCTAATTAATGAAATCAGCTTCAAAGCGGTCCGCCGCCTCAGCTAGACTGCATGATCTGAAATTGAATTATCTTAGATTGCACGTCTCGCTCAGGAGCTCTCGTAGGTAGATGTGTGGATGAGCGCATGCATTCCTGTGTGTGTATGTGTGCTGTTGTGTCTCCAGTGTAAGCACAGCAGGAGTCTGAAGAAGCCAATGTGTGCAGGTTGGAACAGCAGTCAGGCAGAGGGGAAAATGAACTTTAACGACTGGAGAGAGCCCTGTCTATTTTTAGCAACAGCGCATCACCACGCCACCGGAGGCTCAAACACACACACACACACACACACACACACACATAATGAGGCTGCATCGTCACGCCACTGGCGCCTCCCTCACTTACGCACAAGAATCCCGTCTCCTGCCTCCAGAGATGAAGGACATTACTCCCTGATCCTGAAAACGTATACAGGGCAGATGTCATGCGCTCTATAGTAGGTGTTTATGTGAACAGAGAGTATTACAGACGAGCATTATCTTTGGATTGTGTACGTATGTGGCATCATCCTTCATCTTGGAAACACTGGAGTGGAGAAAGAGGCTTATGCTCTTTTAATCTTGGAACATTAGCATTGGTGCCTTCAAGCATGGATGAATCAGAGTTTTCAGATTCGCCAATATTCAGGAAAGTTTACATTTTTTATGCAAACGATCCTGTCTCTAATATATCCCTTCAAGAACCATGATATGTCTGAACTCTATACTACACGGGTCAGCGCCTGACATTTTGGTCAGAGTTTCTCACCTGTTTAGTCAGCAACATACAGCTCTGGAGCCGCATGCATCTCTTTAATTGTCCCAATTCGGCTCCGGAGCAGAATTAGATGTTTAGGTAAGAATAAAATAATCCTCCATTGCAGTAAAATAAAGCTGAAACAAGAATAAATGGTCATAAACGCTGGAGTATACCTGCAAATTCACCATTTAAGCTTGAAGACTGCCACCCGGCCTAGCTAGTAGCTATTAGTTGGATTACTAATGGATTATCACCAGTGGTGGATGAAGCAGACAAATCATGTAGCTGAGTTAAAGTAGAGATATCCAAGGTAAAATATTACTCCAGTAAAAGTAGAAGTTCCTCCCTTTAGACCTTCACTTGAGTAAAGGTACAAAAGTATTTACCTTCAAATGTATTTAAGTATCAAAATTAAAGGTACTAAAAGACTAATTATGACTCTAATGTCCTGTTATCATTTTTGTAACAAGACTCGCTTCATTATCACATCTTAGGTGAAAATACTCCAGTCCGCATACAGACTGGGACTTCAACCGCAAGATCACATGACACCAGACATCTCATCCTCGACCTATCAGCGAACTAGATCACCTGAGTTTTAATGTGCAACAGCTGTGTGTATTAAATGACCAGTGTAGCACAGTATTTAAGCCCGGGCTTTAGTTTAGCACATTGTGAAGTTCTGTGTCCTTGAGAAACCACTGAGTGTTATTCCTGTTCTCATTTCCATCGTGTTTTGACTTCCTGCCTGTTTTGTATTTGACTCTGATTTTTGGACTTCCCTTTTCGTACTTTTGCCTGCTGTATTGGTTTCCTGGTTTTTGCCTCATCGCATGTTTTGTGGACTCTGCCCTGTCTTAACCCTGATGGTTATGATCGCCTGTATCTTTCTGCTGTGCTTCCTGGATCTGACCCATGCCTGCACCTTGACTACAGTCTGCTGCCAAAATTTCCCAAGTAAAGCTTCTCTTTTGATCTTAAGCCGCGAGACATCACACTTGGTAAACCAGTCTTTACATAGAATGTCATTAATTAGTGACGCTAATGTCTACTAAAATGACCATAAGCACAAAACATTGGAGGCAAACAGATACATGAAAAAAATGACTTAAGTGCTGTAACAAATTACATGTACTTCATTACTGTCCACCACTGATTATCAGGCTGTATGTAAATGTGGCTATTTATCCAGAAAGCAATACCAACACAGTTTTAAGTTAATAAAAATATTTCTGTTTTTCTGTTGTTAAAAGAGGTTCTCATTAAAAAGTGAAGAGACATCCCAGAGTAACAAAGCACAGCTACTGTACAAAAGCATGTTTGCTGAAGCTTCTGAAAGGGCTTTGTTTAAAATCCTCCATGGATATTATAACAGTCTTGAAAGTTAACAAAATCAAATAGCAGTTTCAACGTGCAAATTAGCTGGTCTCTAATGCCATGCACTCTTAGAGGGACTCTGAAGTCTGAATTCTACTCCACCAGAAGGTGTTGAAGAGCCTGCATCTTATGTGAGTTTATAATCTGTTTAGTCCAAAGAAAGAAACAGAGAGACTACTGCAGCAGTCTAAAGGCTGTGTCCCAATTCAGGGGCTGCATTTGAAGGCCGATTGAGTCACAGCGGCGTGACTAGGCTGTCCCATTTCGAAGGCTCTTTCATGTTTGGCCGAGAAATGTGTCCTTCTCTTCCATGGCAACGGAGGACCCAACAGGTGGATATTCACGTACTGATTCATTTTTCCTGTATTGAAAACGCATTGAGACGACACTACTGTGAGTGCACACAACTCCACATCCCAGCATTCCAAACTGATAGAGTTATAACACTCCTACAGATGGACACATCACGACGCTCTTACACCCCTACTGTTTTATCACTCTCTCACACACACACTCACAGTAATCCGGGGTTTAAACACACACACTTGTATGAAGGTGTTTACACTCACACAGGCTCAAGTTATTAGAGTTTGAGTCTCTCTCTGTCTATTGTTCTCTCTCTCACTGTCGCTCATTCTTTCTCTCTATTTTTCTGTTTCTCCCTCTTTCTTTTCTCCCTGTCTCTCTTTCATTCTCATTGTCTCTTTTTGTCTCACTGTCTGTCTTGCATTCTTTCTCTTCTCTCTCTCTTTCTTTTCTCTTATTCTTTCTCGTTGTGTCTCTTTCTCTCCTTGTCTCTCTTTCTTTCTTTCTTTCTTTCTCACCTATCTCTCTTTTCTCTCGTTCTCTCACTGTCTGTTTTTCTTTATTTTTTTCCCCTCTCTCTTCTCTCTCATTCTGTCTCTCTTCCTCTCACTGTCTGTCTTTCCTTCTGTCTCTCTCTCATTCTCTCTTTCTCTCTCTCTCTCTCTCTCTCTCTCTCTCTCTCTCTCTCTCTCTCTCTCACTATCTCTCTCTGCCTTCCCCTTCACTGTTATACTCTCTTCTTTCTACTCTTCCTCTTTCCACTACACCCCTCATTCTTTTTTCCTCTCTCTACACTTGTCTTTTTATGTTCACTCCCATTCCCTCTTTCTTCCTCTCTCTCCCCACTTCTGTCTTTCCCCCTCTTCTTTACCGCTACTGTCTCTCTTCTTTCCTACACTATTCTTATTCCACCAAACTTCTTTTTCCCTTTTTCTCACTTTCCACTTCTGTATTTCTCTCTTCCCAATCACTTTCTATTTTTTCTTCACCCTACAGTTTCCTCTTCATTTCCTCATATCCGCTTTTCTGTCTCTCTCTCTCTGTTACCATCTTTTCCCTGTATTCTTCCTTTTCTTTTTTCATTCCCCTCTTTCCTCTCTCCCTCCATTTCTCTTTCATCTTTTCCCTTCACTCTTTCTCTCTATTTTCTCTACTCTTCCTTTTTCCACCACACTCCTGTTCCTCTCTCTCAATGTCTCTGCCTTTTCCCTTTCCCTTAACACTCCTCTGTCTACCTCTTTCTTACTTTTTCTAAAGAAAATTCTCTACCTTTCTTCTTCCCCATCACTGTTACATTCTGTCTTTTTCTCCCTTTTTTCCACTACACTTCTTCTACTTTCATTCTCTACCTCTTTCTGCCCCTCCACTCTGTCTCTCTAATTTCTGCCTCTCTGTCTTCCTTTCTCCATATTTTTCTGTTTTCCCTTTTCCTCTCTCTCTCTCTCTCTCTCTCTCTCTCTCTCTCTCTCTCTCTCTCTCTCTCTCTCTCTCTCTCTCTCTCTCTCTCCCACATTTCTCCCCTGTGCTGTAAGCCAGGCTCAGAGTCCCGGGCTTGGGCCGAGAAACCCCGGGCGCCAATGAAGGTTTTGACGAGTGGCTTCGGTGCAGGCAGTTGCCATGGAGACCCTCTCCCTGGGGGCAGCGGTTTGTTGATGGGCTGCGGTGGGGAGCCAATGGCAGCCAAGTGGAAGAGTGAGAAACTGGGTGGAGAGACGTGCTTTTCCCATGGACTTGATTTATTACATGTTGAAAAAAAGGAAGGATGAGAGAGAGAGAGAGAGAGAGAGAGAGAGAGAGAGAGAGATGGAGAGAGATGGAAAGAGAGGGAGATGACAGGCAGTTCTGAAGCGCAATGGCTAAAAATATTTATTTTTCCTCACAAGCTCTCAGGAGAGAGTTTGAGAGACGGAGTATGACAGAGAGAAATGGCTATGCGTAAAACTACTCTGGTCGAGACAAGGAGAACTAACAGAGAGAGACAGAGAGAGAGAGAGAGAGAGAGAGTGAGAGTGAGAGAGAGAGAGAGAGAGAGAGAGAGAGAGAGATTGTATGTGTGAGTATGAGTGTATATCAGCTGGTATAGAAATAGGCAGAGAGTTCAATGGTCCCTTTGGAAAATATTGCTCTTTGAAGGTATATAGACTATATGTCCAAAAGTATGTGACCTTTGACCACTAGATCTAGAATTAGAACAATGTTTTAGAGAACCTCCCTGGAGTTCAATAATGATGGGCAAAGTACAGTAGATTAAAATGAGACAAGAGTGCCGACAATGCTCATCGCAAGGATCAGATACTCATGCTAATACTATAAATATGCTAACTCTTCGTGAAGACATCACCCAAATCTCTCAGTTACTGGAGTGAGGAGAACATGCGATGCTAACGTTAGCCAGCTTCTTGTTCAAATCTTCCGTTCCACCATGAATAAAAAAACAATTAAATAAGAAGCTGGTCAATAGAAGTCAACTTCAGCCTCATGGAGAAAAGTCTCAGCAGCTTCCTTTCTCCACAGGATTCAAGCAGACGCTAAGTGCTGATACAGATAGGGCGAAACAAGTAACCTGGTCCATAGAAATGTACGTAGACACGAATTTGTGCCTCTATTTGGTCACGTTGTCCATCTCTATTCAGTTATTGAGTCACCTTTATTTAGCTGTAGAGTCCACCTCTATTCACTTGTATTCACCTCTATTCACTTGTAGTCACCTCTATTCAGTTGTAGAGTCACTTCTATTCAGTTGTAGAGTCACCTCTATTCACTTGTAGTCACCTCTATTCAGTTGTAGAGTCACTTCTATTCAGTTGTAGAGTCACCTCTATTCACTTGTAGTCACCTCTATTCAGTTGTAGAGTCACTTCTATTCAGTTGTAGAGTCCACCTCTATCTTACAAGTGTTTTTAATTAATAAGAAGGGAAACAAACTGAATTTCCATCTTCATAGGTAAACAAGCAAGTCAACATTTATCAAAGTGTTTTTATTGACTTAAATTTTTTTGCAGTCTTTGTGGAGAGGTGTGAAATGTTGTACTCACTCCCCCTCTTTCACCCTCATTCCTCGCTAGCAGCTCAACACAGAGTCACAACATTTCACACACAGAGAGTCAGCACTGTCCTAGTTCGTCTAATAATAGAGTTACAGGAAAAAATATTATTCGATTAGAATAATTAGTTGGAGTGCATTCCACAGCCAAATGGGCACTAGGGAGGCTGCGGAAAAAGGCAACTGATATTAGATTTACTGCCTGTATAACTTTCAAGCCACTTCTCTCCTCCTACTGATACGTAGGTGTGGTTTTGTTTTGTTTAATGCAGTAATAACAACAGACTGAGTGGCATGTTCTGGCACTCTGAGAATATAAGCAGTGCTGGCTGTAAGTTGTTGAGTGGTCACTGTTTGTGTGTGTACCTTTATGAAAAGCAATGGTTTTGAATTTTTGGATGCTGTACTGTGTGTCCAGTGCAGTACAAGTCAAGCATCTGCTAGAGGGGTGTAAAGCCCCCCAGCAGTGGACTGTGGAGATGTGGAACTATGTTCTCTGGAGTTATTAAGCTAATCAGAACTGATCCAGAACTAAACATCCAACATCAGTACATCACCTCACTAATGCTCTTGAGACTGAATGCAATCAAATCTTCACAGCAATGTTCCAACATCTAATCTAAGGCTTTCCCAGAAGAGTAGAGGCTGTGACTGCAGCAAATGGATGACAAACTCTTTATAAATTGATTTCAGAAGAAATGTTGGATAAGAAATTATTATTATTATTATTATTATTATTCATGTTCAAATAAAAGAAAGAAAGAAAACCTCTGAAACATCTGTAGCCAGTGCCCAACCCAGCCCAAACCTGTCAGAGCTCATACACTTCACAACGACCTTTCACCCTACGGCCAGGGCCTCTAGATCCGCCCACTGTGCTCCAGCAGCCAATCAGAAGCAGGAGTGACCGCTGCATGGGCAATCAGAGGCTGGTCTGGCCACAGTGCAGCTGCACATGTCCGTAGCCCCCAGCGATGGGTGGGAGGGCACTCATTGTAACTATGACGACGGCTCAGAGTCTTGCTTACAATGCCTTTGACCACAGTGAGCTCGAGCTTTTTTCCTCCCTCACTCGTTTCACAACTGATCCAATCATGAGTCCTGGGTGAGGGTCAACAAAGAGGTGTAATCTGAGTGACTTACAATATCACTCTTTATAATGGGGTTGGGGGGGCTGTGGGGGGGTTAATAACGCAGAGCAAAAATAACACCAGACTAAGTACAGATGATCCATCTGTACTGCACTGCTGTTCTGTGTAAGGGGGGGTGAGAGAGAGAGAGAGAGCGAGAGAGAGAGAGGGAGAGAGAGAGAGCTAGTGATATCATGAAAGGGGCTCTAAAAGAGTGAGAATGTGTAAGAAGGGGAGATTCTGTGGGTGCATGTGGGAGATTATGTGAGACAAGAGATGGAGAAAGTGTGAGAGACACAGAGACAAGTGAGAGAAAAGAGAGAGAAAGAGAGAATGAGAGAGAGAAAGAAAGAGAGAGCTAGAGAATGAGAAGAGAAAGAGAGTGAAGGGAGTAAGTATGAAAGAGAAGTAAAAGAATAGCAGAGAGATAGAAAGAAAGAGTGAAAGTGTGAACGAAAGAAATAGAAAGATACTGAGAGAGAAGAAAGTGAAAAGGGACATAAAAAAGTGAAAGAGAAGAGAATGAGAGAGAACAGAGAAAGAAAAGAAGGAGAGGTCGAGAATGAGAGAAAGAGAGAGAGAGACCGTGAATGAGAAGAGAGGTAGAGAATGAGAGCGAGAAGGGAGTAAGTATGAAAGAGAGGAAAAGAGAAGGGAGTACGAGAGACAGGAAGAGAAAGAGAGGGGAAAAGGAGAGAGAAAGCTAGAGAGAGAGAGAGAGAGAGAGAGAGAGAGAGAGAGAGAGAATGTAGTGTTATTGACTGCAGAGTCTGCAGGATGTCTCGGAGTCCAGCTAAGCAATCGAGTTAAAAACACGGCTCGGCCGTCTCCAACCCCAGCAGAGTCAGCACCAATACACACACAAAACCCCCGCAACATCCTGCTGCTACACACACACCCACACACACACACACACACACACACACACATATTTACACTCACACAAACAAATCCTGCACATGCAACACTTCAATACACTTCCTTTAAACACATGCATTAGGACGCTCGAGCTCTCCGGATCTGCAGTCTGGAAAAAGTTGACCTTTACAGAAAGAGGTTGCTGCTTAAGGAGCGTTCAGAATGGCTCTGCTTGAGCCCGTATGTTTAAAGTTGATATTAGCATGTCATAACCAATGTCAAAACAAGTAGCGTGCTCTTGCTCAGAACAGTGTGTGAAAAGTTAAAGCATTCGAAAATGTATCCATGGGGGAAAAAACAGACCCAAAAGGGCTCTGACTGATATTAACATATGATACCGGCGCAAAACTGCAAAGCAGGCCACAAATCAGTAGCACTAACTAATATTTTGCAGCTTACAGAGACGCACATATGACAACATGCTTTACTCTGCAAAAAAATAGGTCACTTCAAGTTAAAACCAAGAGCTGTATTCCAGAAACTTCCTATCTTTTTGCCTTAACTTAAGATCTTTTCTCAAAATATTATCTTGCTTTAGGAATCTTATCTTACAGCATAGTTGAGAAATCTTAACTTACTTGATTGAAGTCAGCAGTCAGCCAAAAAAGGTCAAACAAAACTAAAACGCGATAAACTGAAAGTTTATCGGAGTCGCTGTTCTCAGTTTCAGCTTCAGTTTCCCAAACACTTTAGCCAAGCGCACTAACGTTATTCCTCCTAAAAAACAGATACACGTTCAGCTCTGTCTCCTCACTATTCACCACCACCTGATGAGTTTTCATCAGCATTAACACACACAAGGTAATAAGAAGGGATGGTGGAGATCGTGTCTGCAGTGTCTGGGGAAATGCACAGTTTTCAGTGCAGATAAATGTAGCGTCATTGTACTGGTCATAGTGAACCGCGTTGCCTGTGACTGCATAAAACAATAGAAACAGTTAAAACAGAAGTTAAGAAGCTCTGGGGTTTGTCTTAAAGTTAGGACAGAATTTAGGAATTTAGGGTGTTTCTGTAATACTGTTTTCTTATTTAGAGATAATGATAAGATTATGAACTGTTATAATAGCTTCTGTCCCAAATTCAGTCCTAACTGCATTTGTCATGGTGACTAAACAGATAAGATTTCAGACTAAAGAAGTTTCTGCAATAAGGCCCCAGGTTTTCTTGTTGGACAAAGACTGATTTCCACTTCAACGAAGATGCACATAAACGTATCTGCATCACAACACAGAGAAGGGGTTCGTGGGTAAGCATAGCTTGCAGAACCCCATAGGAGCCAAAACCTGCACACCTCTAAAATCTATGCGTCGTACGAACCTGCAGAGCTGTGCGTCAAGCCAAGACTGACTGGCTACACGATAGCAATTGGGGCAGGACAAGACCCAAACAATACTCAACCTAGCATAAAATCAAGTGGAGCAGTTTGTGAATTGGCGAGCAGATGAGGTGCAACGTTACAAACATTCCTACGACCCGTATTCAAAATGTTACAAAGACATTCCTGGATGGAGAGAGGAAACATGCAGGACTGTCATCTCGGTTTTCTGTACATTCTGGTTTGCATACTTGCCAGACACCCAATGCGAATGTTTGTGTATATTTACAGAGAAGCCTTAAGCCTTGACGCTGCCCCTTCAGATGAGCAAATGAGCTAATGCTAGCGCTAGCACTAACTAGTGGTAGATAGCAGCTCGTGGGCTTCTACACCCGTATTTTTATCCTCAGGAGATTTGTTTATTGAGGTAAAACTTAGAAGACATAAATGTATAATATATAATATTTACTTCTTTTTGTTCTAGCTAATACCAGCTACAACGATTAGCCTAGTTACAGCCACACCATTGCTAACTACTCAATAAATGTCCTGAACATGCTCACGGTAAGTGATATGTTTTTAGAAGGAAAGTATTACTGTAGTTAATCACGAAAACAAAAAACTGTCACATTTTACTGCCCTCATAAAATTTCATGCATTTCCTGTTGTCTTGGGTGTTTTCTTGATGCCTTACGGTGTTGCAGTCTAACAAATACTTTTTCAATTCATTCTGGTAGTGGGCAGCCTGGTAGTGGGCAGCCTGGTAGTGGGCAGTAGAGCAGTTCATCCAGCGTACTAATTGAATTTTCTTCATGTATGAGTTTTGTCATAAGTGTTATACCAGTATACCACAAATAAACACAGATACTGCAAGTTACAAACAGTGGAAACCACGCTAATGCTAGCCTCTTTAGCTGAGTGACTGAGTCAGGGACGTTTCAGTCATGTTTCAAATAAAAAGGAAAATGCAGCAGACTCTCAGTCACCTTCAGCTGTCTGGTCTCTTTCATTTGATGTAGCTCAGTTTGTTTTGGCAGTGCACATAAAGGAACGGGCGGTCTTTTGGGGTTAGCCTTAGCTTAATGTGTATAACAGATCCAGTGTCACGATTCAGTTTCCTCTCATTCCATCTAAGAAGCAGTCTAATTCAGCCAGATGACGCCATGGTCAGGGCCTTGTGCACTAAATAAGCCATGGAACTACCAGTACTGATAGCTGTACAACTGTAATATCTGGTAACACTTTATTTGGAAGGTCCACTGTAGATGCTTTGTAAATGCTCAGTCTGTCTTTAGGCAACGTTCAACTAAATATATATTAAATGAAACTGAACTTCAAGCTCAATATGAAAGATTTTATTAAATCTATTCCTGACCCTAACCCTAAACCTAACCCTAACCTTAACCTCAAGGTAAAACCTACACCTACTCCTAACCCTAACCATAACCATACTGTTGTTCACCAGAAAGTTTGTTAGTGATTTAGATATCTGTAGAGCATCTACACTATATTTCCAAAAGTATTCGCTCGTCTGCCTTCACGTGCATTATGAACTTGAGTGACACCCCATTCTTAATCCATAGGGTTTAATATGATGTTGGCCCACCCTTTGCATCTATAACAGCTTCAAGTCTTCTGGGAAGGCTTTCCACAAGTATGTTTATGGGGATTTTGGACCGTTCTTCCAGAAGCGCATTTGTGAGGTCAGTTGGACGAGAAGGCCTGGCTTGCAGTCTCTGCTCTAATTCATCCCAAAGGTGTTGCACAAGTGGCGTCTTATTACGGTACCATGCTGAAACTCACTGAGCTCCTAAAGGCAACTCATTCTTTCTCTAATGTCTGTAGAAGCAGTCTGCAGGCCTAGGTGCTTGGTTTTATACACCTGTGGCTATGGAAGTTATTGGAACACCTGAATTCAATGACTTGGATGGGTGACTGAATATTTTTTGAAATATAGTGTACATGGGACCATCCAAGTAAAATGTGACCTAATATTTTACAAATTCCAGCAGTGACTTGATGCCTGAATGGGATGCACTTGAGAAACAAATGATTTGAGAAAGCTGAAGCTTTTTTTTTTTTTATTTGATGGCATTTTATTTAAATTTCCCATTTCACCTTAAATAGTGCACCATTTACATGCAAGCACCTTTACAGTACCAGAACCTGCTCCATTACCTATGCTCTATTTAAGGTGGAATGGAAAATTTGAATGAAATGGTGCCAAATAAGAAACTTCTTCAGATTTGAAACAACATTTAACAGTTTCCACCAGACATTTTGAACAGTTCAAGGGAAAAAAAAAACAGAATCGTTGAATCTAAATGTTTCTTGGTGAAGTTGGGCCATATTGACACCATTAGATTGTAAACCTATCAAGACCAGCAGGCATTTTAAAGCACTACCCTGCTAGCCTAACTAAGTCCTTACATGCAATACCAAAAATGCGAGAGTCGTGCTTCACTAATAAATACTGCAACAGCAATTTCAGTATCTGAACACTGCCACCAGGAACACGTTTGAGTATCCATTGCGAAACTAAACTACACTGAATTACATGTACAGTGATTTATATTCTATATCGACAGGTTTAAGAGTTCTCAATTTCTGTTCCTGCTCTCTGGTGTCTGACTTAGGAATTCATGCAAGTGTTTAAAATTTACTGATTGGTTACTGAATTCAGCCCATTGGCTTCTATTTTAAGTGTGTTTCCTATTGTTTTCTAAGCACAGAGAAGCACTACTGTCATTACACTACTGTTTGTGGCAAATGATCATACAGCATGAAGGGTGGCTCACAGAAATGAGGTTGAAAACTCTAGGAGACTCTAGGAGAGTCACTACTTCACTGCTGATCCTAGTAACAAATATGTCTATTAACTGACAGCACTAGTCCACAAGTGAACTTGAAAAGAAGTCACAAAAATGCATAACATGTGCATGGACCAGCTGAGAAACAGATTTTCTTATTTTGTACTTTGTGTGTGATCTGACAAATCACTATGGCCAAGCACTCAAATATAACACAAACACAGACACATCTGTCAGTCTCCATTAATCATCACAAGCAGACAAGCAGAATTACATATTGCGTCACAATGAAGCCTGTCTTTATCAGGCAACGCACTGAGGCAGGGTTGTGTTAAATATGGAGGGACGGGCTCTGCACGCTCTCATACACAGGCACAAACTGTTCTGAGTGGAATGCACCAACTTTACGATGCTGTGTTTGTTTATGTAGTTTTATCAATTTACATAGTTACATAATTTCTGCAGTGTTTATGCATAATG
Organism: Pygocentrus nattereri; assembly: GCF_015220715.1. Classification (NCBI taxonomy): domain Eukaryota; kingdom Metazoa; phylum Chordata; class Actinopteri; order Characiformes; family Serrasalmidae; genus Pygocentrus; species Pygocentrus nattereri. The sequence goes on along the minus strand of NC_051233.1, from coordinate 9,263,996 downwards.
TGAACTGATTTAATGGCACCAATAGGAAACAGGGGCCCTTGTCCTGAAATAGCACCCACTAGCTAAGAATGTCTGTATTTATGCCTATCAGACTTGGATGCATTACAAGTGAGATGAACAAACAGATTTTGGAATAGATGGGCAGACAGTTAACAGAGCGATAGATAGATAGATAGATAGATAGATAGATAGATAGATAGATAGATAGATAGATAGATAGATAGATAGATAGATAGACAGACACTAAATACTGAGAAAAAGATATTTAGTGGATAAATTGTACTTATTTCTTCTGCACTGTTCTATTTGTTATTTTTATATATATATATATATATATATATATATATATATATATATATATATATACTGAAGAGCACTACCATTAGGATGCCACCCTCTGTCTAAAATCTTCTTCTTCTTCTTTCGGCTGCTCCCTTTAGGGGTCGCCACAGCGGATCATCTGCCTCCATCTTGCCCTATCCACTGCCACCTCTACTTTTACACCAACCATCTCCATGTCCACCTTCACTACATCCATAAACCTTCTCTGAGGTCTACCTCTTCTTCTTCTACCCGACAGCTCCATCTCCAACATTCTTTGACCAATATATCCACTATTCCTCCTCAACACATGTCCAAACCATCTCCACCTGGCCTCTCTGGCTTTATCTCCAAACTGCTCCACCTTCACTGTCCCTCTGATCTGCTCATTTCTAATCTTGTCCAGCCTTGTCACTCCCAACGAAAATCTCAGCATCTTCATCTCCGCCACCTCCAGCTCAGCCTCCTGTCTTTTAGACAGAGCCACAGTCTCCAAACCATACATCATAGCAGGACGCACTACTGTCTTGTAAACCTTCCCTTTCAATCTTGCTGTTATCCTTCTGTCACACATCAGCCCTGACACCTGTCTCCACCCACTCCATCCTGCCTGCACCCTCTTCTTCACCTCTTTTCTACACTGTCCATTGCTCTGGATGGTTGACCCAAGATATTTGAAGTCATCCACCTTTACGACCTCTACTCCTTGCATCTTCACCTTTCCACCTGCCTCCCTCTCATTCACACACATGTATTCCGTCTTGTCTCTACTGACCTTCATTCCTCTCCTCTCCAGTGCAAACCTCCACCTCTCCAGATTCTCTTCCACCTGCTCTCTACTCTCACCACAGGTTACAATGTCATCTGCAAACTTCATGGTCCATGGAGCCTCCTGCCTGACCTCATCTGTCAACCTTTCCATCACCATTGCAAACAAGAAGGGGCTCAAAGCTGATCCCTGATGTAACCCTACCTTCACCTTGAAACCATTTGTCACTCCAACTGCACACCTCACCACTGTCTCACTATCCTCATACATGTCCTGCACCACCCTAACATACTTTTCAGCTACACCTGACTTCCTCATACAGTACCACAGTTCCTCTCTTGGCAACCTATCATATGCCTTCTCTAGATCCACAAAGACACAATGCATCTGTGGTACTCTTTCTGGGCATGAAACCAAACTGCTGCTCACTGATCTGAACCTCTCGCTTTAGCCTTACTTCAACAACTCTTTCCCATACCTTCATGGTGTGGCTCATCAACTTTATACCTCTGTAGTTACTGCAGCTCTGCACATCACCCTTGTTCTTAAAAATGGGGACCAGTACACTGCTTCTCCACTCATCAGGCATCCTCTCACTCTCCAGGATTTCTGCCTTCTTCTTCTGAATACTCTCCTGGACCTCCTCATTCCACCACCAACTTTCCTTGTCTTCTTTCCTCTGACCAGATGAAACACGCAACACATTTTTGCCAGTTTCTCTCACCACGTTAGCTGTAGTTTCCCAGTCCTCAGGTAGCTCCTCACTGCCCCCAAGGGCCTGTTGCAATTTTTCCCTGAACTGCCTGCAACCATCCTCCTCCTTCAGCTTCCACCATCTAATCTATGTCTCTGTCTTCACTCTCTTCCTCTTCTTTGTTTCTAATCTCATTCTACAGACAACCATCCTATGCTGCCTTGCTACACTTTCCCCTGGCACCACTTTACAATCTCCAATCTCCTTTAGGTGGCATCTCCTGCTAAGGATATAATCCACCTGTGTGCACCTCCCTCCACTCTTGTATGTCACCCTGTGTTCCTCCCTCTTCTGAAAATATGTGTTCACCACAGCCATTTCCATTCTATTTGCAAAATCTACAACCATCTGACCTTTCACACCATACATACCCAGCACCTCTTCATCCCCTCTGTTCCCTTCATCAACATGTCCATTGAAGTCTGGACCAATCACTAATCTCTCCTCTCTATGGACACCATCTACCACTTCATCCATCTTACTCCAAAATTCCTCTTTCTCCTCTAACTGACAACCAACCTGTGGTGCATATGAACTGACCACATTCAAAATTACACCATCAACCTCCAACTTCAGGCTCATGATCCTGTCTGACACTCTCTTTACATCCAGAACACTTTTCACAAGCTGTTCCTTTAGGATTATCCCTACTCCATTTCTCTTCCTCTCTACACCATGATTGAACAATTTGAATCCACCTCCAATGTTCCTGGCCTTGCTTCCTTTCCATCTGGTCTCCTTGACACACAGAATATCTACCTTCCTTCTCTCCATCATGTCTGCAAGCTCTCTGCCTTTACCAGTCATTGTCACCATGTTCAGAGTCCCTACTCTAACCTCCACACTCCTGCCTTTCCTTCACTCTCGCTGCCTTCTAACCTGCCTTCCTCCTCTCCTCTTTGATGGTCTTCGACCTACAGTAGTCCAATTTCCACCGGCACCCTGAGGCGGTCGTTGTTAACCTGGGCCTTGACTGATCCGGTATGGCAATCATATTTGTGATCCGCATGATAGTTTTGGCAAGTTTTACGCCGGATGCCCTTCCTGATGCAACCCTCACCATTTATCCATCAGTTTTTGAAATTTCTGCCCTGCTAGATGTGCCCCAGACAACTGTAAGTGCTATTTGTGAAATGGAAGCACCAAGGAGTAATAACAGCTCAGCCACAAAAAGATAGACCATGCAAACTTACAGAATGATCCAGCTGAATCACTCACTAATGAGCTCCAGAGTAATGTCAACAAAAGAACTGTGAATTAGGATCTTCATGAATGGGTTTCCATGGCCGAGCAGCTACACACATGCCTAAGATCAAAATACACAATGCCAAGTGTCAGATGTAGAGATGTAAAGCACACCACCACTGGACTATGGAGCAGTGAAAATGCATTCTGTGGAGTGACAAATGGACATGGATATGACGAACAAGTCTGGGTTTGGCGAATGCCAGGAGAACATTACCTGCCTGACTGTAAAGTTTGGTGAAGGAGGGATAATGATGTGGGATTGTTTTTCAGGGGTTGGTCTTTAGGCCTCTTACCTCCAGAGAAGAGAAATCATAATGCTTTAGCAGACCAAGACATTTCGCACAATTCTATGCTTCCAACTTTGTAGGACCAGTTTGGTGAAGGACCCTTTCTGTTCCAGCATAACTGAGCCCCAGTGCACAATGTAAGGTCTGTAAAGCCATGGCTGGGTGAGTTTGGTGTGGAAGAACTTGATTGGCCCACACAGAGCCCTGACCCCAACCCCAAACACCTTTGGGATGAACTATAACGGAGATTGTGAGCCAGCCCCTCTCACTCAACATGAGAGTTTAACCTCACAAATGCTTTTCTGGATGAATGGACAAAAATTCTCATAAACACACTACAAAATCTTGTAGAAAGCTTCCAAGAACCATGGAAGCTGTTAGGGCTGCAAAGAAAGACCAACTCCATATTAATGCTTATGGATTTAGAATGAGATGTGATAAAAGGTACTAGAGGTGTAATGTGTAAGTGTTCTAATACTTTTGTCCATTTATATACATATATGGACGAGAGGGTCTGTGTGTGTGTGTGTGTGTGTGTGTGTGTACTCTCTCTCACCGATGAGTAGGAGAACACAGACATCTCCTCCCCCTCTGAGCACGTCATATGACACCATGCAGCAGAGTGAGCTTGCACGATGCAGGCCAGACCGCGCAGCCAGATCAGGAGGGGAAGGAGCTGAAGTTTAGGCAAGCACAGGTACACCCAACCAGCCGATCTCCCCCCAACACATAATCAAAATCGAGCTTTATCTCCGTCTCTCACTCTCTACCAGATTAAAGGTGATGTCAGGTAAAAACGCCACCCACGTTAAGGCGAGCTGGAATAAACTCTGGTTAATCAACAGGCTACAACCATCACTCGCTCCTGAAGGCAGCCCTAATAAAAAGAGGATCTGTTTGTGACAGCATCATGGTGGGTCCAAATTCTTAGGGCCTGAAAGACCACCCCCTGTTCATAAGGATCAGCCTATTCATTTAATATTATTTGACAGGAGTGATGAACTGCTCTCCTGATGACAGAGGGCTCTGAAGAAAGAACATTTATATGAGATGCTGTGCCAGCTTCCCGTTCTCACTGCCTTCCCCAGACACACACCAAAATATCCCAACGGAAAAAATAATCGATTCCAGCAAAAATGCCTTTTCTTGATGGCCAAAGCAAACAAAGGAATGCATAAAAAACCCCGCTGAGCGATCGTTATTGACACGTCTAAAAATAGCACCTTCCCTTTTATTCTCGTTATTTATTTATTTCACTGCAGACTCTCTCTCTCTCTCTCTCTCCCTCTCCTCGCTCGCCCTCACTCTCTTTACCCTCTCTCTCCCTCTTTCTCTCTTGCTTTCTTTTTCTCTCTCTTTCTCTGCCTCCTTTTTCTCTTTCTCACCCTCTTTCTTTCTCGTTCTCCCTCTCTTTCTCTTATCTTTCACCCTTTTTCTCTTCCTCATTATTCCTTTCTCTCTCCCTTTTTCCTTCTCACTCTCTTTCTCTTTCTCTCTCTCACCATCTCTCTCTTTACCCTCTCCCTCTTTCTCTCCCTCTCTCTCTTTTCTTTCTGTCTCTCTCTTCACATTCTCTTTCACTCTTTCTCTTCTGCACCTCTCTCTCACACTCTTTCTCTCCTCTCTCTCTTTCTTCTTCCTGTCTTTTTCTTCTCTCTTGCCCTCTTTTTCCACTTCTCTTTTATCCCTCTCGCTCTCCCTCTTTCTCTTTTTCTCTCGCCTCTTTTTCTCTCTCCCTCTCTCTTCCTCCCTCTCTCTCTCTCTCTCTCTCTCCTTCTCTCTCTCTCTCGCTCTCTCTCTCTATCCTCAGCCTCTGTTCGTACACAGCTCCCAAAACACACACACACATTTCCAAAATTTAGCATTCAGTTGCCTAGCAACGCTGGCCTCAAAGGGTGCTCGCCTGAAGACGGGGGCTGCCGTCTCCTTCTTTTTTAAGGAACAGCGAAAGAGAGGGAGGAAGCGTAAGAGGGAGAGAAAAAAAGGGCAGGGAAATAAAGACAGAAAAAAGCAGAAGCGGATCAGCCTCTTCCTCCGGCAGTCTCATCCAGACCGGATTCCTCGACGGCGGAGCAGCTCGTCTGAGCACGGGCTGATTGCATAATCAGAGGCGCTCGTGTCCAGCAGGGGGGCGAAAAGGAAAGAGGCTGTGGTCTCATTTTGTATGTACAGAGGGGCGCGGGCGATAACGGCCAGCTGAAAGCGCTCATTTGATGAGCTTCACTAGTCTCTTTTGGTCAGGCTGCAAATTGACCTCCTGGGCGAGTAATCTCTGTGGAGGAGCTGAATTACAGAGCGAGAGACAGTGTGGGCTGTCATCTACACTGTGCTCAGGGGTGCAATACCACTGCAGTCTGATCACTGAATTAGAGATCCAATTGTACTCACTCAGTTAAAGGCCCAGTTTGACTCTGTTAAGCTAGCTGGAAGTCAGGGTGGAAAGCTGTGTTTGACTCATCTGCCATTCTGTGAGCAGTGTACACTACGAGCACACACTGTTTAAGATCAACAAAATAAAAGTCTTATTAACAATCGGCAATACTTGGGGATTCATTATGGCTCTATTGAATGCTACTCAATAAATTACATCGCAGTATGCTTTTTAAGCATATCATGGACATCATGTACTTTACCTCTTTCTGCACGCCCCCTAGTGGACATTTTTCTGGTGTCGTTTTTATTTTTGAATTTATATAATTAAATATATTCCTCCTGCGTTTCTGCTGTCAGATGAACTAAGACCCTATTGGCTCTTTGTGAGTGAACTGTTGTGACTCGAGCGTCTTGTGTGTGTCGAGCTGCTAGTGAGCAACGAGGGGAGTTAGGGGAGAGGTGAGAATCTCGTGCTGTGAATTCATTCTAGGCATCAAATAATCGAGTATAACTGTAAGCATACAAGGTAGCATCTAAACACAATAAAAACACGACTTGCTGGGACGAAAATCGTACACATTTCCATCAAAATATATTGCATCAATGTCAATGAAGGAAAAAAAAGCATAGTTCAAGTGAGGGACCAAAACAGGTATAAAGAAATAAATAAAACAAATTAAAATCATTCAGAAAATGAAACATTGTTATATGGAGATCGTATCGTGGCATTATTTTTGTATGTCAGCTGTCCCAAGCTAATTTCAAAACATTGGTCAAACTACACTTATATAATTTACAATGTATTGAAATAATAACAAATGGAAGACGACGTCACCCCAGTCGCATTGTGCGCTCCCAAGCGTAAGGCAGACTCTTCTACTGGCAGTGCATCAAAGAAGAGGAAAGCCATCACCATGGAAGTGAAATTAGAAATCGTTAAGCAGGAGGGGGAAACAGCGACAAACATTGGCCAGTCGCTTGGACTTAGTCGTTCGACTGTCGCTGCGATTATAAAAGATAAAGATCGCATCCTACTGTTTTCTATTACTGTTTCATTTCATTACTAAACATATTTTATATTTCCTTAATGTGTTTTTTTATAATTATGCAGGGTACTGTGTTAGGATAGGTGTTAGGATAGGATAAGTGCTTACAGTATTTACGTACAGTATGTTCTGACTTACACCGAAAATCGGTTTACGACGCGACGTAGGAACGGATCAACGTCGTAACCCGAGGACCCCCTGTATATATATATATATATATATATATATATAGCCGGATTGTGCTGTTGTCGGATTAAAAGCTTGTATCTCCAAAATGGGAATTTTACAGGACAAGGAAAAAACATATATTACTTTTAATGTACGTCAGTGGAACCAAACGTCTTTCCAAGTAATTTGGAGCCGTTTCTTTTAGTTCATTACACACAATTTAAAGGACAACAGGTATTTTCAAATGAGGTTTTGGTCCGACAGCAGTGATATACATGTGTATCATTTAAAAAAGACATTAAACTATTCTTCTACAACCTATGTCACTATGATTTTATATGCTTATGTTCAAAGCTGTGTGTGCTAATCATGTTCTGGGTGGCCTTTATTGAGTTCTGCTGAAAATGAGCTAAAATCATCTCTACCGAAACAGTCATCACTGAAACAATTGGCAAAGTTTTGGTAGTGTTAAGATTGTTTCAGCAGTGACAAAATAGATTTTTCAAACATTTATGTTAATAAAATAAACATAATTAAGGTACAGAGTCACTTAAAGCAAAAACCTCGAAGTCAGTTAAAAGTCAGAAATGGGTTTTGAATGCGAAAAGAAAGATTCTGTCAGAACTGTGCACTTTGGACACACTTATCTCAGGGAGCATAACTGTACCACAATCCACCGAAATGATATTTTCTAAGCTGTATCGACTCCACACCCCGTCTCGTCTCCAGGACTTTTATTTTATTGTTCTGTTTTACATCATCTGATTATGAAAAGATACAAATTTGTACTTTTCACCTGGAAAAAAACGTATTTAATGTACATGATTGGACTTAAAACCACTGCTGTACATTTGAGGGAACATTTACATACTTTGTACGTTGATGAATGAAAAACGTACCTGCACAAAACCTTCATTTCTAACAGTGCACGCAACTAAAAACTAAACAATTAATGACAACTGCCAGTTGTTGCTGTGTTTTTTATGTAGTTTATACTTGTTGATACCTTCTGTCGCCTCCTTCATCCCTCGTTCTGCTTATCTTTCTCTCTCCCTCATCTCTTCTGCTGCACATGTCTGGCAAGCTCCTGCAGCCTCTCCTCAGAGTTTTGTCTTGTATAGAGGCCAAGTTTACCTTACTGAGCTAATAAGTTTGAAGAGGCCGTGTGACTACTGTTTGCCTCCCCTTTCACTGCCATAATCTAATACACACCAACACACACACACACACAGCTAACACCCCAACCAACAGCACACAGACACAAGCTGAGACAGACGATGTGCCTTTCTCTTCTCAGGCTCGACTTTCATAATGGGATAAAAATGATACGGCTGTGATGCACCAGCGTAGGCGGTTGTCTCACCTGCTCGAGGTGGCTCTATAGTGTGGTTCTCGATTCCATCCTGCATCAGCTTACGTCTGGACCAGTCAGGGCTAACATCTTCAGCTGAGTCTGTCCCTGAGGGCTTTGTCTCTGTGAGAGGAGCGAGAGAGAAGAGACTCATTGACTCAAGAGACATTTCCTGCATTTTAGCAACACTTTTAAATGTATTTATCATAACAAATAAGACCTAAAAAATAAATTGTTGAATAACATTTTCACAGGGCACATTTTGTTTTTAATGTTTTAGAAGTGTGCTCTCTACTGAGGCTGTGCAACTATTTTCACTTTTAAAAAATCAACAATACACATAATTTGTCTGTGTATGACAGCACACATTAACACAAAGGGCAGTTTCCAGTTATTATGCATGATTTTATACTTTTTAAGTTGCACATTTAATAACACTGGCAATAAAATGATAATTATGCAATTACATTTACTTTTAATTCAGTTTAGATTTTAGAGTTTTACATCTGTTTCAGTATCGAGAAATCAGACAAATTGTATTTCTGAAGGTTCAGTTTCATATTCAAATGTAATTGTCTAATTACACAAGTAATTACATATGTAATGAAATAATTACATTCTTACTATCAAGAAATTACACAAATGGGGGAGAATGGTATTTATGGAGGTTGAGTAATTACATTTGTTTTACACACTACTCAAATATAATGTAATTACAAAATAATTACACAATTATATTTACATTCTGTTTGCATTCTTCGTCAACAGGTTTGAGTCTCTACTGTTGCCATTCTTTGAAGATCAGTTATTACATTTTGGTTTATATAGTATTAAAATGTAATTGTCTAATTACATATGTAATTAAATTGTTTCAATATCTTGACATTACACAAAGGGGGAAGGTTGGTATTTATGGAAGTTCAGTTACATAACAATTACATTTTACATCTTTCTTTACACAAAATTATATTTACATTCTGTTTACATTCTTTGTCAACAGGTTCGAGTCTCTACTGCTGATATCCTTGCAAGATCAATTATTACATTTGGTTTTACATACTATTCAAATATAATTGTGTAATTACATGTGTAATGACATAATTACATAATAATAACTTCACTACATCCATAAACCTTCTCTGAGGTCTACCTCTTCTCCTTCTACCCGGCAGCTCCATCTCCAACATTCTTTGACCAATATATCCACTATTCCTCCTCAACACATGTCCAAACCATCTCAACCTGGCCTCTCTGGCTTTATCTCCAAGGCATTTACATTTAATATGCATGCTTTATTAACAGGTTTGAGTCTACATGGATACATGACTTCCTGACTATATTTGTTTCCCCAAAATTAAACACAACAATAACGTATTCAATTCAAATTGTTATAAAATATCTCCTCTTTGGCTTACAAGCACAAATGTGGTATAGATTTAAATGGTAGAATCTGCAGTTTTTGTGTTTAATGAGGCACGAGTGAAAAATAATGACTCTAATTACACCATGTGTATGTTATCAATGGTGATAACTGTGATTCTTAAGAGTGAAAAAGTAAATAAGAGCACTGAGAAAACCTAACATGTTTTAGCTCTTGCGGGCGCCATCAAATACTATGAGGCTTAATAAGCAGGCCTTGTTATCCTGAAATAAAGAAGAGATATGCATTTAAACAGGATTCACACATTACATTATGACACCATTCACACTGTACTAGCAGCACAGATGCATCTTTTATTGTGCTGTGTGAAAAATGTGCGTCCATCTGCTTGAAAAAGCTTTTGACTGCGAGTAGTATTTCCATCTACGCTCTGACTAATTTGACTCATCAAGTCAAGGGGAATAAAAAGCACAAGGCAAATATTGTAGCTTCATAGTGGGCGTGAGTCACTTATATTCTGTCCCTGGCTGATTCACTCCGGCACTTTGAATCACTGTGCCATGTATTATGACAGCAAGTCCTGGTTTGCTTTGGACACAAATCAATGAGTAATCACACAGTAATATCAAGTAAGTACCGTTAAACATTATGACACGTTCAATCAATAGGTATTTTCTTCAGGGTAGAATTTTTTGGTCTAAATGGCTCTGACCTTGGAATTGAGCAAGGAACAGATTATAAACAACTAAATATAGCTAACTTGGGCCTGCAAGAAATGGTGGCATATTAGGTTGCATGCATTTTCCTATCTGTCAAAAAGTGCAGTGTTTTTGGACGGGGGATTTGTGTTTCGGTGGCATGTGTTTTGAAACTGAGCTCAGGCTTAAGCAAACAGGCTTAAATATGCATTCATCAAGGTAATGAGCAGATGTTGCCCGTCTGGAACAGGGATGACCAGCCAGGCCTTATTTTCTTTCCAAGTTGTTAGTATACCTGAACAAGGCAGTCAGCATTCTACAAATGTCAGTTACAAATTTTCCCCTTGATTCTTTGTCTAATTTTCAATTGGAGGTGGGCGATAATATGAAAATTTAGCATCATGATACTTAAAGAAATATTCACGATACATGATATGTCACAAGATTTATTTTTCAGACATCTGATAAGCTGGAACTGAGAAAAAAGAGCCAGAAATGCACCATTTTGCCATACTGTTTTGCACTAAATGCAGTTAAATTGGACTAAATTTGATCTCTTTTGAATGAAACTGGTCATGCATTTGGTCAGTTTACTACAAACTCCACACAGAAAGGACCCTGGTCGCCCGGCCGGGTAACTGGACCCAGGCCCTTCTTGCTGTGAGGCGACAGCGCTACCCACTGCACCTGCTCAGGCCTAGAAGAAGAATTTTCACGGACTAACTGACTGACTGACTGAGACACTGCATGTATTAGAAAAATGTAGCTACTTTTCAATTTAGCTAATGTTAACTAGCAGGCAATGTAGCAAGAATGGATCAATTATATATTTTGAGCCGTATATGAATTACTGCCTCCCCCTCTTTGGAATGCCATTGACACTTTGATGACAAATGTCGATGCTGATGGTGGTCTCGCCAAAACTATGGAAGCAAAAGTGCTTGTTTTGCAAAGATAATAAGCAGCCTACATAGCTGCAGTGCATGCCAGGTTTCTAAACCAATGTTGTGTCTCCTTAGTCCACCAGAGGGGCGCTCAGGATAACATCAAGCATTGTTAAAATCAACGCAAAGGTCCGAAATTTAAACAAGTGGTTGTCAAAAAGGACGTCTTTGAGACTGACATCTTTAAAATCCCCACAGCAGCCATTTCTTGTTATTATCAGCTAAAGATAAGAAAGAGTCTGTAACAGAAATAGCTGTTATAAAAGATGAATAAACCTAAGCTACAAAAGATCCACATATGGAACACTGGTTTGTCAAAAAAAGTGCAAAGCAGATAATTCGGCAAACTCACACGAAAATGCATTTCTGTCCATTAATGTCCTGTTATTTTCATACAATTTAAACTCTAAAAAAGCCAGAATTAATCATTGTATATTTACTTAGGTCTGTTGGATAGATGACATGTCTGATAGTGTTGCTAACAAACCAACCTGGGATTAGGAGGTAGCATTAAATATTCAAATGGGCTTGTTCAATGTTCAAATGTGAATTGTTTACAGTCCATTTAACAAACACTGAAAGGCTGACAGCCCCTGTGTTTTAAGATGGGACAGGCAATTTTGAATAGAGACTCGGTGGTCTCACTGTAGAGAGTTTGATCCCTGATGATGCCACAGCCATCCGTAAGCAGGAGTCCACAGCACAACTGGGCACACTCTGAAGAAAACGCTAAATATTAGTTTTGTTACATCAGCTAACAGATGTCTGTCAGCTGACGTAACATAATTAGCAGTTATATGCCATTACTCAGTGCGGTGCTAGCCAATGCTGGCACCTGTTAGCTGATGTAACATAACTAGCAGTTACTGTCTCCTGCAGAGATATTCAATGATTTGTTGTTTTTTTTTTCAAATTGACATCCAGTGATGTTGTAGTTTGAAAAGATGCTTTACTTAGGTGCAGAAAAGAAGATGTGCATGCCAGCCTTCACCCTCCCTGCATGATGAGGGAGATCTAGCAGGTGGAATTTGTTACAACTGGCAAAAAAAAAAAATAAAATAAAATAAATAAATAAATAAATAAATCAGGGATATTCATGTTAATATATCTAATACATCTTAATTTTAAGAATACACACTGTGCAAGAACATTTTTTAAAATTAAATTTTCATCTTTAACAGAAGAGAGCTCCACTGTTGCTTCAGATCTGAAAGGTGTCTCGGTCCATCCTTCCACTGTGAGAAGACAACCCAACACTCTAAAAGACCACATTATGATACATTAGATACATTATGATTATATAAGCCTGAGGTGTTTATGTGCTCCCATGTTATGTTACTCAACAATCTGATGAAAAACCTCCGTTTACATGCGCACTACAAGTAATTTGATCCAAAATTAAGCACATACACAGAGTACCGCTTAGATGTTACCATGACAACCAGTATCACGTGAGTCCAGTCAGAGTGAGAGGAGAAGAAGTGAGCAGTGTTTACATTTTTAACTGCTTTAAAATGATATCAGACTCAGGAAAACATGCCTCACAGGTCCTTATTAAAGAAGGCCGAGACGAAGACGTCATGTTCTGAGACGCAGAAGCTGGACGTCCGTCCCACCGCCGTCTTTTAAAGCTCAGAGCATAAACTTCGTCTCCTCTGCAGACCTTTTAAACTTTTACTATGACGTGACGCGCATGCGCAGAACGCACTTACACGTTCCAATTGGGAATGTAATCACATTCAGGCGTTTACACGGCTGTTATTCTTCTACCTAACTAATTATTCACAGGATTACCCACCTCGTTCAATCGGATAGAAATTGTATTCCCAATGGCCTCAATCGGACTAGACTATTCCGACTCAGACGTATACAGTAACGTATTCTATTTCAATTGAGCTGTTAGTCAGACTATTAACGGATTATCAGGCTGCTTGTAAACATGCTTGGTTTAAGCGTAGTAGAAAATACAACCAACTTCTAAGACTGAACTTTACAGCCGGGGAAAAACATCCCTGCAGAAACGGAAAGCAAGTCTTCTGGAAAGAAAGAAAGCTGTAATAAATACTGAAAAGACTTAATATTGAGGCTTCTGTATAATTTTCTGTTAAGTACGTTTCCTATTTTTTTCTACCATCATCTTAAAATAAATAACACTCCTATCACACTCAGAACGTCGTTAATGCAACTCATTTTGATTTACATCAGCAGGAAATTCCAGTCTGATTTCTGGATGAAAATCAGGGCTAATATTTTTTCCCACTGCGCTTAAGTGAGACATCTGGATGACATATTTTTGCAGTTAGGTTAACTTCATACATCAAGACGATGACAGCGGGACAGTATATCTGTCCCTTCTGAAGTCTATATACACTGCTTTTGAATCTGTATGACTGGACGGTAGTAAGAACCTGGACCCTTATCTGTGCGTCTGTCTCTCTCTCTCTCTCTCTCTCTCTCTCTCTCTCTGTCTACAGGACAGGCTTTATTTGGACGTCCATTTTGCAGAGCTATATATGGAGAAACTCAACAGCGTTTTTTACTACCCTCCATCATTGCGCATGGAAAATAAAAATGAAGCATGGCTCTAATGCCACACACAGAGATGAGTGCGTCTGTGGCAAGGCAGGTATATTTACTTGCTGAATGATACACTATGGTAAGAAAAACAAAAGAGAGCGTACAGCGAGAGAGCGAGGGGGAGGGGGAGGGGAGCCGGGAACAGTTTGTTCTTTTATTCGTATCTGTTTAATGATCATTAGGTGGCTGTTCTTTTTTTGCTTTTGTGTTTTTTCCCCCTTTTACACTCCCATCG
>NC_051233.1:9239844-9247344 GCF_015220715.1 Pygocentrus nattereri | reverse complement strand
AATTCCCATATAAATAAACAATAGAGTGGTCTCTGACTTTTGCGCAGTACTAAGTGCAGGTTCTGCCACTTAAGCGGGAAGAGCCTTTGCTTTTCTAAAATGCATATTCATTTGATATTTCATGGATATTCATTTGATACAGTCAGTGCTCAAATTTTATACTTCAATAAGCAGAAAGTGACTAAGAAAGAATGGAAAGATATTCTGCATTATTATTTAAAACAGCATCATCACATATTTTATATTCAGAAGGTAATCTTTCCCAGTGTGTCAGGTGAAGGCAAGTGTTTGAGAGAAGAAAGCTGATCTCAAGGCAGCACTGAAGGCCAGTTTGTACCCAGGGCACCACACTTAGGTGGACAAACTGCCTGGTGTGAGCCATCAATATACTTGTGGATTACAGGGTCTCAGAAAAGCTCGAATAGGACATGCAGAAAGTATGATGATAATTTATTGCCCAAGCTGCAAATGCTGTCTCATTAGGCTCATGCACCATGGTAGAGGTGGGCGATATGGCAAAAAAGTTTTCATCATACATGTTATGTCACAATATTTTAGTTTTCTGACACCTGGTCAGTTGAAATAGATGAAGAAGAAAAAAAATACTTTTAAAAACTACAAAATTCACTGTTTCACACACTGCATGGCATTAAATCCAAGGCCTAGTTCTGCTCTCTTTGTAATCAAACATACAGTTCAGCATAACGATAAATATTATCATATCGCCAATCGCATAGAGACAAAATCTATCATTAAGACTCACATTTGCCAAATCTGCCTACTTGAATGATGAATATATGTTGATTTCATGAGTTTTTTAAGAACTTTTCATGTTGGAATTGGGGTCCTGCTGCCACCAAGAACTGTGAAGAATTTTCCTTCTACAACAGTCTTTACCTGGCCAATCCTTAGATGTACTATTGTTATGATGTATTTATGAGCCAATCAGATCTAAGAAAACAAAGATAAATTACTGTGCAAAAATAAATAAATAAATAAAATAAGTTAAAATATACTAAAATAAATAAAATAAATTAAAATAAAAGTTACACTTTTATTTTTTGTAGTTCAGATATTAAGTTATTCATTGTTTAGGATATATTTCTCAGGAGATCCGATATAGACAACCCACTTGCAAAAGGAAAGAGAAAGTCAGTGAAAAAACAGGAGTTTCCAAAAATTATGGAAAGCTACAGAGAAAATGAGACTCCTAACAACCACCTGGAAGACCTGGGAGACAACCAACACTGTCCCCGTCAGATAAAGAGCACTTAAAGTTTCCATCTTTGAGAGAAACTCAAGCTGCACTCTTGCTTCAGATCTGAAAAAGTCCATTTCTGTCCATCCTTCCACTGTGATAAGACAGCTCAGCACTATGAAAATGTTCAAACCAAACAAAGAAGCTGCTGGTGTTCCCACCCAAGAGTCCAGATCTCAAGATCACTGTGTGTTTAAGCGGATCATTAGAAGCAGAAAATGCTATCAACTTTCAAGACAGCTTTGGAGGCGTGGCAAACAGTGTCCTTTATTATCATATTTAGTTGTTGACGCTGTAATTTCTGTTAAATATCTTTACTACTCTTTTTCTGAAAAATGTAACACTGAAAATGTATATATTGTACTTAATTCTTAATTGTTATTCTGAATGGAAATGAAATAAATGAAGGGTGAATTTCGCACAGCACTGTATTTGAAGCAGGTAATCGTTTACTCTGGTTTTATATGTTTCATATGGTATTTTCAGATGCTACTGCAACATGCTCAGCTCTTTTATTCAGGTTTTATGCTTAATCAAATTTTTCACCATACTTATCTATCTTAGCTATCTAAGGTCATGCTGGTCCGGATCCGTGAGACCAGTTATGGTTTCTTTTTCCATTTGTTTGTAGCACTAAATCGGAATCAGGATATACCCAGGAAAACTACACAAGTGAATGGCTAACTGCTAACAGGCTAATAATCATGCACACCTCACCCACCACGAAACACGTTTGATTCCGTCTATCGCTCCAACTCCAGCTCTCATCTTCTTTATCTTTGAAACGGGTGTTATATGAGCATCTGTTACTGAAACACTTTGCACTGCAGTGGGTTTCACCTGTAGCCAGATAACTAATCTTTCTGTTACTTCAGTTTTCAAAATTTTATCATCTCTGTGATAACAGCAGTTAGCTAGTCAAATCAAACCTGCACTGGGGTGTTTGGATCGCTTCAGCTATGCTAACTAGGAGAAAGGAGGCTAACATTAGGCTAACATTAGCTTAGCTAGGAGGCTCAAGCTCTAGCGAATAGCAACGTCATTAAGCCATCCCATCGAACGGTTCTATGGCCTGAGAATGGGTGAGTTAACCATGCCGAGAATAGCGTTCCGGGTTGAACCGTGTCCATGTGGGAACGAAACAAAAGAGGCCTAACATTTTTCTAGCGTTAACTGCCAAATCAACTTCATGGTGGAGGTTTATGCAGTAGGAAGGTTTCAGGAGCACTGCTACCAGGGCTAGATACTCAAAAGAGAGCAAAGTTTTATGAGTGGTGAAGATTTCCTTCTTCACTTTCAAACTGTCTGAAAACTAAGCCCCTGTAGACGGACGAACTGGTTTGCTGCACAGTTAGTCCGACCTCTTGATCCCTGTCAAGACGTAACAGGTGAATGGCGGGAAGCAGATGGCGAGGTCAGCATCAAGTGACACTCCATACTAGAATGCAGTCATTAGTTGTAGACATAGAAGTATGGCAACAGCTTGCATCAGGATTTTTTCTCTGGTCAGTCCAACCAGACAGAAAGAGAGGAAACGGGATGCTGGCTTCAGATGTAGGCAGTGGTGCAGGACAATACGTTCCCTTCAGAGGAGTCGGAATGGAGACATACTGCACTCTTTTTGTCCAGTCTAATATAGCTCCCTCTGCTCTTTGAAGAACAATAACAAAGAGCAGAAAACAAATTACACCATAATTCAGTCTTTGTATCATGTGTTTGACCTTGGCACTGACTCTGAAGAAGCTACCGGCTGTCTCAGTAGAGGGGGTGGAGTAGGTGGTGGACAGCTGAACAATGGCTGCTGTAGAGCACAGTGCAGAGACCATATATGTTTGGCTTTTTAAGTTTGTTCATGCTGAAAGGCCAGAGCCAATCACAAAGTCATAAATATGTGCTGTGCAAACAAGCCATTACATGGCAATGTTTAATGCAGGAACTTCCAATTCCCTGTACTTTTGTCTTACATCGTAGCCCAGCTAAGCTGAGGCTAATTTCCGCTAGCATTGTGATCGGTATTTGTTACATTAGCAAGAAGCTAATGATGGTGAATTTTGGCATTTTATGGCAGCTCTCGAGATAAATTACAGACATTTGAGACTCATAATAAACATTTACGTGACATATTCTTTAAATTCTTTAAATCCTTCATGAAAGATTTAAACCAGAGAATTGTAAAGGAGGAGACTGGTCACTGGTTGAAATATGAATGGGAAAGCATGTCATGTTCAACGTGCCCTCTGTTTGTGGAGAAAGACCCTCCCATCAAGAGCCAATCAGCTTTCTGTTTAAGCTGTGAGCAGGTAAGCCCCTCTCACTGTCGAGATCTGCTGAGTGCAGTAGCCAGAACAAACCAAAAAGCTCTACTGAGCCAAACGCTGAGAACTATTTTTGTGTGTTTATCAGTTTTTACCAGCGATTTCAAATATGTTTTTATGTGATTTGACCTTGAGTTTGAGTATTTCTGTCTCTCCTCATTCAAAGAAACAGGAGTCTGCTCTTATATGGCTGGAAATAACTGTCCGGCGGCGTTGCAAAGATGACCACCAAGTGAACAGCCTTTCCTATAAGGACTTTGTTTAAACTCAAATCCAGAATCGGAATGTTACTTGAGCCTGTTAGTTTAGCTAAATGCACAATTTACTCTAGTGAGGAAAGAACATGGTCCAGTTTGCCCACCAAGAGTCTGCTGAATCGGTCACTAATACAGTTTAATGCTAGCAATATGTGACATCACAGTTGTACACAGTCCTGTCCCTCAGTGACGTCTGTGTTAAAGCAGCAGCTGTGATGGTGAAAGTCTGAAGGTTGGCCTTATGGGTGTTTGTTTAAGTGGGGGGTGAGAACTGACAACCACATGCCTTTTGTGAAAGGAAAACTCCACAAATGGCACAGACTTCACATTTCACCATTTATTGGATGATTTAGCCAGAAAACTAGTTTTGCCTCATTTAAGAAAACAGAACAAAACAGTCCAATCAAAACAGGCTCTGCAAGGTATGCGTTAAACGTACATTATCAGTACTGAAGATATATATGTATGTATATATGTGTGTATATATATATATATATATATATATATTTATTTATATATATATAATCTGCTTTATACTGTGTCCAAAAGTTTGTAAACTCCTGCTCATCCAGTGTTTCTTCTGAAATCAATGGTATTAAAAGGTAGTTTGTGAAGGTTTTACACTAGGTGTTGGAACATTGCTATAAAGATCTGAATGCATTCAGCCACAAGAGTATTAGTTAGGTCAGGTCACTGATGTTGGATTAGTTCTGGATCACAAATGCTATTCCAATTCCTCTTACTCATATAAGTCATTATTTTGAGTTACCGTGTTGAAATTTTAAGAAAATAAGTCATCATTTCAAGACATTGAGCTAAAATATTGAGAAAAAGGTCATTATTGAGAAATAAGCATTATCTTGAGACACTATGGTCACATTTAGAGAAAATGCATAATTATGTTGAGATACTAAATCATTATGTAGAGATACTATGTTGTTGCTTTAACGCAGTTAGTCAAAAGCTTGACATTATATTAGGTCAAAATATCACGAGTAATTATTTTGACATAGAAAGTCAATACTTCAAGATACTATGTCAACATTTCATGAAAATAAATGAGTATTTTGAGATATTAAGTTAGTATTTCAACATAATAAGTCATTATTTCAAGTTACTCTAATCAAAATTTTGACATTGCAGAAACAAAGTCAGGAAAGTAATTATTTTGACATAGTACATCATTATTATTTTGAGAAAATAGAATGTTTGAGATACTAAGCCCCCTTTTACACCTGGTCACTTCATGTGACTAGTACTAGTGACTAGAGTGTATCCTGACTTTAGGATTTTGGCCACATGCATTTACACCAGCATTTTTATGCGACTTGGCTTTAGATATAATCCTGATCCTCAAGATGCATGAGGTGAGGGGGTGTTAACAGGGTCTTGTCAATGTCAATAAAATAATGTATGACTGTGATAAGGTAATTTGTTATTTTGAGATATTAAGTCAGAATTTTCACTATTTTATTGCTATATATTTCCTTGCTATAGCAAACATATCCAGACCCATGGACCCATACATCCAGAATCTTAGACCAATACTAGTTGCGGGTCAGCTCAACTGCCCATCAGGCTAAATTCAAGATGTGGTCCTTGACCAGCACGCTTACTCCATGAAGTCTGATCCATATGACCTGTAGGGCAGCCAGCTGTCCGCTTTGAAAAGGGGATGTCACATAGTGCATACACTCAAACTCCCAACTCTCTTTCATATGAATAAGGCTTCCACACTGCTTTCCCTGCTTTGATTCTTTTTTCTGTTCCCCTCCCTGCTTTAAATCAAAAGGATAAGCTGGTCACCTGTGGCTTTATAGTCAAGGGGTTTTTGTCGGGTTCTTAATTAACAAGAACCAAGCATGGACAGACCTACCTGCAGGAGAACATAGCCCTGGCCTCCAGAGTCCACACACACAGCTTAATCCCTCATACCTACCATGATTTTCTCACTCTTTTACCTCAGGGACCACTTTTTCTGTGGCTTTTTTGCCTTCATGTCTTTTTATCCAGTCAGAAAGAAGCTAATTAGGCTATGGCTACCATAGGTGACATTCAACAGCCTATTTAATCCTCCATTAGTGCAAATATAGCACATGTAAAGTGGAATTTAAAAATCCACACGATTACTTTTTAAGTAAATTCAAAGTCATTCAGAGCAGTTTCATGTCAAATGTAGCATGTAGTACAAGTCAACACTGCTTATTGTGGTGGTGATAGGAACCAGACACCTGGAGAGTTTAATGCCCCTAAAAGCTCCCTCACACAAATTATTATAAGATGTAGTTATGAATACATTGCCTGATGACTGAGACATTGTTTTACAGTAGTTCTGTTATAATGTTTGCCCTATCATGCATGTATACAATGCACAGGTACATGCAGGGTAGTGTGAGCCAAAATAGCCCCCAAAGAAATTTCTTTTTCATATTTATGACTATTGTACCATCTTTAACATTATATATAAACACTCAGAAAGCATGTGTAGGTTCACTGGTGGTTCTGGACAGTAAATAAAATGGCTATATTTGTGTTGTAGTCATGGCAGCCCCTGGTTCCTATCATCACCACTGTAAAGAAATCAGAGTAAGGTTCTCTAAAAGTAAACACTTCAAAACACCCTGAATGACTTTGTTTACATCTCAGCGATAAAATTACGCAGATATTTTGAACAACGAAGAATCCCACTTTAAGATGAACAAATCTCTGGTTTTCCTTTCCCATCTTCACTGTTATATTTATTTTTATAGGAGCCTATTCCTGCCAGATGGAGGAGAACAAAATGCCTGCAGTAGGTCAAAGTTTTTGACTTTATATCTCAAAACAATAACTTAGCACTTCTACATAATCAGCTCATGTATTAAAATAACAACTAAGTATCTCAAAATGTGTTAAAATAATGACTTATTTTCTTAAAATTGTGACTTAGTATGTAAAAAAAACTTATTTTCTCAAAATGTTGCCATGGTTTCTCAAACAATAACTTACTGTATGTTCTCAAATTCAGACTTATGCTCTCAAAAAAATGACATACTTTCTCAAATTTATGACATCAATAAAATAATGACAATGTGTCAAAAGGTTAATATTTCAAAATAGTGATTCACTATGACATAATAAATTTGACTTAGTACCTCAAAATGATGCCTTATGTTGAAATAATGACTCGTTTTCTATAATTCTGACTTACTATCGCAAAAAAGTGAATTATTTTCTTGAAATTATGACATAGTGTCTAATTTCTCAAAATGTCAATATCGCATCTTGACATGACTCGCTATGATGTAATAATGACTTATTTTCTTGGCGTTTGACTTAGTGCCTTAAAAAAACGTTTCTCAAAATGTTGTGACAGTTTCTCAAATAATGACTTACTGTGTCAAAATTCTGACTTATTACTTCAAAAAATAAAATTTTCTTGAAATGATATATTTTGTTATATTGTCTCCAAATTATGGCTTAATTTCTCAGTCAATATCGTATCTTGAATTTATGACTCACTATGACATAATAATGACACAGTTTCTAAAAATGTGACTTAAACGTGTCTTTAAAAAACTTTTCTCAAAATGTTGCCAGTTTTTCAAATGACTTTCTGTGTCAAAATAAATGACTTATGTTCTCAGAATTCTGACTTCTTATCTCAAAAACTATTTTATTTCTTTGAAAT
>NC_051233.1:9187344-9232344 GCF_015220715.1 Pygocentrus nattereri | reverse complement strand
GATTATGGGAGCTGTGCTAAGTTGGAGATGTAGTAATTTTCATGATATGATATGTATTGTTGTATTTGCATGTCAGTAGATACATTTTTAATACAGAATTAGAAAAGAAACGCTGAAATAACTTCAGCGCTTATTTTTGTATTTTTTGTGATTCTCCAAACTGTCTTGCTCACCGATTTGAAGCAAATAAAAAGAATATAAACAAAAGGGTGCTATTTATAAAAAAGTAAACAGAAACATCTAAACTATAAGGCTGCATCTAAATATTAAATAAACTGAGCTGTACAAGTTCTTTTACATTCTGATCTGTGTTGCTATATAAGGTGTTGCTTTTACTTTCAGGCTCAAACCCTCCCAGCAAACTACAGAATCCACAACCGAGTAGAGGTGCACTATGCAACAGAATAGAGGTGCAAATTGGTAGCTATAACCTGAACTACTTGAGAAATGAGCTATGCGTTCACTGTAGCAGGCTAAGGGTCAGTTTATCACTTGCTAGAAAGGTCTAAGGCATTATTGCAAGAAAAGTTAATTCAATATAATTCTATATAGTAAGAAACAAATACATTTTCCAGCCAAACTACATATATTATCTATAAGACAGGCAACTCAACTCATATACACACACACACACACTCAAAATTATACATGAAAACTGACATGAGACTGACACGTGTCAAACAATGACAAATTTATTTGGTGTCCAGTGAAGGGCAGCAAATAAAAAACATCACCCGTCAAAAAATACGGAACATTACGTCTGGATAACTACAGTTTTTCCTAAATTTAATGTCAATTTCTTTAAAATACTTATTTAAAATCTAAATACTGACATCTGAAAGACACAGCAAAGATAAAGCAAATATCCATGTGTTCAGATGCTTCTCTTTCCCATCTGGAACCAAAAGATAAAATTCCCCTTATTTGTTCACCTTTGTTCACCGTTGTAGTACTAGGAACCAGACCTCCTCATGTCTACGCTACAAAAATCACCATTTTATCTGCAGTTCAGAATGACCAGTGAACTTACATGATGTTGAATGGCTGGAGCTATTCATCTATTGATCTCAGTTGAGAATTATGTTTTGATGGGAAACACAGAAATGATCCTACCGTAAGAGTTTAAACTGAAAATACCTTTTAGGCCAAAACTTTATAGGAAAACTATTATAAAACTATGTCTCAGGTATCAAGCAAGACATTCATAACCAAATTGTGTAGCAACTTAAGGAGATTGATGATGATTTCAGAGCCATTAAACACTCCAGATATCTGGTTCCTTGTACTATAATGGCGAACTATTCTGATTCCGTAAATTTCTTGAGAAAGGCACATTTCACAACGAACCACCAACAGAGTGATTCTGTTTACACCCAAAAACCAGTGAATGATTAACCCGTGTGTGGTGTTGGGGTCTGTCGGACCCATTTTCAATGTTTACCAAAAGAAAAAAATATGCATTTTATAATTATTTCAACCTCCGAATCCGTGGCCTTCGCTGATTTTATGTGAAGAACATATAAAGTAATACATTTTCAGTGCTTTCACTCTGTTAAACCCCCCACACACTCATATTATACATGTGAACCAGCAGGGAGTAAAAGTGTGGAGGTCCTGTGTCCTTTACTCTGTTCTCCTCCTACATGTCCTGCTGTTACTGTGTGTGTGTGTGTGTGTGTGTGTGTGTGTGTGTGTTTGTGTGTGTATGTGTTTGTATATGTGTGTTTCATGGGGGGAGAAAACGGACAGGCTGCTGACTGGCTACAGCTGCTAAAGGAGAACCCTACACTGGACATTTGTGAATTTTTTTTAAACATCTGGCAATTTTACATAAATTATTATGACTGTATTGATTTAAAAAATACACGGTGGTCCCAGCAGACCACTGATGAACGAAAACATCAACACCACACAAGTGTTAAGTAAGTTTGCAAAATCGGTAGTGCTTAAAAGTTTACATACCCTTTAGAATTTTCTATATTTCTGCATAAACTTGACCTAAAACTTCATCAGGTTTTCAGGTCCTGAAAGCAGGAGAAGAGAACCAACTTAAACAAATGAGACAAAAATACTAGACTTGGTTAATTATTTATTGAGAAAAATGATCCAATACTACAGATCTGTGAGTGGCAAAAGCATGTGAACCATTAGAATTGACAGACAGAGGTGTGGATTCGAGTCATATGACTTGAATTCGAGTCCGACTCAAGTCACAATTCGATTCGAGTGACAAATCTGATGACTTGAGACTTGACTCGAGAAAATCGAGCAAGACTTGTGACTCGACTTTGACTTCAACACCAGCGACTTGGACATTGACTCGGACTTCAGGCTTAAGACTCAAAGACTAGAGGCTCAAAGTGGTGTGAACAGGATGCAGTGGTCTTTGAAAAAGCACGGGGAAATGTTTTACATTTACAAAAAGAATCAAATATGTCACCTTTAAGGAATTTGTCTTAAGGAGTGAACTGGAATATTTGTGTATGAGGGAGTCTGTGTTTGAGTGATTACAAGCATTCTATCATTTTTCTATCTTCGAGGGCCAGAAATGGAGAGCATGTACGTTCGCGTAAATGTGTTTTAAATAGAGGCTGTAAATCTGTCAGCTCTGTTTAATAGTGCCTCCCGTCACTCGGGCCTGCTTGTGTATAATGGCAGTAAATACAGGCTCCTGTCCATCGATAGCGCCGTCACTGGAGAGGCACTGCATTGAATCTGCACTTACTCATCTGACTTACTGCAGTTACAGCTCAGTATAAGTTGATTAATTGGAAGAAACGAGTTGGGCTTAAAACCGCAAGTCTGAGGAGATTCTTGATAATAACATGGAGCATCATTTCCATTAAAAAACAGGCCGCTTGTTGCGTCAGATTGCAGCTGGGGTTTACGTCGCTGCACAACTAGGTCATAGACTTCAACAGCTTGATTTAAGAGCGTTTTCAGGGTGTATACAAGAAGGGTTGCCGTGCTACAGTTTGCTGTCCTCAAAGACAGAACTGTGGTCCAAAACACACGGTCTGCTGACCATTTCGGCTGCATTTGCATCGCAGGCTGAAGCGAGGGTGCTTTGAAATCCCTCTTGAGGTTTGTTAACTTTTGAGGTTGTCAATATGTGGAAAAAGTGCAGGTCCAGGTTTGTCCAGCAGGGAGCAGTAACTACATATGTTAAGGCTTCCCTCTGAAGCGGCATTCCAGCCTGAAACTAGCATTTATGAGGTTATTTGTAAAGCTATGCAGCATTCGGAAGCACAGCATTGTTTCCTCAGCCTCATCAGTTTGACAGAATTCATGATTTTGAATCCTTTTTGTGACGTCATCCATGTGTTCTGTCACTACAATACCCAGCATGCTTTATGCAAATATGTCATACAATTACTGGGAATCCCCCATAAGCAATAAGGAAATTTCTGTTAGCGTAAAAAAACCGTTAGCGTAGCCACTGACAGCATACATGCTAATAACTACATATCTGATGTTTAGTTTCCTAGAAGTAATGTCCTGTCTTGTGCATTAGCCAGCAAGTGGAAAAAACACTTCAACCCTCAAGTATCTGCCCAAGTTGTAGCTTTCCTCCCACCTACAAGATACATCATCAGAAGGAGGTTCTCCTACTCTTTGCATGGCTGGAGTGCCTCTTTAAGGCGTAGTCTTACACCTGTTGCTACAGGTGATCAATTGCACACATACAGCTTGGATCATCTATATGGAAAGGCTTTGACCAAATGAATGGGATGCTCTGGAGCAGCTGCTCAACAAAGCCACCATGCTCAATGCCAAGTGTTGGCTGGAGGGGAATAAAACCCCTGGGCTGTGGAACAGTGGTACTGCCTTGTCTGGAGTGATGGCGCTCCATCCAAACCTTTAGAATGAGTTGGTGTTATACAAAACTGATCATTCAACATCAGTATCTCACCACTTCTTGTGGCTGAAGGCAGTCAAATCCTCACAGCAATGTTCTGACATCTAGTTTTAAACCCTTCCCAGAAGAGTAGAGGCTGTTACTTCAGCAAACAGGGACAAAATTCCAATTAACACCACTGATTTCAGATCCAGAGCATGTATCTGCAAACTTTCAGCAATGTCATGGATTTAATCTGACAAATGGATGCAATTCTCTGCAAAAATCTGATTTTTTCTGCATAATTCAGTGGTTAAAATGTAAGCAGTACGGAAATTGTAGAGAAACTCGACAACTCTGATATCTTTAAAGTGGTACTGATAGGAATCATGGGTCACAATGTCTCCAACACAAATATAAAAATTTTATTTATGACCATGTTAAAATATTAGTGAATTGAAAAAATACAAAAAAATTGGTTCTTCAAGGGTTCTTTAGTAAAGACACTGGTTCTATATAAAATTCACAACCACTTCTTGTAATAACTTTCTGTAATGTAGCTTTTACAGGTAAAATTCTTCAAATCACTGTGAATCACTTTGTTTATGCCTTAATAATTCATTTATCCAAAAATGTATCCAAATCAGTGGAATTCCTTTCTAAACCTTTACAAATTGCAGTTCTACACAGAGGCCTCATAGATCTCTGTCAGTTTGCATTGCCTCATGAGCGCCCTCTAGCGTCTGATCTATTCAGTAGAAATGTTCACAAAGGGCTCGCTAGAAATGTTCAGTTTATTTGCTAAAATATTTACGATATTTTTTCCTCACTATAAAAAAACACTATTTGGGCTTTATACTGTTGTTACGAATATAATATCTACATTTATTTGTGCTTTAACTTTCATCTCAGCACATAAATCCATGCACTTGAGATTTGACTTGTAATGCTGTGCCCTGTCATGTGATAATTACTGTTTATTTGCTAAATTTATACTTTAGAAAAAAAAAATCCAATATTTTATACTCAGCAAATAAAAAAGCTGTAATTTTCACAACATAGTTAATAGGGGCTAATAGAAAGCACTGGAAATGTACAGGAATGGTTTGGTTGAAAATCTCACTTACACACTTTTCCGCTTACCCCAGATGTAGTTGATCAGCCAAGACAGGCTTGGTTGGAGTCATGTTTTTCTCCTTTAGTCTAAAACTGGGGCTACAAGGTTAACATTGCTAACAGATACCAAGACTCAATAGTCACCCAAATAGCCCAAATCGATTCTGTAAAAATACATCCCTAAAACTTCTCTCAACCTGCTCAAACTGCATCCAGGTCTTCTTTAAGGTGGAGCAGACATGTTTATGTGTGCTGTTTCGGACACAGTGATTAATCTGATCCAAGATCAGTCCTACTTTGTGAGCACCAGTGCTGGTGCTGTCTGCAATAGCTGCCCACAGCATTTAGCTACAGTGACATTCATTTTCATCCACAAAGTCCTACTGTGCTCTAAACCACTTCAGCAACTCTGTGTGGCCTTAGTAAAGACCTGGGTGCAGGTTGAGGGAAGTTTTAGGGATGTATTTTTACACAATTGCCTTGGACTATTTGGGTGACTATTCTGTTATAGTGTTTGGTAGCAACATTAGCGTTGTAGCACTATCCATCCATCCATTTTCTAAGCCGCTTCTCCGTCAGGGTCGTGGGGGGTGCTGGAGCCTATCCCTGCAGTCTTCGGGCGGAAGGCAGGATACACCCTGGACAGGTCGCCAGTCCATCGCAGGGCAGAGCCATACCCATAACCATAATCAGCCATAGCAATTCATAATCAGATAAAGGCCCCATCCCATTTCTTATTTTTACCCCTTGTTTTCGAGTGTCACCTTGCCCCTTGGAACTGAGTTACAAGGGGTAGTGGTTGAAATCTTCATCTATGAAATGGAACAACTCTCAAATAAAAAAAACATTACTTCATTAACAGGCTACTATAGCGGTGCTCTGTAGTCTTCAGTGATAGCAGAGAGGGGAAAAGTTCAGCTCCTCACAGCTGGACTTTAGTTACATTTAAAGAATCATAAACCTTCAAAGAGGGGGGACAATTATTATTATCACCCACCTCTAATTCTTCAGTGATATGAAGCCGAATTCAGCTATTCGCCAACATATTGTTCAAATTTTCTGTTCCACCTTAAGTGGTGTAGCAGTTCTGAAACCTGAGCCCCTATAATGCAACTTCTGTGCCATTTAAGGTGGAATGGTAAATTTAGCTAGCTAGCTACTGAGACATCAGCAAATTACTAGTCATTTTTAATACTTGTTGTGAAGAAAAGGACCATAATACACTGAAACGACATTAAACTAAGACAGACATGATAGTTATCATAATATTTTAAAGGAGAAAATTCTCACATCTGTGGGTTCTTTGGTCGCTCGTGCAGCCATCACGCTGATTTTTCTTTTCTTCTCATAACTCAGTTTGGAGTGTGTCTCTGAAGAACCTCCATTTGGAGAGCCATGTAGCCCTAACACTTCACTCTACCCTTCCATCTCAACTAAATTCGGGACACCTCACCCCTAGATCTGAACGCACAAAACATAGGGCTAGGGCTAAGTGGTAGGGCCTAGGGGGAAATGCGATTGTGCCAAAGTACCGAAAAAGGAGTCTCTGAACACCATGAATTTGAAAGAATCTCAAAAAACCTTTATGTTTTATACAGATACAAGTTCAGTTTTTATTTTTATTGCCAGTATCCCTCCAGTTCACACAGAACAACACTCAATCATCAGCCCATTCCACTCACAGGGTCAAAGGAACACAGAGAGAGCACAAATGACCATTTACCTCCACCTTGTCTGCATGTTTGACTCTTCAAACATTCCCCTGCCTTTGGTCCTGATAACTAAAACTCCTGTGCAGAGCACAGGCCAGTATGCATAGTGTGTATGTGAGTGAGTATGAGTTTTAGCATACGGATTTTGACGATGCGTGTGGTTCAGATCCTTCAAAGTTTGTGGTACAACAGTGCTGTCCTACTGAGAGAGCCAGCTAAGCTCATTTCTGCACTTCTGGTCTATTAAAACTATGAGCCTGTATGTGCCTTACTGCTGTTACTGAATAAGGCGTTACATGGTAAGATACAGCAATCAAATCAAACAGTAGAAAACAAAGCAGAAGCAAATAAAATGAGGTAAAGTATTAAAATGCAAGTGCTGTTTTGGTTCATGAAGGAACTCAATTGAGAATTCCACCAGTTTTTCAAAATTTCCTCTTAATCCTTCATTAAGTCTTTGAGATGAACGTCATTCTGAATGGTCTGATGTGAAATGGTTTATCGTAGAGAAACCTCAGAATGTTGATTTCTTTACAGTAGTGTTGATAGGAACCAGAGAATGTCAGTGTCAGTGTCTACAATGATCACATCCAAAATGATGAGTGAACCTAAACGTGTCTTCTTCGAGTTTTTATATGCAGTGTTGATGATGGTGAAATGGTGGTAAATCTGAAAGTTCTTCTTGGGCCTTGTTTATACTGTTATACTGTTTCATACTGCTATGAAAAACAACAGGTTTAGGCTTAAATCTGATCAAAACTATCAAAAACATATCTAAAAATAGCTTTTAGAGACGTCTGGTTCCTATTACCACCACAGAGCGCATTTACATACACTCAATAACCCGATCATAATCACATTTCTTAAGTTATCTGATTGTTTAAATGGTCCTGTAAACAGCATACTCCGATTTCTTAGAATGTAGTAAGGTCTAGAAATCTGATTAGCTTAGTAATCAGATTTCTCAGTGCATGTAAACTCTTACTCTGATTTCTTTGAAATTTCTCAGTCTGTGCATGTGCAGAAACAGATCGTGATACTGGAAATAAGTGAGCAGCGTTGCCAGGAGATGGCAGTGAAACACTTTTGGAATGACGCTGAAACCAACTACATGCTTCACGAAAGTAAGGATTTATATATTCTTCATCTTTAAGATGATGTATGTTCATATTTTCAGGTAAAGTGGTGGGATGTTTTTTTTTAAAAAGCATTAAATTTTCATTACATTTATGTTACGTCTTCTTCTGTGCGTTTATTGGCCAGTTGTAAAGCAGAAATCTGATTACTGCTTGACTCATGTAGACCTGGAGTTTTACCATTATCTGATTACTCAAGTACATGTAAACACCTCGAACACATTACTGACAAAATCTGATTTTCTGCAGTTATCGGATTATTAAGTGCATGTAAATTCTCAGTTGATAAGATTGTCTAGAATAGGTGCTTTTTACATCAAACAAGTTTGCTTACATCTTCTTAACTTAATGAGAAATTTTGGTGGAAAAATTGGTGGAATTCCTCTTTTCACAACTAGCTATGCATTCACATTGTGCAGACATTGCTCGACTGAAATGTGCACAACATTTCCACATGAATAAAATAAATGAAAACACAGTTATTGCCAAAAGTAAAAAGAAAGTAAATGCCTAATTTGTGCTATTGTAATATATTTTGCTTAAGTGGAAATAAAACATTGGAATAAAGTAAATTAAAACCATCACTACACCAAAGCCATGACTCCATCACTTTCTCCACAAGGTTATAGTGCATGTTTAAATGGAGAATGTTGTCCATCACTGAAAATCTAAACTATATCACTGAGAGCACCAAGATTCTAAGACGATTTTTACTGAAAGCACAAGATCCTGTGTGGGAAAGTTAAGTTAAAACCTTAAAGTGCATAAAAATGATTGCTTTAAACTGAAAGAGCCATGTTTCCAACAAAGAGCATGTTTCCTAGATCTGAAACAGAAACGCTGATAAAGGGCAAGGTGCTGAATCTTTGAAAGAGATGGGAAGAAGTGGCATATTGACTGATGGAGATCATTCAGAACAGGAAAGTACAGGAATTCCTCACAGTAAACCCTTCAAACAGGTCTCAGCCTTCATACCGTCCAGCTGTTCCTTCACCAAGATTACCCCACTTTCCGGTTTTCTCAAGAAAGTGTACCACGTTAAGGCATACCGTATGGCATACAAAACCTGGAGGAAAGAATATTCTGCCTTTAACAGCCGATATTGATATTAATAATAAACCAAGTACTGCCTCTGCATTGCGATCAAGTTACATTTGAGCTCTTACAAAATAAAATTTCTAGAAAAAACAGAAAGAAAAAAAAACAAAATGCTGATAACCTTATAACCTCCCAGTCAGTAGTTTGTGAATTAACATCCCCACCCCTCTAGTTCAAAGACATCCAACAATAAAATCCACATTTGCAAGATTAATAAGTTATTACATTTTTTTTTACATACATACACACATACAGAGGGGAACTGGAAGTTGCTTGGTGCATTCCCATACTTGCCAACCCCCCTACATTCTCTAAAACTATGAGACACACAATTGAACAGGAAAGAGTTCTTTTACATTAGCATTTGGCTGAATATATACCACAATGCATCACTGGAGAGGGCTTGCATTAAACCTGCCTGAGCACACTTTGATGTCTGATATTAAAGGAATAGTTTGATCAAAAACCAAACGTACACAATTCAGCACTTTTTCCAGATGTAGCTGATCAGCCGAGGCGTGTCTGTCATGACAATTTTTGCTTCTTCAGTTTTAAACTGGAGGTATGAGGCTAATGTTACTAAGCAACAACAGAAGTCAACAGTCACCCACATCTTTTCTGTAAATACATCCCCAAAACCTCTCACAAGCGGCTCAAACTGCATTCAGATCTTCATTAAGGTAATGCGGACTGCATCCCAAGGATATTTATTACAATAGGTACTGTGTTGTATGGTCACTAGATTACAATCTTGAGTTCTGCTGTTTCTATTTCTAAACATCTTCAGCTTGAAAATTCAGGTTTAACAGCTATTAACAAAGAAATAATCGTGAACGTAGTATTTAGCGTTTGTATGCCTGCATGTTGTCATGCACATGAAGGAGAGTCAGAATTCAGCATAACACCTGCCGCCCTTTTAACACCAGTTTTAACAAGCCCTCATCCACTTTGCCTCCTCAGAAGAATCAACTGTTGCCATGTTAAAGATCTTTATTAGTGCAAGTTAAGTGTGTTAGATGAGCCCTTAGCCACAAAAATCTTTCCTTTTTCGAACCTGAAAATAATGTCGGATAACTGTTTATAAGCCAAAGCAGTAAACTGCTACAAAATGCTTAACATTATAAAACCACAGCCTTCAATTTGCTGGGCTTCAGCCACAAACTACTCTTATTATACATGAAATACAACTTCTTTACTGTGCTAGCTTGCTAGTTAGCATGCTAAAGCAGACATGGCTAGGAACAACTAAGAGACAGGCACTACACCGCGGCTCTGCATCGCATTTATAGCCAGACAAAGCAATGATTCATAAATTTCATCCATGTTATGCTCAAACTTCTCCAAAAAACATTTTGTATTGCAAAGTTTGCATGGCTAAATGATTAGCTCGCTGAGGCTAACACCACTGAAGTGCATTCCGATCCACTTGTGGAAAATAGACGTGAGTGAGGTTTCACAGTTCCCAGCTACATAATGACGTTTTGGTCATTTTTATAGTTCACAATAAGTCACGCTTTGCTCTAAGCAACATTGACAAGCCCATCTGAACTCAATGAAGCTGAGAGAAGTTTACGGATGTATTTAAAGAAAATGTTTGAGTGACCGTTGACGTCCAGTGTTGTTAGCATTTAGCATTAGCCTCGAAGCTCCCGTTTTAAATGCAAGAAGCAAAATTTGAACACCAAATGCGCCTCGGCAGGATGATTACATCTAGACTAAGTAGAAAATTGTGTAAATTCGAATTTTCCGGTTCCTTTAAGCCTGAACTCCACGTTCTCATAGAAATCTAAACCGTTGCACAGTGTTACAAGTCCTGTAACTCCGTAACTGGCCAACGCTTCACTGAGAATGCTAGGCCAGACCTGTTTCGGTCTAGCTGTGGAGCCTCAGAGGGAAGTAACACTGAATTGTTTTGGCTGTACATCTTCACATAAGACATAAAGATAAAGAGTTATAATTTAATCTTCATTATATGAGAATCTGCTGGTACCGGCTTATCACAGTGACTCTAAAATAACAAGAGGAGGAGCTTAAAAGACTATGTACAACATACAGACATGTTGACCGGGTTCTTCAACATTTCTCTTGGCATCCCTTTGCATGTACGTGTTTGTATGACTGTCTGATTTGGTCAAGTGTAGTCCAGGGTGCGCACATGCCTTGCGGTGGAGGGTTTGCACTGGCAACAAGGCTAAGAGTTCATTTCTTTTCTTGCTTTATGTCACATTGTGATGTCACCATCAGTGGATCTGACGTGAGGTAAGAAGTGTGAGTACTTCGGTGTATAAGTGATGTGCAGGGCCGATAAAAAGGAACAACTGTAAATGTGTACGTGTGCAACGTCCCAAAGCAGACAGTCCATTCCCATGTGAGCGATTCAAAGCACACGCAGGAGGCTAACGTGGAGTTTACATCTTGAGCCAGCAGTGACTTATTGAAAGCAAATACCATACAATATCAGTAGACTTCTATAAATGTCTTTGAATACAGCAAAAAAGGCTCAGTCTTGTCACTAGATGCAGGAATCCCATCTATTTCAAGTCAAGTTTCCCTTTTGTGGTCAGATGCATTTCCCTTCATGTCCAGCGAGAGGAGTCTTTCCTTCCAGTAATAGAAGCTGCATCCAAAAGTACAATTCCACTCCCTTGGAGTTTAAGTGTTCACAATGTTTAGTTTGCAAATAGCTTTTTTGACAGGTTTTCACATTATCTTACATATGCGAGAAGAGGCTATTTTATTTAGTCCTTCATTTTGAGGCTTGCAGAAGGTCCATTCATTGTCAATGACACTGATGTGAAAGAAGGTTCCAGGCTAGGTTGTCTTTCAGAAGCAGATGATTTAGGTCCATAGATGCTAAATTCACTTCCATTTTAATATATCCTGCAGCTGTTTGGCCACCCCTGCAGTGTCCATCTGTGTAGGAGTTAGCAATACCGCAAAGCCAACCTTAGGGAAGGAGAGATGGAAGTGTAGGAGGCATAGAGGACAGACAATTCTGCAGAGGTGTCCAGGTCTAAAAATTAGCTATAAATGAGCTAAATTAGAGAAATAAAAAGCCGTGGTTGGTCAGTAGACTGATACAAAACTGATTCAGTCTTCTAGTCCTAAACTTGTTGTTGCTGTTGCTAGACTTTTCTAAAATTTCAGGAGATCTGTTGTTATGAAATGACCTAGAGTCAGCCAGACACATTAACATGATAGCAGACATACGCTAATCAAGTAGCATGCTAATAGGCAGGATGACGATGGGCTAGCAGCTAATCTGAGGCCCCAAACTAGATTCAAGGACAAACTAGATCTAGCAATCTGTTTGAAATATGGGCACCATAATTATGTGAGCAAGGCATGTACTCATAAAGCTTCTCAGAGTAGGCATGCTGATCTAGGGTGCCTCTCTTCTTTACTACGACCTTACAGATATGAACCAATCCTAAATTAGCATTCCTACTCTGAGAAGCTTTGAGCAGTCTTGTCCACGCTGGTTTCTCAACAACATGCTGTACAGATATGTCCAGATTTGTAAATATTAATGGGCTTTCAATGTCAGCAGGGACTGTTTGAAGGTGTTCAATTAATCATTAATAAGAGCATAGAAAAAAAATCCCCTATATTCCCTTAAAAGAACACTTGTTTCAGAAAGGCTAACAACAAACGAAAGCTACTGGGTACAACTTAGCATGATCTCATTATGCTAAATGAACACCTAACTGTCATTCATTATCAGAAATGTCTTCATTTTAGGTTGGACAACAAATTCTTGGTTGGCCCTGTTCACTGTATATGTCTATAAACATCACCCAAAGTCCATAATGCTGGATTTAATGAGGTTTGACAGGAAATAAGTGGCCTTAATTCTGTTAAGCCACTAGTGAAACCAAAGCTTAGCATTGAATTCTTCATTTCAGCAGGCCTGGAGCTCAAAACAGGCTCTAGGGTTCTATTTTGCTCTTACAATAAAGGTTTTTTTAAAAGTACTATATGACTATTAACACAGCTAGTCCCTGTGTGATATTTCTACATCCTGTAGGCTGGCATTCTTTTTTGTTTTTGACTTTGTTTGCCCCCAGTGTACACCTACCCACCTTCAAATACAAATGCTACATGCTAAAATATCCCTTACTTCCTTGCCTTATATGTTGCTACAGCCTTACTTTGCTAGCTGGTCCTGCTAGTATTTAGATCATTCTTACGGAGTTGTTATGGGTGGCCAACACAGCCATATTCATAGGTTTATGTCTGTCTTTCACAAAACTTTGGTTGACTTGCTTTGCTAGTGGACCTTGCTAGCATGTGTGTCATTCCTCAGTAATCTTTATGAGTTTATATACGGGCTCTGGGCATTTTGGTTTGGACACCATAACTGGCCAACATCTTATATAATTGATATGGATGGCACACTTTGCTAGTAGGAATTAAGGACATATCCATTTCAGATGACTTGCTTTGTTAGCAGGGCTTGCTAACATTTGTGTCATTCCTCAGTGATCTCTATGAGTCTCTATGGGTCTTGCAGGTTGGATTGCATTGCTAGCAGGACTTGCATTTGTACTGATCTTCATTAGTCTCTAAAAGGGTGTTTCTTGCAGGCTCGTTCTACTAGCAGGGCTTGTTGACATTGCACAGCAGCTCGGTGACTTTGATGAGGCGCGCCACGGTTGTCTGCGACTCTTCCTGTAGCCGCTGGTTGTTCTGCCTCAGACTCTGCACCTCTGCCTGGAGCACCGCCTTGTCCTCTTTCTCCTGCCGAAGGAGTGGCACACACAACACAACTGGCCATCAGAGCGCCCCCTTGGGGCACAGGGTGGGATCGCTTGTGGGTGGGAAAAGGTAGGGTGTAGGTGGCTGGGAGTAGAGCTAGAACAGAATAAGGCCATCCCACTGAGTGGCTACATTTAAACATGCAACTGAATATATTGCCTAAACATATGTAATCTGCCCTTTTCTATTCTGTTTTAGATGTTGGTAGCTGGTAACTATTAATAAAACTACCAATTGTTTAAAAGAATGGTTTGCTGAGAAATCAAATTTACACAATTTTCCACTTCAAATGTAGTCGATCAGTCACAAATTTGGTGTCCAAATTTTGCTTCTCTAATTTAGCACTGAAGATTTGATGCTACTGTTGCTAACACTAGAAATCAATAGCCACCCAAATCTTTTCTGTAAATACATCCCCAATATTTCTTTCAAACTGCTTAAACCGCTCACAGTGTGACTTAATGTGAGCTATGAAACTTGAAAATATAAAAATTCACTGTGTAGCTGAACGTAGTTGGCAGCCACTTTAGAGAACAGGTGTTGTGCCAAGTTATAATTCTACCACAGGCTCCCTTTCACTTTCATGTGAAAATACTGACTACACATAACATTCATGATATCTGTTGTTTCTGTTTGTAAACACTGATCTTCAAGATTGACAGTTGTTTATTAAAAACAACAGAAAATGCTACAGAATCCATGGTATGCTGCATGATGTGAGTGTACGTGAAGTCACAATTTGGCACAACACCTGGTTTCTCATTTTTAGCTCACAGTATTACTATTTTCTAAATCACACTGATACGTCTATGGGTCAACACAGAAGTGGGCTGAGTGGGTTGAGAAAAGTTCTGGGTATGTATTTACACAAAAGGTTTGGGTGACTGTTGACATACACTGTTTGTTAGCAATGATAGCCTCGCAGATCCAGAGCTCAACTAAAGGAGTAAAATCCAGGTACATCTGGACTAAGTGACAAATTGTGTACATTAGATTTTTTGCGTAACTGTTCCTTTAAACATCCAAATTTGAACAGCATAATTCAAGCATTACTGTTGCTCCTAAATAAACTAAAATTCATTAAAATTACTGTTGCTCCCTTTAGGCTATGAGTTACCACAGGAATCCAGTTATTATCTAAAGCCTGTATGGACCATACATTCTTAAAGGATTTCTCTGGAATTCAGTTGCTGAGATGTAAATAAAGTAATTCTAAGTGGTTTGATGTGAAATGCTTCATTGTAGAGAAACGTACTGACTCTCTTTACAGTGGCACTGATAGGAACCAGGGGTCACAATGTCTACAACACAAATACGTACATTTTATTTACTATCCAAAACCACCTGCTAACCTACGTGTCTGTAAAGTTTTTATATGCAATGCTGATGATGGCAATATTATGGAAAATTTGAAACAAAAAAGATTTGGGTACTATTTTGCCTCACAACACCCTGCATGTACCTCTCCAGCATGGATATATATACTTTTCAAAAAAACACGTTTCAGGCCTAAACTATTGTAAAATAGTGTTTCAGGCATCAGACTGCAGGAGGGAACGTTTAGAGGCATTGAACTCTTGAGAGTCTGGTTCCCATCACCACCACTGTGAACAATTCTGACGGTGTAAGTTTATCTAGAATGGAGCATTTCACACCAAACCACTCTGAATGACTTTGATTACACCTTAACCATTTAATTATGCAGATATTTTAAAAATACTCCTTTTATAAAAAAAAAACTCCATATAGCACCAAAAAAGTTTGATAACTTTATAGCGCAACTGATACTGGTTCCGCTACAAAGTTATAATCCCACCACCACACCAAACTACATAAGAAACACTCTTTAAGGTCCACAGAAAAGTCACACATACTTCAGCATGAAATGATCACAGTAAGAAGAACAGAGATACACAACATACAAGAAAAAAGTGTTAAAGATGGATAGAAAAGTTAGCCATGGTTGACTCCTGACTCTTCGGTGTGTGTGTGTGTGTGTGTGTGTGTGTACACACATGTATATATATATATATATATATATATATATATATATATATATATATATATATATATATATATATATACAAAACATCACCAGTAAATGCACTGATATTTACTGACTTTTTGGGTTAGAGCATTGCCAGAACTTGAATTTGCATTCCTCAGATAACAAAACAAAACCTTAATGACTGTGTCAGTGGGTGACCCAGTAAAAGTCACCCCTTTGTCATATACCCAAGTTGGGGCATGCCTGGTCAAATGACGTGTTTAGATGATTTTCTAAGTTAAAATAAGTTACACATACACACCAGAGAACACACTTCTGCACATTTTAATGTACAATTATTATTTAGGGGGCAGTCGTGGGCTGGAGGTTAGGGAACTGGCTCTGTGACTGGAAGGTTGCTGGTTCAGTCCCCAGTGCCAACAGTCCATGACTGAGGTGTCCTTGAGCAAGACACCTAAGCCCCAACTGCTCCCCGGGCGACATGGATAGGGCTACCCACCACTCCAGGCAAGTATGCTCACTGCCCCCTAGTGTGTGTGTATTCACTAGTGTGAATGTGGTGTTTCACTTCACGGATGGGTTAAATGTGGAGGTGGAATTTCCCCGGTTGTGAGATTGAAAAAGTATCACTTAATTTATTTGTTTAATTTTAACACACTGAGGGAAAAAAACATAAATATGGCTTGTGCAGAAGTAATTTTACATTTAGTATTTTGTTTTATTTTTTACAATATATTAAACTCAGCAAATAAACAGAACCTGTACAGTAAAACTTACAGACAAATGCATGTATATTTTAGTTTGTTCCCTGCAGAAAATGTGTTTACGTTTTGTATACAAATGTATAAAGGCTGAACTTGCAAATTTCGAAGACATGATGATAAGGTAAAACATCCAAACATGTAAAATATATCCTAAACTCTTACAAAAAATGTATTGTGGTTTTGATCAATGCAAAAATACAAGAACCACCTTTAATTCCATGAACCAGTGATTCTCACACTGCTCCTCAGTGCCCCCAGATTGTCTACATAATTGCTTTATCACTGTCTTGTTGGGTTGGTAGAAAGTGTGGACCATCTGTGGGTCCAGGAGAAATGATTTGACAGCCAAAACCCTAAAGGAACATGTCTGAAAAAAGATTTGTGAAATGTGAAGAACCTTTAAATGTGGATGTTCTTGAAACTTTTAAAAGGTTATACACACATAAACATCTCATTTACAAAAAACAGTTATCTAAAGAACCATCCACTAAAAGGTTCTTTAGGGCACTGGTTCTCAAACTAGTCCTTGGGGACTCCCAGACTGTCCACATTTTTACTCTAATCTTATGTATTGTGAGTTGGGTTGGTGCAAAGTGTAGACCCTCTGGGGGTTCCTGAAAATCACTTTGAGAATCACTGCCTTAAAAAAACAAAAGTTCTTCTGTGGTGGTAGAGCCCAAACCCACTCTCACCCTGCGGAGTTTAGCTCTAGTCCTAATCTTGAGCTTCAGGGGCATCTCAACATAATCTAGAGCTCCAGAGGCATCTCAATATTAGAGTTAGGTATGTTGGATCAGATTTCTAGGACCAGGATTGAGCACCTCTGTGCTGTTACATCATGCAAAAAACCTTTTAGTAACTTAAGTGTAATCTTTAACATTAAAAAATCTGCCAATATAATATAATAATAATAATAATAATAATTATATATATATATATATATATATATATATATATATATATATATATATATATATTTATATATATATAATTAGTAAAATTTTTTCATATCAGTCAGGCCCTACTAGAAACTCTAAGCTGTTCTGGATGCTAATTTGATGTGAAAGAGATTTTCAAAAATCAATGCGAACCTGTGCTAAAACCTTTTTAGTGTACACAGGCCCTTTGTGACGTGGCTGTGAAAGATTTGAAATGGGAAATCAGGATGAGAAAAAGTACATCAAATAAAATCTCACTTTCTTTTCAGTACCATGGTTCTCACATTTTTCTTACCATCTTTAACCTGAGGCAACAAGTATTTTATGCCCTTAACATCTAGTCCAGGATTAGCTTCAGTGTTTACTCAAGCCTTCGATTTTAGAAGGAAGCTAGTCCATAAATCAGCTGCTAAAGGCAGAAAATATCCGATGCCACTGAGAAGGACAAGACTGATGAGACATGAAAACGACAAAACAGAGCCACAAAGAGTAGCAGAAAAAAGAGTTCAACGGCATGTTGCAATTTGCATGGGGTTTTTAACAAACTCTTTCCTCTAAACGCAGCAGCTCTGCTGTCAGGAAAATGAAGATGTTGTTTTTCAGTTAGCCATAATTAATAGATGAGGTGAGATGAGGGTAGCTTGTCACAAAGCACGCTAAGTGCAACAACATCAGACATACATAAACAGCTTATGACAGCCGCATTAAGCATTCATGAGGCGCCATCTCCAAAGACGATGGCTTAAAATAGACTACGCCTGTGTTCTTAATGCCCCGATCAGGATTAATTGCATCTGAAAAAGATAAGACTTGTGGACAGTAGCTCTAAAAGCCCATAGCCAACAAAACCACACTAGTTTCACGCTTTAACAAACCTGAATAATCAATTATATTCAGACTCTGAGTGCTGCATGGACGCCATTCAAAAGCTGTCAGTTTCTGTTTATGTATATGTATGCATATGTTGTCCTACTTATTATGCTGTGTGGCTAGTTCAGTTGCCGTTATCATCAATCACATGAAAAGCCTCTTTTACTTACATGCACCATCACTCATTTCAATTACTTTTCTCAATTTTGTTTAAAAGATAGCATAGCTTTGCAAGGCTATGCTGGACAGAATGCTTTTTTGAAGAGGTCTGATGTGGAAAGGTCATATTTGGCTCTCAAAATTGAGATACAAAAAAAACAACAACAACAAACAAACAAACAGATAGTAAACTATCGATAGTAAAGATACACTATATGGCCAACGGAACAGAATGTGGACACCTCTCCTAATTATTGAGGTCAAGTGTTTCAGCCACACCCATTGCTAACAGGTGTGTATTAAGTCAAGCACATAGCCATGCAACCTCCAAGCAATTAGAGTGAAATAATGTGCAATGTGCTTCTCAGTATATGGAGCTTCGAGCAAGCCAGGATGCCCTTGTGTCGGAGCAACAAGGTAGATACTGGATAGCCGTTGCGACGTTTAACCTCTTTTTGCTACATCTGGGTGCAAACCCCAGTACCCCTTCATGTGTCTGACAGAAAACTGAGATCACTCCCAGCATCACATGTAATGCAATCGATTACACATATGTGAAGGTACGTAGTATATTTTTTTGTTCACATTGCTTCATCCTAATGGGAGTTGCAACAGAATATTCAGGGCCTCTTTCAAGTGAATCTTCCTGTAGAATAGGTTGTACTGAAGAGCTCAGTAGCTTAAAACACACTAAAAGATGCCGCCTTTGCCAAAGGTCAGTTCGTGAAATTTCTGCCTGCTAGATTTGCTAGAACTGTGCGTCAGGAGCTTGAAATGGCTTTCCATGGCTGAGTAGCTGCATACAAGCCGAAGATCCCTATGCGCAACGCCTTGTGTCAGCTGGAGTGGTGTAAAGTATACAACCACTGGACTCTGGAATGATGAATCACACTTTGTAATCTGACAATCTGATTGACGATTCTGGGTTTTGTGGATGCCTGGACATCGCTACCTAATTGAATGCACAGTGCCAACAGTAAAGTTTGGGGGAGGACATTTTAGACTTTCACATACTTCCAACTTTGTGGCCACAGTTTTGGGAAGACTATTTCCTGTTTCCTGTGCCACTGTGCACTGTCCATAAAGACATGGCTTAATGAGTTTGGTGTGGAGAAGCTCCAGTGACCAGCAAAGAACTCTGACCTCAACCCCACTGAACACCTTTTCGGATGAACTGGCCTTCTCGTCCAACACTAGGGTCTGACCTCACAAATGCTCTATTGACTGAACGGGAACAAATTCCCACAGACACAATACAAAATTTTTTGGAAATAATTCCCAGAAGAGTGGAGGCTGTTACAGCTGCAAGGGCGGGGGTAATTCCATAATCAGGCCCCTGATTTTATAATGGGACGTCCAACAAGCCCAGGTTTTGGCGGTCAGGTGTCCACACACTTTTGGCCATATAATGTGTATTTATAATATTAAACAATCTAACCAATCAAGAAAAATATTTCAGTATTGTAACAAATAGGGTTGCTAGTGAAGGCTTAGGAAAAAAGGGTACGCAGAGTAGACTCTGGGTAAAGGCTTATGAAGAATAGGGCTGCACGATATGGACATAAAATGCAATGTGAGTTAAAGTCATTAGATACTGCAATTCAGGTCCAGATTCACACGATTATGCTCGAAAAGATTTTCAATTCTTAAGTCTAGGTGTGATTAGATTCTTGATATTTTACGTGTTAAGATTTCTTGATTAAACAGAACTCAGGTTACATACTACACAGATCAACAACAACAAAAACAAAAGTTTTCTGCCTTTTTAAATTCTTTCCACCCTCTAAAAAAGAATCTACAAAGTACAGTCATTTGAGTATGGGTGCATGCATAGCCTCTTTGTCGACTTTACATTTTGGGATGGAGGTTTTGAACTTTCTTTTTTGATACAGTACTGAAATCAACACACCCTTATGCCCACAGTGTACAGAGGGCAAAAATAAATTAAATGAAATGCAACTACCGCTGTCACGATTATACATATAACCCCATGTATATCTCGGCACCACTAGAGGCTTTGTGCATTAAAATAGGCAGCCATGTGACACTATGTAGACCAATCACAATCAGTAGGTGGTCTCAGAACAAATGATACAGTGGTTAGAACTTCTGTTAAGCAAGTGGAACAAACCACACTAGATGTACTGAACTCACATCATTGTTCTGGCCGAAAAGATTGTTTTGCCCTTTTGTTTTAAGTGCACTGATGACTTTACTAGGCACTATTTGACATACCTGGAATTCAGACTTGTCTTTCCATTTAAACTGGTTTTACAGGAAAGTAGTTAACAGCAGCATAGTTGTTCAGCACTACACTCTGGTCAGCTTTGTAATCGACTGTACAGCTTAGTGGATAAGACACTCGTCCCCAGGTACAGCTCCTAATGCTACTTCATTACATCACTTTGCAAATGTGAAGGTGTAACGTAATCTGATCTGTTCAGTTATTGCAATCGTATTGTTTATTGCAATCGTATCTTGATGATGATAAAAATTAATTAATAATTTCCAATTATCCAATTAATTAATATGATTAATCATGCAGCCTTATTGGAGAACTATGGGTCCTCATAGGGTTAACCACGCTCACTCTGAAACTCTTGATATTTGATAATCTGATCTGTTCTGTTATTGCAGCACTTCACATCATGTTTATTGCAATCGTATCTTGATGATGATAAAAATTAATTAATAATTTCCAATTATCCAATTAATTAATACGATTAATCGTGCAGCCTTATTGGAGAAATACGGGTCCTCATAGGGTTAACCACGCTCACTCTGAAACTCTGATATTTGATAATCCTTAAATAAGAAGAAAATGTTGACTATTGTTGATCCCTTGTTTTGCCTTTCTCTAGATTGATGATAACATAGCAGGGTGTTAATGGTGAGGTTGACAGAGAAGGGAATGGGGGTCAAGTTACAAAAGCAACAATAAAAAAGAAGAGTAGGTTTGCTTAGGTGGTCAAGCCAGAAGATCATCATGTTAGCTTGGACCCTGTCTCACTTCTTAATGGAGGATGTCACACATTTTCAGTTGAGAGAATGTCATTTGCGCTCCAGTCCCTGGACATGCTACAGTATGTTTTACTGAACTGTATGTCCATCCTTGTGTGAAAATGTCCCTGGAGAGGTCTGAATTACTCTGACCTTTAAGGTCAATTGAGTGTGAGGCACCTAGTTCTTAAATTGGATCCATGAGGCTTAAGACGTGTTTTTTGCTTCTCCTTCCAACTGTCTTCTTGTGTTCTTCACACTCCTTCCAATCAAATAACTACTCTTCCACCTTTCTATTTTTCCTTTCCCAGCAGAATATGTTTTCTTTGACATGCCAATCAGACAGACTACATCAACATAATTTAATCTGGCTTAGTGCTTAGTAGGGCTGCATGAAGAGTCTTATTTGTGTCATTATTGCGATTTTTCATAATAAACTCAAACACTGCTTTATCTTGAACTACTAGCTCATAAAAATACTTCAAAGGTCATGACTATTCTTAGTCCCAGAGCTGAGTGTTGAATCTGGGAAGCAGTAATGACTACTGTCACAACAAACCTGCACCATGCAGAGGTTTCTAAAGAATTAAATAAATATTTACTTGTTTTTATAGGCCTATCTAGAGAAGAAAAAAATGTAAAATGTATATTTAATTTATTTTAACATATGTAAAATAATAAGTTTATATTTATAGATTTAGAATACAGAAATAATACTAAATATTTTGATATTCATTTATTCATCCATTCATTCATCATAAATCAGTAATGACAGTAAAGACTTGTGTGTGTGTATATATATACACACATTCTGTATATATCGCTGTTCTCAAAACAAAACCTCATATCTCTAAAATGGTAACTTTACAGGAGAAGGAAAAAAACCTACCTCACCTTTAATGTAAGTCAATGGAACCAGACTCATTTTGGACTG
Source organism: Pygocentrus nattereri (assembly GCF_015220715.1). Taxonomy (NCBI): domain Eukaryota; kingdom Metazoa; phylum Chordata; class Actinopteri; order Characiformes; family Serrasalmidae; genus Pygocentrus; species Pygocentrus nattereri. Next base: position 9,210,013 of record NC_051233.1, on the reverse strand, counting down.
TTTCTTTTGGCCCACTCATCATGAAATTTACACACAATATAAAGTGTAACAGGCATTTTCAAATTATGTCAAAAACTGAAATATGATAAAAATGGAGATAAGAGGTTTTGTTCCAATATATATATCGCTGCTGTTGGAACAAAACCTCTTATCTCCATTATATATATATTTTTGTGTGTGTGTGTGTGTGTGTGTGTGTGTGTGTGTGTGTGTGTATATGTATGTATATATAGTGTAATACAATATATAAAGAAACTGTCAAAAGTTTGCTGGAAAAAAAAGTCTGCATACATTGAGTAACATTAAAGGTAAAGCATGTTTTTGTTTTCTCCTGTAAAGTTTCTTTTCTGGAGATAAAAGGTTTTGTTCAAAGACTGATGATTTATTTGGTCACTCATTCATTCATTCTTTATGAAGCAGTAATGACTACTGTCACAACAAACCCGCATCACTATAAGGAGCTTTTTAAGGAATCAAATAAATATTTATTTTTTTAAGCCCACCTATATTCATTCATTCTATTTTATAGTCTTGCCAGAAAAAAAAAACTGTGCAGGGAATGCTGACTGCTTTAGCTGCACAGTGCACATAACGGTGTGAGTGCAGTTCTAGTTTAAGTGTCCAGCACACTCTTTTAATCATAGTTTACACCTTTTCATATCTTCATCATAATGCCCAACAGCTTTATTGAACATTGCATTTATGTCCATGTTGTGCAGCCCTACTGCTTAGTCTGATTATAATGTAACTTTTTCATGAACCATTATCATCAATCACCAATTATTGATTCCCAGATCTCAAACATCATCTCACTGCATGTTAGGACACCTCCCTGGGTCAGATTCTCAAAAGCTCATTTTTCTTTTGCTTTGACAGGTTGAGAATTGAAAATGTGTTACTGGGTTTGGTTTCGGTTGTTTTAATTCGGTTTTGGCGCAATGGAGGAAAAATCTCATGCTGTACTTGCCTCGACTGCCATTGGTCGCTTAGTGTTGAGAGAGTGAGCATTGCTGCCCAATGTCCCTCCAGCCATCTTCTCATCTCCTCTGTTCGCCCTGCCCAATGACAAGACAGGTTTCTTTTGCTTGTCCCGCCCTACCGCTACAATCCCTGATTGCCTCTGTGAAGTAATTTTTGGATCTGGGGTGGATGAGGGCGGGAGGGGGTACTGGGTGGGGCAACTAGGTGAAGAGGGTGAGGGATGGGGTGGGAAATTCTTTTTTGGGGATGGGGGAGGGGGGGCTCAGGAGCTCCAATAGGACTTGCTAAGGGAAGGGAAAATACCTTTTGGAGGTCATCCTGTAGTCGTTTCAGCATGGCCTCCAACTGGGACACCTTCTCCTCCAGATGACTGGGTGAGTCACTGCGAGAGAGAGAGAGAGAGAGAGAGAGAGAGAGAGAGAGAGAGAGAGAGATGTTTAATAGGGGTTGGAGAAAAATCCATACAATATAACATCACAATATTAGGAAAAATTGTACTGACACACAGATACACAAATATCCATATTTTATTATTTATTTATGAATAATTAAAGGTTTATTAAGCTAATTCTCTGATATAGATTACCAGGATGCACTTCTGTCTTAATCCACAAGATGGTGCTATTTCTTTTTTTGATAAAATCTTAGTAATATCTGGCATCATTAGGGATAGTTAGACATTACATCCCCCCTGCCTCTGAAAGAACATATAGCATTGTATAAAAAACTGTTTTGTATAAAAGAGCATTGCATAAAATAGGCTAAACATGGCAAATAACAGGCCTTTTATGGAAAACCTTTAACTGTGAAGGACATAAGTGAAGCACTACATGCAGTAAATGCAGTTTGAAACAGCTGGTTAGCCTCCGATTTTTTTACAGCAAGTATGCTAGCTAGATGGTGAAAATACTAATCCAGTTTTAGTAAGTTTTAAAGGGATGTGATCTGTAAGGCTGGGCTTACGATGCACAATTTTTTGCTCAATTTGAATCCAGATTTGCCCCTTGTGACACATTTTCACAATCTGAAGAGATTTTCCAGGTCAGGAGCTCGATCGGAAGCACGGATAATCTGTTAGTGTTAGAGGACCAACAAGTAAATCTCTAGCCCTCCAATGGAACTCTGAAGTGATCAGAAGCTCTCCGATATTATCAAACATGTTTGATACTTATGACTCAAAACATTCTCAAGTCCTGAAGCGTGAGAAACTCAGAGATTTGCTCAATGAGTGATTCAAACAACAGCCAATCAGAGAGCTAGAAGAGAGGAAAAACAGGTGTAGAGACACGCATGAACATCTCCTGAACAGCGGTGCACGGAGACAGAGGAGCTGCGTGTAAAACACAGGCAGAAAAGAGTCGATATCATGTTTACAACGTTTATAATGTTGTATCCAGGGGTAAAGGCACTCTCTTTACAACTTCTAGTCAGCTCCCAGTTTGTAGTGATATATTTCCCCAGTTCTCCCTCTAATATCAGTGCTTCTCAGCCCCACTTTAATCCTTATTTTACACTTTCATGAGGCATAAAAGCACAAACAGGTCCAGTACATGTAGCTTTGTTTGTGTCATGTGATCTTTAAATTCCCACAATGGGGAAATTTCACCTCCGAATTTAACCCATCCATGCAACACCACACTAGTGAAGACACGCACTAGAGGGCAGTGAGCACACCTGCCCAGAGCGGTGGGCAGCCCTATCCGCAGTGCCCGGGGAGCAGTTGGGGGATAGGTGCCTTGCTCAAGGGCACTTCAGTCACATACTGTCAGCTCAAGGGATCAAACCAGCAACCTCCAGCACATGACTGCCCCATCTCTGAGGGCATCTAGGAGTATGAATTTTTATTTGCAGCTCAGACGCGTTATGTGTGTTTTATTCTCTCTTTGCCGTGTCGTCTAGTGAGAGCGCTCTTAAAACAAGATAGGAAATTCTGTGACAAACTGACGTTAAATTTGTGATGCCGCCAATTTATAAATCTGTTAAAATGTTAAAAGTTGTGTAGTGTATGCTCAGCCTTATTTACTTAAATGTCAGCTAGATTAGCTGACAACTTCAGCTACAGTATATTAGCCATCCACTAGTTATCATATTTTAGATGTCCTTCCTTTAAGGTATTCTGTAGTGTTCTGTCCTTCCGATGGAAGAGTTTTCTGTAATGAAAAGCTCATTATGCAAAGCTTGAACCTGATGCTGCTGCGAGAGAACAGCATTACAACAAAGACTGCACATGCAGCACCAACCTGCAAAGTCACACATGTAAGGCTGTAATGACAGTTCTATTTTTTTACTGCATTAAGATTTGCGGCCCAAAATTAATCAAAGTTTTTTCCTCGGGCTGAAGTTTCACTAGTCGTCAGTCAACATGCATCTCAAGTACGACTCCAGTCTGGATCAAGGCCCCATCTCTGATCTCCGTTCAGTGTAGATTAGTGAGAGGGAGAGAATGTATGAGTCAGAGTCCTGATGGGGACATGCCTCCAGAAAAATGCTGCATTATGAGTTAGAGACACTGGAAGCCCCTAATACAAAAGGAGCCACATAGAAAAGGCCTGCAAATGGGAGTATGTTCAAGGTCGACACAGAGAAATTACACCTCACTGATCCTAATTTTGAGTTGATTTTGGTTTCTCTTTGGCTTGTCTGAGTATCACACATTCAACGCAAAAACACCAGCACTGGCATCTACCTTTAACTCGAGAAACTACACTAACTCCAGTAACACTGTAGCCACAGCACACTCATCTGCTGCAGTATAAAACTTATAGAGTAATAAACTTATATATTTAGTCCAACGTAGTATTTAAGCATTTATTCCTACTGGGTTTAGATAACAGATGCAGGACAATGCAATTTGCAAGTAATTAATGCACCGTGACACAGTTTTAGTTGTTTTGGCTCTGTACTCTAGTAAAAATGCCAGCTCTAATTTAAGGGTATTTACATCTACGTTGGGTAAACCATACTGGAATCAGGTCTTTATATAGTCTATAATTTTAGACCACTGTGCATGAGATCATCACACACTTGGCTATGAACCAACATAACAGTCAATTGCACAAATACTTAAAACTGTCCTAAATAAAATTTTCTTGCACTATCCTTTTTCCTGAGATAATGTTTGTGTGGTTTAAAGTGCAGCCGTAATAAATTTTTCCTGACCATTTTCCAACGTCTTAAACTGTTTTTATTAATGTGCCTTTAAGATTGATATATGTAAACGAATGACTGTTCTGATCGGCTGCCCTGTACTGTGCTTCATTCAGAAAACATTCCAGACTGAAATACTCCTTTATAACTTCAGTGTGAATGGGCGGAGCTAAACTAAGCTAAACTAAGCTAAACTAAGCTAAACTGAGCTAAACTAAGCTAAACTGAGCTAAACTGAGCTAGGCGTTTATATGTAAATGAGTAGGTTTTCGGACAAACAATGAATACAAAATGGGCTGGTTTTACGAGTTAATTTCCATAAATAAACTGGATGACACTCCCTCCCCCACCTGATCTCACCAATTATAGCTGACATTAGAAATTTAGCATTTAGCATTCTCCTCCATGCTTGTCAAATGATATTGAGTTAGCAGCACTTGTGATAAAGATGTGGTGACACTTGACCCATCTTGGAGGAAGTTCATGGTAACTTACACCCTCTCAGATTGGTAGCAACAGGAGATTGAGGGAGACTTTGCTAGAAGGTGGAACTTCTTGCATAAACTGGTATAAAATTGGGTAAAAATAAAAAACTACTATTTCCTACACTGTTATGGTGTCTCAAATGAAATGAAAAGAAGTGTGCTTTTCACAGTCATATGCAGCTCATTTTAGTGCACAGTTCTATTTATTTAGTTTAACATACTGGAAAATAAAAAATAAAATATGAAATGTGCCATAACTTTTTTTGCACAGACCAGATTTTTACCCAGTAAGATACACTTAGTACACTTAGTAGAAAATCAACTAGAACAGAACCTAAAATATGAAATGCGCCACAATTGTAGCACTGGCCACAGTTTATGTTTTGCGTTAAATTCAGCAAATAAAATGTAAGTGTGCATGTAGAGGTGTGTTCTCTATAAAGGAAGTATTATCTTATTTCCACATCAAAATCAACATAACATGAACAAGGGTACCCAAACTTTTGCATGCAACTGTATATCATTCAGCTAATGATGTAAATATCTTTAAATGAAGGCTGAGATTCTATAATGCAACCACATAGTCACTGTTTAAAGTCCAGTATGCTGAAGTAAAAACCAACTAAAAAACAAAAATTTATCATTGTCCAATTACTTACTGCTGCAGTCACATCATACAGTAATCATGTGCAGTGTACATGTCTGTCTCACCTGTCTTTAATATCTTTGAGCTTGGCGTCTGTCTGACCCAGCAAGGTCCCAGTGTCTGCTGCTGCCTGGCTGCCATCTCCTGCCTTCCGGTCTGGAACACAGCATTCCACTCCGTTACTCAGCCGTATTAGTCAGGCTAACTCAGGTTAGTCACCCCGACAGCTAAACATCACTAACAATGAAACACATGCTCTCTCAGGAGAGTCTAACAGTCCTGAATACAATAAAGAGAGTGACACGTTGGTTTTTCATTGTTAAACTGTCTTATTGTCTCACAGATCATCTCTTATGTCCAGCATTTCTTCTGGAATCAAGGGTCTTAATAAGGAGTTTGTTCTCCTTTGTTGCTGTAACAGCCTCTACTCTTCTGGGAAGGCTTTACACTAGATGTTGGAATATTGTTGTGAAGATCTGACTGCATTCAACCACATGCCATTAATGAGGTCAGGTACTGATGTTGGATGATCAGTTCTGTATCACTCCAACTCATCCCAAAGGTATTAGATGGAGCGCCATCACTCCAGAGAATGCAGTTTCACTGCTACACAGCCCAATGCTGGGGACTTTTATACCCATCTAGCTAATGCTTAGCGTTAGACCTCAGGCTCATGTGAGCTCCAGAACATCCCATTCTATTGGTCAAAGCTTTTCTGCAGAGATTATACAAGCCATAAGTACAGCAATGGATGTACTTTCAAGTAATTAGGTGGCATGTCCAGATACTTTTGACATTTTAGTTTATTATTTGCCTTTATAATTCCGCACCTTCTCGCGACAAGGCTTCTAGAATGCTCCTGCAAGCTGTAGCCAGGTCCGAAATGGACTGCCACTCCTCCTCTGACGAATCAGCAGTTTCTGAAAGAACTGAAAGATTAAAAAAATATCTGTCAGTAAGAATAACATATAGATATACAATCGACAAAATGACAAACTAGCCAACATAGAGCACAAAACAAAGAGAATGACATGAAAGCTCTGTTCAATGACCAATCATATCCACCAGGGGGCACTTGCACATTGCTATGTCTAGGAGCCACCAGACACAGTGCTGAGAGGGGAGCTGCTGAAAGGCTAAAATTCCCCTTAACAAAAGCCTTAAGTATTCACTGAAAGGCTTAGCACACAAGCCATAATGTAGCACTGTACAATATTAAATGTATTAATCATTGGTGAAATATTGGTCTACACTGATGTCCAAAAGGCTGCAAATTACAAATGAGCTTCTTAACCAATCATGTGCTTTTAGTATGAGTTTCCTGACCAATTCAAGGCCCAGTGAGTGGTTCTGTGATGCTTCTAATCAGACAAAATGCAAATATGCTGTTTAAAATAATGCCAATCTGTAACTATGACATATATTCACAAATGCGCTTGTAATATATTACAAATAATACTGCAATATGTAACACTGTAATTGCAATACTAGGATATTGCTCATATTGTGTAGACCTGAAATAAATGGATCCTGTAGAGGAGCATCCACCCCACAAGACAAGGACCAGGGATGGACCAGATGGCCCAGAGAGAGTCTCTTGATTTCGGGGAGGATAACACCCTCTGCCCCCCTTTACCCCCACCTGGCCCTAACCCAGCCCCCATCTGTCTTCCCTTCATTTTGGATATGGGGTGGAGGAACGCGTAGGGGGTGAAGAGGAGGAGGGGCAGGGGACAACTGTGGGTAAACGAGATAAAGGGATAGCGATGAAAGAGGAGAAGACAAAGAGGGAGGGATGAAGAAAGAGAGAGAAGGAGGGAGGGATGGGTGAAGAGAGGATAATACAGCAGGTTTTTTATGGAGAGAACAGCTCCTGAAGGCACGAGGGGGAAAAGAAAAAAGGCTAAAAAGATTTGGGCTTAATTACGATTACGGTGGTGATTTTTGGGGAGCTACCAGCATTGTTCCGGTCCGGCCACAGGCTCCCATTCGGGCTTAAAAAGAGACCCACTCCGCAGAGAATGAGGCTCCATTTACAGCAATTAACAACGACTAGCGCTATTCTCCCCAGCCACACTTCTGCTCATGATGCCTTCGGGCATTTGCACTGCGCCGCACACGCACAGAGCAAAACTCCTGCTATGCTCCTGAGGAACTGAATCCCAGGCTTACAGGCTGAAGCTGGGTATCATCAGGTTTTATACTGACTCGGTGGAGTAGGAGAAAATCGGGACAGTGTAAAAGCGCCATGCATTGTGCTTCGGCTGATAAACTGCAGGCACTGAGGAAGCTGCTTTACTTATTTTTTACATTTTAACACATTATGTCATGTGTGCACTAGTAAAACTGAACACTACAGCTTAAAGCTAGACTTCAGACCAAATTCAAACACAGAATTTATGAAGTTTGCTTCTTTAGTTTTGCGCTGGTGCTATGAATTCATGTAGATAACAAGTGATGGACGCTTTATGAATAAAACCGGGAAAAGTATGGATAAACGTCATGCTTCAAGGCTTCAAGACGGCTGCTACTACTTTTTTAGCTATGTGATGTACTCTTGTAAATTTCTACGTAAGACAGCATATCATACACTGTGTCATACATAATGTCAGAACAAAACCTTCCAAAATAAAACTTCACAGGTAAAGGGAAATCATTGATCATTTTCAATGAGAATTAATGTGAAGTGATTTAGAGATAAATGCCAGGTTTAGTTCCAACAGTGACAATAAGCAAGTCTATCTGAGAATACGCAACAACTGTGCATCTTTTATGACAAGCGTGATGATTCAAGCCACAGTCACAAAAAATCCAAGCTATTATCTATGCGGAGGTGAAGCAAAGTTAAGGCGAGTATGGATGGTGATGTGGTTTTGGAGGGGACGTACAGTTTGGTGAGCACCTAAAATTAACTAGTTAACTAGCTGAAAAAGCCAATTCTTTTAAATGATTAAAAAATTATTTAGCGGTTAGTATTAACCCCAAATCTGTGAGTCTAGGAAACAGCCATTAGAAAGCAAGAGGGCAAGCTAAGAAAAAACCTAAACAGAACTGTTCCTCAGTCAACAGAATGTCGCTAGTTATCTAGCTAGCATTGGCTGCTCACTGAACTACACATTTCCTCCAACACGACACGAGAGGAGGACAGCAGCTTTTAAGTTCACCTAGACGAACTCAACTCAAAAGGGATTTAACTGAAAAATACAGTTAAGAACTTGAAATAGCGCAAATAACCACTACTTGGAGTTAATACCATTGACATGATCTTTTGTCCTTTCGCATTTAAGTGAATCAGTTTTTTGGCCAGGTATATTTTACACAAGTCTGGTGTTACTGTGGCTTTAGGCATGCACTTTTCATCATATACGCAACTATTAGCATTCCTAGCACAATGCTAATAGTTACCTATAGGCTTTCATTACTTCAGCTGCAGTAGCATAAAGATTCTATAAAACTGATTAGATTCAGCCAAAAGAACAACATCGTCTGCAAACAACAGAGACGTCACCCTCCAGCCTCCACACATAATGCCCTCCTGTCCTCGGCTATGCCTTGACACCCTGTCCATGAATATCACGAACAGGAGTGGAGACAGGGCACAACCCTGCCAGAGCCCAATGCTAATACTGAAAGGGTCCGACTTAATGCTAAGTATACGAACACAGGTTTCACTCTGGGAGTACAGAGATTGAATGGCTCAGAGTAGTAGCCCCGGTACCCCATACTCCCAGAGGACCTCCCACAAGATATCTTGGGGAACCTGATCGTAAGCCTTCTCCAAATCCACAAAACACATGTAGACTGGGTTGGCAAACTCCCATGCCCCCTCAACATTCCGCGAGAGGGTGAAAAGCTGGTCCATTGTTGCACGGCCAGGACAGAATCCGCATTGTTCCTCCTCAAACTGAGGTTCAGCTATTGGTCGGAGTCTCGTTTCCAGCACCTTGGCATAGACTTTCCCAGGGAGGCTGAGCAGTGTGATATCCCGATAGTTTCTTTAAAATGGGGACCACCACTCCGGTCTGCCAGTCCAAGGGTACTGTTCCTGAGGTCCATGCAATATTGCAGAGGCGCGTCAGCCACGACAGCCCCACAATAATTTGTGGGATTTGGCTGAATCACATGGTTGCCTCCAGCACCCACTGGAGTGGTTTGCAGCTGAGTGTGCAATTGGTAGGCGGATCAGCACCTCCAAATCTGAGTCCATGGTCTTAGCCCGGAAAAGGATGGTATGCCCACTCCAGGTAAGGGGAAAGGACTTGCCCCAGGTGGGGGAGTTTAAGTATCTCTGTGTCTTGTTCACAAGTGATGGGAAGAGGGATCGTGATCGGCCGCAGGCTGGGACAGGTGGCAGCAGTAATGCAGTCACTGTACCGGACTGTAGAGGTGAAGAGGGAGCTGAGCCATAAGGCAAAGCTCTCTGTTTGCCAGTCTGTCTACATCCCGACCCTCACCTAAGTTCATGAGCTGTGGTTAATACAAGCAGCAGAAATGAGCTTTCTTTGCAGGGTGGTGGGGTACACTTTATTTGATAGGGTGAGGAGCTTGGCCATCCGGGAGGAGCTCGGAGTAGAACCGCTACTCCTCCACATTGAGAGGAGCCAGCTGAGGTGGTTCGGGCAACTGATTCGGATGCCCCCTGGATGCCTCCCGGTGGGGGTGTACCAGGCACGGCCTACCGGGATAAGGCCCCGGGGTTGTCCTAGGACCCGCTGGAGGGATTACATCTCCAAGTTGGCCTGGGAGCCAATTGGGGTCCCTGGGAATGAGCTGGAGGAAGTTGCAGGGGACCGGGTCATCTGGGATTCTCTGCTCTTCCAACTGCTACTGCAACCCTATCTAGATTAAGCGGTCAACGACGATGACGATGATGATAGAACTGATTAAACAAATTTCAAACTCCAAACATGTCTTGTCTAGCTGACTACATTTGAAGTAAGGGGAAAACTGTACATTTGATTTTGGGCCAAACTCTGTGCAATTAACCACTACTAGATGTTACTACCTTTGAAGTGATCTTGCATCCTTTCACATTCAAGTGAATTAGGTTTCTGGTGAATTAGGTTTCTAGTGAATTAGTCTGCTAGGCAGATTATATTCAAGTCCAGTGTTACTGCAGCTTTAGCCATGCAGTTTGCATGGCGCTAAAGCTTCCAGTACTTGGTAGCTACATTAGCTTTATAGCTCTAGTGGAAAACTAAAGAAGCTTCAGACACAAATCAAGGAGGAAGTTATGAAACTGTACAAATTTCATTATTTCAACTATCGATTTGGGAAATAAAGCTAACAGGTAAAGCCTAGAGCATGACGAAAATGACCCAAAAACATTTAAAACAAAGATAAGATGATGTCATATATGCCCTCTCTTAGTAGCCCATAGGCTTTAGGGGCCTTTATTGCATAAGCCCATTCTGAATGTGTAGGGGGAGATGATTCAGGCTACAGCAGTACTCACTCTTTGTGATGGAGTTATGAAGACTCAGCGCTCTGGAGTTCCTCTCAGCTCTCTCCATACACGCTGAGCGGAGCAGTACGTCACTCCCCGATGGCCTCTCCTCACCCCCCTCATCCACTCCAATCTTGAGAGAGAGAGAGAGAGAGTTAGCATTTCTCATAGTCATACACCGAAGGTGCTAAATACTGACTATTCTGGTGAGTAACACTCTTTAGGGATATAAAGGGAGAGATAAAGGGCTACAAAGGTGGGAGAAAACAGGAAAGAGGGGGAGAGCGAACAAGAGAGAGGGCTCTAGGGTTATGGGGTGATGGATGAAAACAGAGATGGAGTGGGGGTGGGAGAAAGGGAGAGAGATGGAGAATGTGTAAGGACGAGAAGGAGAGAGTGGGAGAACTAGAACTGAGTGCGTTCGGAAGGTAAAAAAATTGGCGAACTTTGCAGTCTTGACTGAATCAGCTCTCAAATATAGATCATTTGCACAATCTGATCTACACCATGGACCACATGTGGGAGGTAAAAACACTGCATGCAGAACTCTGCCTTCAAAAACTGCTTCAAGCTCTGTGCTAAATGTTCACATACTATGCCCTATGGTAACGAGAAATGAGGTAAATGAATTACACCTGCTTTAAAAGTAAACATAAGTCATTACATTGACTATAAAAATTGTACAGTTTTCCCTTTAATTGGATTTGATCAGCCAGTAACCGAGTAATGGAAATTTAATTTTTAGCTGTTATTTTTGTAGATAAGACTAGGTGATACCATGTCAGGGAGCACATAAGCAAGTCTATTTCAAATTACTTGACAATTCAATTCAAGTTTAAGCTAACGTGTGATAATTCAGTGTCATTAGCAAAATGCTGCTTGTTAGCTACACTTTAGCTGCAAACTAAAAAAAGATAACTTCAGACACTAAACATGCCTATGCTGGCCGACTGTATCTGGAATAAGCGCACCACAAAAAGAAGCATAAAACAGCATTGCTGATCACCACCAAAAACCAGCACATTTTGGTTTGTGATGCTGGTATGCTGGTCAGCAGCAATGGAAGCTTATATGTTGATCACCATCAAAACCAGCATATCGTTGCTGTCGGAAGAAAACCTTGTATGTCCATTTTTTGGCATTTTTCAGTTTTTGACATAATTTGAAAGTATCTGTTACTCTTTACATTATTTGTAAATTTTGTGATGAGTGGCCTAAAAGAAATTACCCAAAATGACATGGGAAAAATTCTGGTTCCATTGACTTACATTGAAAGTGAAGTATGCTTTTTTTTCTCCTGTAAATTTACTGTTTTGGAGATACAAGGTTTTCTTCCAACAGCAGCGATATGTTGTATTTTGGATGCTGCTAGAACTTGCTGGGTGACTAGCTAACCAGCCCAAGACCAGCATAGACCAGCAGTGGAGATTATTACGCATAGGTAGTACACATCTATAGCACTGTGCAAAAGTCAGAGATCACCCTTTTATCTATTTAATTTCCAAAAAAAACAGCAAATAAACCATTTTTTTTTATTTCAGGTGATATTTCTAAAGAGATTAGATGTAATTAATAAGAGAACAAAAATCAAAGGAAAAAGAAAAAACAATGGAATTTCCAAAACAAGAGTTGAAAAAATGATTAAAAGATACAGACAAAATCAGACTCCCAACAACAAGACCTGACAAACCAGCAAAACTGCCCCCATCCGGTAAACCGAACTTTTGATCTTTGAGAGAGAGAGGAGAAAATCAAACTCCAATCTTCCCTCAGATACAAAAAAAAAATCATTTTTCTCTCCTTCCACTGTGAGAATACAACCCAATGCTCTAAGTCTGAAAGGATGTTCTCAGAACAATGGAACTGACCACCCCAGCGTCCAGACCTTGACATCATTGAACGTGTTTGGGATTACTTGGATTGTAAGAAGTACTAAGTAGTGTAAGAAGTTTTTTGTACTAAAGGGCAGTGTTGACTAGAAATATATCGCTGGTGTTGGAAGAAAACCTTGTATCTCCAAAATCGTAACTTTACAGGAGAAGGAAAAAACATACTTTACTTTTTATGTAACTCAATGGAACCAGACTTTTTTCCAAGTCATTTTGGGCTGTTTCTTTTGGTCCATTCATCATGAAATTTACATACAATATAAAGGGGTATTTTGGGTATACCCAAGGGGTATTTTCAAATTATGTCAAAAAACAAAAAACGTCAAAAATGGAGATACAAGGTTTTCTTCCGACTTCAGGGATATGAAGGTTGGTCTCTGAATTCTGCACAGCACTGTACATAGCTCCAGCTGATTTGAGTAAGACAACCCCCCTCCCATGCATGTGCATGTATGTATGTTCTGACCTGCTCCTCCTCCAGAGGCACTTTCGGTTTGACTGCCAGTATAAGGTCAGGGGTCGCGTCTTTCAGTTCTCCAGGGTTCTCGTAGATGTGCTTATTCACCTTCAGCCCAACGTTATCGTACACATGACTGGCACACACACACACACACACACACATTCATACATAAATTAGGCTGCTGTTTCACTCTGAATCTGTTCATTTCCAATCTAGACCTCACAGAGGATCTAAAATGATTACATGGTTTTTGGAGCTGTGGACGTTTTGAGCCAGGAAAGAGCATTAATGTATGATTAGGGTCAAACGTGTCTCTGCTCTCCAGAAGCTGGCTTGGAAATATAATGTATTAACTGCAGTGCAGAACCTTTTAACCATCACAGTATTACAGCATCCAGCTGTCTCTCTTAGTCAGTCATAGTTCGGCTGTGAAAAAAAAACAATTTGCACAATTTCGCCCTCATCCTAAATGTTAGCCAAGGTGTCTGGTGTCTAAAGTTTGCTTTTGAGCTATGAGGCTAATGTAGGTAACAAGTAAAGGAAGCTTAAAAGGCTCAATTAGCATGCTGCAAACTGAATAAATTAGCACAAGCTAACCTCAAACCGTGTCCAGCTGTTAAGTAATCTCAAGTAGACTTGCTCATGTGGTTTCTGACACTCTATGTCTTGCTGTTATCTATAAAAGGTGCCGCAGTTGCTGCTGTTCTTAGTTCTGCAATGTTATTTCGTCCATTTTTAGAGATAATCACATGTCATTCAGTGTCCAAACCACACAAGATATAGTCGACATTACTAGGTTTGAGGTAACTGTGTGATGATTTAGACATGCACTCTGTACAATGTTAATCTGTCGGTTTAACTTTCTATTACTTCTCAGCCTCCCCAGTTTGGGCCAGCACTGCCATGATAGGTCATAAATTTATCTTGCTATGTGTGACATTAGCCTCATAACCCCAGTTAAAAACCAAAGAAACAAACTTTAGATATTACACATGCCTTGGCTACAAATGACAAAACTCAGTTCCAAAAAAGTTGGGACAGTGTGTGAAATGCAAAAACAAACAAACAAACAAAAAAACTTTATAAAGACAAAGCATTTTTGTTGTACCTTATCAACTTCATTACTTTCATTCCAAAACTGATGCCTGCAACACATTACAAAATGCAACCATGTTTGGGTATATTTCAGGGTCCTTTATGAGCAAAAACGGGTGGAGGCTTGCCACGTTGCAAAAAAAAGTCCATCAGCCAATCATCAAACAGTTTAAGAACAATATGCCTTAGTAAACCAAGGATTTTAGGTATTTTAGGTATATTTTACCATCATCCCATCAAAAGATTCAGAGAATACTGAAAAGGACAAGGCCGAAGGACGTGATGTCCACAAATGCATGTTAAGATTGTACAGCGGAGGCCATACGCCAACGATGTCCAGAAACACTGCTGACTTCTCTAGGTTCCAGCTCATCTGAAATGGACTGATATATGGTGTAAACGTGTGCTGTGATCTGAAGGGTCAACCTTTCAGATTATTTATGGAATTAACGGACACTGTGTCATATTCTGCTGAGTAATCAGACACTGCAATTACTACCCTGGCCTGTTTTCAGTACAGACCCGTCTCCTATTGAAAATGTGTGCGTTATTATGAAGCAAAATATGACAACGAAGGCCCCGTATGGTTGCACAGCTGAAGACTATAGGAAAAACTGGATTACAGTCCTACAACAAGCATTAAGTGTTGTTAAAAGGTGATGCAACATGGTGGTAGACATGCTCCCAACTTTTTTGGAACAGCAAATTTTGAATAATTGCTTATTTAACACTGTGAAAATGATGTAAACCAGAGCGTTATGCGATCTATCGCTTTAACACATGATTCATGCGCAACTACTCAAACCTTCATTAATATACAGGAAGAGCAGGGCTGAGTACAGCAGTTGTGCAACCTCAGAGTGACACACACACACCCCTCCCACTGAAAGCCTCAACCTAATGATTGAACAAAAGCATTTCGTTTGCTTTGGTGCTAAAGTGAGCGCTGAGTGGTCGAACTGAAGCTTATCTCTGAAAGAGCGGGATATATGAAGGTGTAGGTCTGCTGGGAGAAAGGGTCTAATACTTGCATCCTGTGTAGGATGGAGGCTATTTCTTTACGCTTTGTGTTGTTTTTGTTTGCCTTCACTGCAGGTCGTTTGAGTCAGAGGAAACTGCTGCAGCAGTTCAGCAAGAGGAGCATGCATACTGTAACACTCGCTATATGTGGGAAACTGGCTATTTTTGTGCATGGATGATTGGTTTCTAAGACCTACTTTGAGCAAGCTCCTGCACTAAATATGACTGTCAGTGGAACATGGAGAATTTCATGATTAACCCTGTCAGAGATTTTGCATCTCCTATTTTCTATTTCGTGTTTGAGGCTTCCCAGAATCTAATTTTTTCCACATCGTCGAGAAAATGTACAACGAAATAAATAAACACACTGTTTTTAACATCTTAAACTGCAAGGCTTTGTATGTTGCCCACGTTCCTCACTCTGATAACTACATGACCTGCAGGTTAGATTCATAGTGTGTTACGGAATAATAAATAATAATAAATAAATGTAAGATGAGGCTTGCAGACATGCTCCATTACCAGTAAATTGAAAAAGATGGTATGTTTCATACATATTGTTTGCACCCTTAGAAGTCACTGTTATAGCTGGTGTTAACAAAATTGTGCTTAAACAGGATGTTACTGTCATTTCAAACTCACAGCTCACTAAAAAGAAGAGGACAGTGAAGATTCAAAACTTTTGATCTACACTACATTTGCATTTGTCATTTGTTGGCATCCAAAGAAAAGCTTAGATTAAAATCTGCTAATGCAAAATGTCAAGCGAATGTAATGTTATCCCTTCCTTTCTAATTAATTATGCAATTGAGTAACTAAATATCCCAGCAAACCAACAGTAATAACTCTGATAACTTGCAACGGCTATGCTACCAAACATCTCAACAGCATTACGTTCAGATTTTTTGTCTTTCTCTTTCTCTAATCACATGAATAGGAATACACTACACACTTCAGTCACTTCCTATCTGAATGAGAAAAAACAGTAATATCCGTTTCCATAGTGATGTGAATTAGGCTCTGAATGTGTGCGTACACTCAGAAACTATCACTCTGCATTCAACAATAGGCAACATTAGCTTCTTTTACCCAGTGAAAGAAAACATTAGAACAGAGAAAGCTCCATTTCCACATGCTGATCCATTTTAGTATGAATGATGTGGACATGCACGCTCAGCAACTACTCTGCAGACAGATTTTAATCAGTTAAAGAAGACAAAGAATTTGGATTTAAGGCTATCGAGATATTAGATATGGCTAGTCCAGGGGGCGCAACCCATATGCTAAGAAGAACCATTTTGTCCTTTCAGAAAAAATCAAGGCCACAACATTTTATGTCAATTTTACCTTCTTGACTGTAAATATGTCTCACTATGTGCTAATGTGCTAGTGTAGGCTAACAAATTGAATATAAATGAAAATGCAGGCTTACCTTGTTCTGCTTAAATCTTTAAGCTGAGGTATAGCTGCTTTTCTCATATCTCTCACAGGAAACTTTCCCTTAAAAAAGTCTCATTCGCCAGCTTCTTGTTTGAATTTTCCCATTCCACCGTAGCAGGTGCAGCAGGCACTGTCGAAGGTGGAACGGGAAAATTTGCACGAGAAGCTGGCGAACGAGAATCTGACTTTATCTTCGTGATTTTTTAGTGTTTGACAGTTTCTATTCGTCTTTAAATGATCAGTGTTCGTCTTAAACCTTTCTCTTTGCCTTTTCACTGGGCAAGACTGTTGTCTGTGCCAACCTTCAGGGTGAAAGGGTGAATTAGCAGTCATACATTAACACCAATGTTTAAGACCATTTACTGTTAAAACTGTGTTGAACGATCAGCAGAGCTTTATTTTACTACAAAGGAAGATGATTTTATTTTTACCTAAAAATCTGATTCTGCTGTGGAGCCACAACAGGGCAGTAAAAGAACCGCATGTTGGTGACCCCTGGGCTAGTCATTAGATGTTATTGGAGTTATTACTGTTGATTTACTGTACTGTCTAGATGTAGCTCCGATTATGTCTTCTTGAACTGAGTAGTTGGTGAGCCTGAATGTCTACGATGGTCATAGTAAAACTGACCAGAATGTAGAATTTGAGCTTCTTGTGTGTTATCGCTATGTATAAAAGAATCCTATGTTGGCTTATTGAATACACTGTGATAGTTTCTGAGTGAGCGTATGCACACATTCAGAGCGCAATTCACATCGCTATGGAAACAGTTATTATTGATTTGAGACAGGAGGCAACTGATGTGTGAAGTATATTCCTATTCATGTGATTGCTTGTTTAAAAAGATGAATGTGATTATTAAAGATGATGCATTGATTAAACTCTTAAATAGCATTGGCTGGATTCAAGAATAGCCAAGGTGCTTGGCTTGGAAAAACCTTTTGGAATAGAACTTTTTTTATTACGTAGTGGTTCTTTAAAATTTACTTCCACATATCAAGATCAAAAATGGTTAATTCATTGAAAGGGTCTGTATAGAACCAAAAGTGGCTCTATAGTATCAATCCAAAGAAGCTTTCTGGCTCCATTTAGCACCTTTATGTTTGATCTGTAATCATTTTACTAAAAGGCTCTCAGCAGGAGAACTACACAGAAATGCATGTGCATGTATACCCGTCTAAGATGTCCTGGTAGGGCGGGTGTCTCTCCAGTGAGTAGCTGCGTGTGAGGGCTGAAGGGTTGACCTCCAGACCCTGGGACAGGGGACTGTCCTGTAGAGAGGCGGCACGCAACAGAGGCAGGCTGGGAGGGGACAAGAGGCAGGTGGAACCCCCCTGTCCTGCCTCCCCATTCTCCTCCTCCTCCGTTTCTGCTTCTCTCCCATCCGGCCTGGTCACACTGACCGACTCCTCTCCCTCTCCCTGCTCCCGCTCCTCCTCTTCCAGCTCCTTTATCTCCTCTTGCTCCTGCTGCTCTTCCTGCACCTCCCGCTCATCCAACACCCAGGCCTCGCCCGACTGCCCCTCACCGGACTTGCTCTCCGCATCCTGGATGGACTTCTGATAGAGCTCGGAGAAACTCCTGTAAACAAAAACATGCACACGTTACGATGGCCAGGTTTTTTTAGAGTTTTGTCAATGACACTCAGACTGTCTGCATTACTGTGCACTAATTTTTATCAATGTGATGAGAAATAAACGTCTGTTTATAGAGCCAAATGCTAGCTAAAAAACAGTTGCCTGCTCTGCGCACCGTGACAACAACAAGCTATAAATTAGCAGGATTTAGTTGCTGGACTGTGGTTGGTTGTTTGGTATGTCAGTCAAATGGCCACATTTAGCAACAAAACCCATCCAATTCTCCAAAATAAGTAGAGGTTTGGCTTGTGATGGCATTTTTTCCAATTATATTCTTTTTATTCTATATTATTTTTTTATAGATATTGAAACCTTTAATGTCCAATACTGATATTGATTCAATATTTCTTCTTTAATAAGTAATAAGCTTTAAAAATGAGCTTTTTTGTAAAGTACATTATTGTATTGAGAATATATCACTGGTATTAGAAACGCTGCATACAAAGGATTAGATCAAATATTCAAAAGCCACTCTGACACGGAGAAAAGCATGGAAAAACAAAAAACTCAAAGTGTTCTCAATGCTCCAGGGAAATTACAATCAAATAATACAGTACAGTATCGTTCATGATGGGTTTTATCAGTCTATCCTTTATATGAATGCTCTGCACATTATAACACGTTTACATCTATATTTTCAAAAAAAAGCCTTCCATACTTTATAAAAAGCATCTGTTCATCTTCAATTTCCACAAGTTCAGCCATGTTACCCCATGTTACTCCCTTCACTGGCTTCCTGTAGCTGCACGCATCAGATTTAAAACTCTAATGCTTGCCTACAAAGCCAAAAATGGACCAGCCCCTACTGGCTTGATGGCAATGGTGAAATCTCAAACTGTACCATGAGCCCTTCGAGCTTCGAGTACAGCTCGGCTTGACCCGCCATCCTTCAAGGCACGGGGAAGACAAGCATCGAGAATGTTCTCTGTACTGGCGCCCAAGTGGCGGAACGAACTCCCACTGGCCGTCCGTACAGCAGTGTCTCTTGCTGTCTTCAGACGCAGACTGAAGACCGTCTCTTTACACAGCACTTAAATGAGCACTAAATTAAGCATTGATTGTAATGTGCTGCACTGCCCTTATGTATTGTATTGTATTGTATTGTATTACACTGTTCTCAACTCTGTTCCTTTTTCTCTCAGTATCTACAGTGACTAGCAGTGTCTGAGCTCAGGACTGTCTTTCTCTCCAACCTACTGGTAACTAGCAAAGATACTTTATCTAGATAGACAAAGCACTTCTTGTAAGTCGCTGTGGATAAAAGCGTCCACTAAATGCTGTAAATGTAAACGCTAATGTTCCAGATGGACTTGAGACAGGCATCTAAAAGTAGGTTATCATGCTGATACTACACTTGACTACCCCACATGACACACAGTTACACAGTTACAACATCATATCACACAATGCTATTTCAGGACAGATTTGTTACAAGATTGGATCAGATTCATTTGTTTCTGCTCTCTAATATCAGGTACAGGTACATTTTTGCTGATATCAGCTTGATACCAATACCTTATACTGACGAGACCAGACAAATCAAGGTAAGATTACCACAGTGTGCAGTATGGGGTGAAAATGTTCTGTCATGAACATCAGTGACCACCAAAATGATGATCATCAAAAATATCATTTTTTTTATTGTGATATTAAAATGAAAATAAAATGAAAATGCTTAAAACACAGATGAAAAGGATTTCACCACTGGTGTTATATTAACAGACTGCCAATGAACACCGTGTGTTTTGACACAAACGAAAAAAAACCCCTCACTAAATAAATAAATAAATAAACAGTATGACTACGAAGTTACTAAACATGCTGCATACTTTGCCTATACTTATGTGTGCATTACAGGAAAGTTGTAGTACCTGGTTATTTATTTCTGTGTTGACTTTTTAAAAAGGAGGTAATTGTATTTGGTTATCAGAATGATTCGATTTTATAACGATATGATTATCATTAGAATTCATGCCATGATTTTTCATTAACACTGAAAACTGTTTTACCGGCTGCTCCACAATGTCCCGTTCTGTCAGCAATGCTTTTCTATGGGGATTATACAAACTGCATGTGCGCAATTATGCTTCTCACCAATGGGTGCACGTTAAAGTAGCTGTCTGGATATTTTTGGACAGATCTTTGTAGTGTTAGGGGTTAAAAAAGTAAATCAAAATAAACAACTCCAAGGTTTTGAAAACAAGGTCAGTGAAAATAAAGGTTTTGACAGGAGGAACTATATTTACAAGCTGAAACAGGCGACGTATTGTTTGTAATAGAGGAAATGTGTGTGTTCACTGGCACTCAAATGCCAACGGACGTTTCTGTCTGTTTGCAAAATCAGTCAGGTTGCCAAATATTTCAACATTTATCCACCCTAATGAGGCATTACTCTGAAGGATAGTCAAGCTCTTGCTAGCGCCGCTGGCAGCATGCTGCTATTTTTATCCCGACTGTCACTGATTCGTCAGGTTTAGTAATTCACAAACGCTGCACCGGGAGGACTGCATTAGGCCTGTCCATCTGCCCAACAACGGAAGACTTCTACAGCAGCCTCTCTCTCTCTCTCTCTCTCTCTTTATCTCTCTCACTTCATGTGTGGTGGGCCTTGGTGCACATTGTTAGGCATCATTAGAAGAATTGATTACTGGTTGTCCAGCTGGTGGAAGGCTGGTTGAAACAACAGCATTAACAATAGAACGGGGACTGACCCCTGCCTCTTTTCTCCTCCTCCAAGTGCCCATCCTTCCCTCCATCTGCTCATCACCTCGCCCTCCTTCCTCTCTCACTTTATCTGCCCATCCTTTCCCTCGTCACCCCCGACACATCCATTTCTCGCTCCTTCATGGTGTCCAAATTCTCACTTTTTGTCCCAAGAGTCACGTCCATGCTCAGCACATTCACTCTCAGAATGCTCCAAACGGCAGACCAGTCACGATTACTCGATTATAAATAAATAAATAAATGTACAAATTACAATTGATCTTCTCAATGAACTGGCAATGACTGCATGATGATAACACATATTTGAAATGTTCCTTCTCATCTCTCATTGAGTAAGAAACAGCCTGATGGACCCAACCATTAATTAGGGATGAAACAATAGAGCATTTCATATTGTACTGCTACGTAACGCATCATATCGTTACATTTATTACACTTGGTTCGTTTGCTGTGGACTCTTATTGTAGAGGGTGGGGCTAGGAAACGCCCCAGGGGTGTGTGTGTGGGCAGAGGAAGGAGAGACGTGAGCTGAGTCAAAGAGCCAGCTTTCAGGGAAAAAACTATGCAGTGTATGTACAGTGCGGCTGTGGCCAACAACAGCTGGAAAATAAAGCACCACGATTTGTGTGAAAACTGTGTCTTTTTTAATAGTGGTGAACACAATGTTGTAACTAGGGCTGCATAGTGAATTTCAATATATTTCTAGGTATATCAAAAACTTCTCATTCAATAGCAAATTTCAATAACTACAGATGTATGCTAAAGTTTGGGTGTCCCAATTTAAATAGCATGTTCTGCTGAAGTAAAAATAAGTAAAAATAAACATGTCTTCTACAGAAAACACATTGCTCCACATTTTAATACACAATTACTGATTATATGCTGAATTTAACATATTAAAATAAAATGGGAGGTGCAAAAGTTATGGTACATAATTTATTTTAGAGATTTTTCTCCAATACTTTAAACTCAGCAAATAAATAGAAACTGCACTAAATGAGCAGAAGATGCCATATTTAAGTGTGTTTGCTGGATGTTTATTTATTTTCACTTAAAAAATCAACAAAATGCCATTGAACTAGGGGTGTGTACTCACTCTCTCTCTCTCTCTCTCCCTCTCCCCCTTCTGTTTCTCTCTTTGTGTCTTCCTTCCTTTCTTTCTTTATTTCTTTCTCTTTCTCTCTCCCTCCCTCTCTCTTCTTCTCTTCCCCCTCCCTCTCTTCCATCTCACCCCTTCTCTTGCTCTTTTACTCTCTCCTTTTCTCTCTCCCTCTCCTCTTCTCTTCCCCCTACCTCTCTCTTACTTTCTTCCCCTCCTTCTTACTCCTCTTGCTCTTTTCCTTTTTCTCTCTCCCTCCCTTTTCCTCTCTCTCTCTCTTCCACTCTCTCTCTTTCTCTCTCTCTCATCTGTCATCATATCCAAATCACTCTTCCACCGCAAAATTAATACGCCTTGCACCGACCCCCTCCTCCCCTCTCATCAATCCAGCCATCCGTCTTTCTCGAGTCTGATTCACTCCATCACTCATTTCACCTGCCTCTACATTTCTCTCTCTCTCTCTCTCTCTCTCTCTCTCTCTCGTCTCCCTCCTTCCTGAACTCTATTCCTCCATTTTTGTTGCCTCAGGGTCCCCCCAAAACCATCAGTCATGTCTCTGTCCTCCAAAATCCACTCTTCCACTTTCACAGAGGCATCCAT
>NC_051233.1:9154844-9182344 GCF_015220715.1 Pygocentrus nattereri | reverse complement strand
GACACTGCCTCCCCCCTCTCATAAAAGATGTCCAGGCAAGGACCGCCTTTAGCCCCTGCCTCAGTCACTGCCTTCCAGCCAATCACATCACGGCAGGAGCAGTTGAAGACCACCCTCTTTGTGTAGCGTTCAATCAGCACCACTGATTCGGCGGAAACGCCCAGCAGGCAGGGTAGCTTCGGCCCGCCGTTTTCCTGAGTGCCGCAGACGGCCCACACCAGGGCCCCTGCGCTATGGAGCTCCGCCCCCTTGGCCCCCTTTAGCTTATCCTTGCGCTTGCCACCCAGTGACAGCAGGGGAAACTTGGTAGAAGAGTCGATGGGCGTGGTGGTGACGTAATTCTCCGCCAGGTCTTTCAGGTACTCCTGCCGCGTTCGTGTGGCCATGGAGCGGAACTTCTCAGACTTCTCGGCTGCGTTCTCTGCGTTAATGGCTTTGGCCAGCAGGAAGTCACGGAAGGCAAGAGAGCGGGGGAATCTGGCTCCTTTAGGGAAGAGAGGGCCAAACAGAGGGATGTCCTTCGAGCGAGTTACAGCGACTCTAACAAAGAGAGAGTGAGAGAAAGAGAGTCAGGCATGCAGAGCATTAGACTTGTATCCATGCTGTATGATTTATCAATAGAGATCAATAGAGATTACACAATACCACTGATTCTTTTCCAATACTGATACAGATTTATTTGGTAAAAAATGTTTTGGTAAAATGAAATATTTTTATAAAATATATAGTCACGAGCAAAAGTGTTGGCACCCCTGGTCAAATTATGTTTTGTTGATTTCTACTTAGCAAAAAATATGTGAATACATCCTCTACAGAGAAATATATTGAACCAAGGTTGTTTAAGAACCATGTAGAAGGGCTTTTCCAGCCATTGCCTTTACTAAAGAACCTTGTTTTTAATGATGTAAGAATGGGCAAATTGCAATAATATAATAGCACAGTGCTTTAATGCACAATACATATCGGGATACACTGTTAGAAATAAAGGTACCATGCAGGTACATGATTCGTTCATCAAGGTACAAACAGTGTAAACATTCCCTCAGAGGTACAACAGTGGTTTTAAGGTCCAATTGTGCACCTTAAATACGTTTTTCCCAATGGAAAAGTAGATATTTGTGTTTTTTTATAAACTAATTTTTAAAACAGAACCATTTAATAAAAATCCTGGCGATGACACGGAGTGTGTGGAGTCAATATATCTTGGAAAATATCATTTCAGTGGATTGTCGGGCAGTTGCGTTCCATAAGTTAAGGTACTGAGATGTACCCCTGAGGGTACCAACACAGTGACAAGAAGGGTACTGCCCCAGTGACAGTGTCGTACCTTTTTTTCTGAGAGTATATGTCATTTTTCTGAGGTTGGTTAAGTTGAAACAGATGGCTCAGCAGTGACACTTAAAAATGCTATTTGAAACCATATTCCATATTTCTGTTTATTTTACATGGGCAGCACTACACCCAATTAAGCATGACCATTTATGGACTTTCAGCAAAACATCAAAACCTTGAAAACCTACCCAGTTTAGGAAAATCTTCTAACTATGTGTTTTTTTATGATCCATGCAGTTGTTAAATATTCTAAAAATGTCCGTTTCTATGCTTAGTGCATGATGTGTGTACTAAGTCCCACTGTAGTTCTGTAAGTTCCTCAGTATTTGAGGTTTTTTTGAAAGAAACTTTTACTCATTATTTAACAGAACTGAAAACACTTGACTGTAGCTCTAGGCTGCTCTACACTGTTCGGGTATGAACTACTACCTGCTCTTTTGTACCTGTAATAGGTGTTTTCCGTGCAGGGCTCGTGAACCTGGACAATGATGAAG
The DNA here is from genome assembly GCF_015220715.1 of Pygocentrus nattereri. Classification (NCBI taxonomy): domain Eukaryota; kingdom Metazoa; phylum Chordata; class Actinopteri; order Characiformes; family Serrasalmidae; genus Pygocentrus; species Pygocentrus nattereri. The sequence continues at coordinate 9,180,518 of NC_051233.1, read as the reverse complement.
ACGTGCTGGAAGTGGGAACGGATGGCTTTGGGTGTGAATGGCAGTGCGCCGGGCTCCTGGAAGACTATTGTTACAATGTCGTTCCCTATGTGCCTCTTCCTCAGTAGCTGTGAGAGAAAGAAAAAGACGGAGGTTTATTAATCCCTCAAACTACCCATATATGGGTCCATAGTTCAATTCAAATAATTTCAGTTCAAATAAAAAAAGATACAGTCATACGCAAAAGTTTGAATACCCCTAGTCAAATGACATGTTTTGTTGATTTTCCAAGTGAACATAGGTCAATGAAGCATATTCTCTGCAGAGGATATGTTAACATATTTGCACTTAGAAAAACAACAAAGCAATTTCTTTTGTAAATGACTGTATGCTCAGATATGATCAATAAAATTTCAACTCTGAGGTCAGGATTCAATTCAGTTTTTACTATTTATTTTTAATTTATTTTTACCCAACTTCCCCCTCATAATTATGGTCGATTTCCACCTGCTAGCTTGGTCTCATAAAGCCATATGTGATCTTGCACTGAGAATACATGTCAACCATGGGGACAACCATGAGAAATTCTGGTCTAAATGTGGGTTGGAATGTAGATTTATTAGGGTAGAAACAAAATAAGCATGAAATTTCTCAACTAGTCCAATGCCTCCTGAAGGTGGAGCTTAAAGTAGGTTCATCCTTGACACTGTCTGATGAACAACACATCTGTCGTCATCTCTATGATTGCAGTGTAGGTTTTCATCACTTAAAAGATCCCCAAAAACTTCAATTAGGCATGTAGATGTCTGCATGAGTGCAGAGAACCAGAGAAAATCATTCTATTTAAGCTAGAAAATGCATTTGCTTCAGAAAATATTATTGGGCAAGTAATAAAAGTTGACAATAGGATACCATCAGCTGTATGTGGCCTCTCACTCACAGTTGCAACAGTACAGCCAGAGTAAAAGCAATGTGGAAAGAACTGGCAGCTATGACTGAAACAGGATAAGCTTTTGGTATTCAGTTCATTTGGTGTAAGCTTTTTTGGTATTCAAGCTAAATGATGTGCAATCATGCCCACCAAAAATCGAGCAGAAAGGATGCCTGTTACCTACAGCAAGAAACAATAACTATAAAAATACATAAATTTATGTATTCACCACTGAGCAATGCTATGAACTTCATCCACAGCTATTCCAGCAAACTGCTGATGGAATAAGTCTGTCTGAAGCTACTTTCTTTTCCATTTACTGTGCATGCAGCTGGAATCGCCTTTGCATTTAAAAAGCAGCCTTGTTCCCATATTATAGACAGTAATAGACATATAACCAAACTGAACAAAATAAGCCCCAAATATTGCAAGCTCAAAACTGAAAAGAAGCCAGTCATTTGAGCGTGGGGGCACAGCAAAAGCACGTCCTCCCCCACCATCCAATTTATTTTTTTATTTTGTTGATCATACAATACCGTACTGAGATCTCTACAGTCTTATTACTAACTTCTCAGTACACCTGCAGTTTGAAAGGTTACTGTAAAACAGAATTGACTAATTCTTGTTTGCCTCTCCTTATAAGCATAAAACATTACACCATGAAACTTCTTCAAAGGGATTTCAGGTGAAAGGCCACCCTGCAGCAACTGTTAAAAGATCCAGACTGAAAGAGTTTATCTCCCTTTTTGGTGTTCAGCCAAAAACTACTACTAATGATCCTGTTGTCCTTTCAGCACAGGCCAGGTCAATGTCACTGCCTTCTAAATTGCTATCTGATTTCTGATACCATTAAATAGACATTCTTCATGAAGCAAAAGAAGATACCAGTCCTAATCATCTGTTCAATCTTAAAGCCTGTTAGCACGTATTATGATGATTATCAGCTTGTTACTGTTCATTTGCTGTGCACTGTTGAGCAGTGGTATGTTCCTTTCTTGTAGTGTTACTTATTTGCTCAATTAGCTGCTGTTCACCTGTTGTCTGTTGTTGGCTGTGTAGGGGAGCATGGTGGAAACGTGGAACATGATCTCGTAGTCTTGATAGCGCGTGTACAGGGAGTGTGTCCCCGTGGAATCCGCTGTAGACACACAGACACAGGCACATGTTAGTCGTGCGTTGTACTCACTCATATAATATCGCATGTTACACTGAAATTTAAGCACAATTCATCTCTTCTTTACATAGTTGTAAAACATCTCAAATGCTTACAAGCTACATGTATCTGTGCTTTAAGTTATGCACCATGTACAGCATGACATGCAGTACTGTGCGAAACTTTTAGGCATCTAAGCAAATTTTTTAAACATTTACCTCAGCAGTGTGTTTATCACAATATACATTAGAATAAAGTCATATTCAAAATTTAAATAAAGATAAAAACAATATAAAGTAACAAGAATTTCTTGGGTCCATATTTTTCCTTGAGACATTCACAGCCTCCATAGAGACTTGTTAATATCATCAATTACATCATGAGCTCAATTTACTGAAGCACTGATTGGTCAAACCAGGAGCTGCTTTTTAACTACATATAATACTGGGCTTCCTCGAGGAGAGGCTTAGAAATGGTTAAACACACACACTAACATCCAGAAAATCATAATATATATATATATATATATATATATATATATATATATATATATATATATATATATATATATATATATATATAAGCCTCAAAAACAACACCTATTTATTTACAAAAATTTGATTTGAAATCTGTACTGTTGCGCATTCCTTCAAGGTCTGGGCCCATATAGAAAGACTCATGGGGGGCTCTTTCAAACTCTGTCATTCTACTCCATTATGGCATATTTACAATCTCTTAAGAGGGGCACAACATTTTACAAGCTTTTTGGTCTTCTACAGGTGTTAATGTTTGTGGTGATCTTTATGAGGATGGAGGTTTTTGCTGTTTTGAGGCCTTAAGGATTACATTTTGTCTACCAGCTTCTACTTACTTTATGTATTTGCAATTAAGATCAGTGCTTAAAGCCTATGGAGTTACATTGGGCTTTCCTATAGCTGCTCATCCTATGGCGGAGTGGATCCGACCATACAAGCCCTCCCAAGGATGTGTAGCCAGGATCTATCGTAAGTTGATTGAAGCTACTATGAAACCTCTTTCAGTAACTGCATTATGGAACAGAGTTTGCTGGGTTAAATTATACTCCAGAATGGGGAGCTATTTGGTCTAATCTTAGTAGAACATCTAAAAATCTAGCACATCGACTTATTCATTTCAAGGTTATTTATAGAGCATAACTCTTACTGTATAGCAGATTTAAAATGAAGCTCCAAACTACCTATTATTGTCATATATATACTAACACTGCTCCTGGTACATTTTTACATATGTTCTGGGAATGTCCCTTGGTTGAAAAATTCTGGAAATATGTAAATTCAGTGTTGTCTGATTTACTGGAAATTGAATATAGGTATGACTCATGTTTGTGTCTCATGAATCACAACTCCAATATTAGGTTAAAGGTTATACAGAGTAAACTATTGTTTTCTGGATTTACTGCTACTAAAAGGACAAGCCTATAAAACTGGATTACCCCTGGACTTCACTTGGAATCATTCTGGGCTGTTAATTTACTTAAAATAGCAAAACTTGAATGTACTGCTGCGCGATGCCCATGACTGTTGAAACATGGCAAACTTCTGTGTTACATATTTTGGATTTCCTGCAAGGTATGCATTGAATATGGATCTCCCCTATTTAATTTTTTGCTGTTGATGTTTCATATTGTGATGTTGCATCATACTTGCTGTCCTTGTCTCTTATGTCTTTTCGTTTTGGCTGTTTGTTACTCCCCATCCCCTTATTTGCTGTTTTGTGAAACAATAAAATTATTGATGAGAAAAGATACTACACATATTATCAAACTGTTCCAATATTAGTCTATACATACGTTGTCTTTATTACAGCTTTCATCCTTTTCTAGAGTTTTGCTTTCAATTGTCTGAAGAAATCTGCAGAGATATTTTTCCACAACTCCAAAGTTCAGTCTTAGAAGTTGTTTGGATTTTCTGCTTCTCGTTATCAAAATTAAACCCAAACATATTCAGTGATGTTGAGATCTGGACTCCAGAGTGGTCAGGCTATCGTGCTGAGAACACCAGCAGCTTCTTTATTTGATGTGACTGTTTCTTTTTCTCGACAGCTACACATCCTTTGCAGAAATGAAAGCTGTAAGTGCTTTTTATCTAATGGGGACAGTTCTGGTGGTCTAAAAGGTCTTGTGGGTGGTTGTTCTGAATTTCATTTCCTCTACATCTTTACTTCATATTTTGAACTTCAGTACTGAAACCTTCTGTTTCTCTCTTTACTTATTTTCCTTTGACTTTCACCTTCTTTATGCAAATGGACTATCTAATATCTAATCTCTTCGGAGAAATAACTCTTGTACCTAATAACCGTTTTGACTGGAAATGAAATAGCTATTTTTATCCCTTTCAAATATAAGGTGTGACTTCAAACGATTATCTTTCTTTTGGCTCTGCTTCACATTGTCTGCTTAGCAAAAAAAAATCTGTATACACAACATTGGTCAAATTACATGTTACAAGTAAAAATAAGCCAACACGTCACCTACAGGTAACACACTTAAATATGGCATTTTCTTTAAATTGTAGTGCATTTATTTTCTGTGTTTACCATATTGGAAAAAAAAAATGAAATATAAAATGTGCCCTAACTTTTGCACAGGCCACATTTTATGTTTTATTTTGTTTATCAGTGTGTTTCATTCAGCAAATAAACAGTAACTGTGCATTAAAAATGTACAGAAGTATGTTCTCTGTAGAGGTTTCTTGGTTATTTTCACTAATTTGACCAAAACTTTGCATATCACTGCATATAACTCGATGTCTCGCTGTAACTTAAATGCAAACACTGTACGGCCTGTATATGCCATGCTGACTGCTCTGACCACACCGGTTTGATTTTAAACTTTAAATACTGTCCAGAGAAATGTGATCTGATCAATATCTGGATGCAGATGAAGAGAGCAAGAGTAAATATGCCATATCTTAATTGGATGATGATCTGACTGAGCATAAACAGAGATTTAGATTACAAGCCAACTAGATCCAAACACATTCTGATCAAACGTGTGGTTACACTTGTCTTTGAATATATTAAAATCTATTTTAATGTCTAACATAAACAGGGCCTTTTGTGGCCTATGTTTAATTTGTATGATACAAGCCCCATACTGTGAATCTCAGTCTGAACATTCAAAGTGTTCCCCGCCCCCAAAACAAAACAAAAACAGTTGTTACGGAGGTGATGTGCTCACTGCCGCAGTGCTCTACCACCACAGTGATCATTGCAGCGTTACACAGAAGTGAGTGAGTAATGCTGTCTGTGTGAAATGTTTTCTCTCACTCTTGGTGTCGAGCTGCGCTCTGTATTTCTCCCAGCCTTTCAGTCGCACTCTCTCCCCCAGCAGGTCCAGGAACTCGTCGAAAGCTGGCCCGGCACTCTCGTTATTATACATGTCCTCCTCCGTGCTCTGCCCAGCCCGACAGTACATCACTCCCACTTTCCGCTGGAAATTCAGCTGCACATAAACACACACAGATCAGCTCGATTTGTCAGTTATACCTCCCTGGGTAGACTTGTTTATGTTGTTTCTGATAGTACACGGCATACTGATATTTATAAAAATGAACCCAAAGAACGTTGCAGAGCTGAAAACAGCATGGCAGCATCTAGAAGTCTGAATTCTGTACATATTTCTGCACAGTATTATAGATAATACAATGTAATACTGCATCAGAAACACCATAACATCACTATCACAAGAAAACCTTGAATATCTAAAGTGAAAACTGTAAAGGAGACGTAAGTAAATATGATTTTCCACATGGTTTTGCATAATTCAGTGGTTAAGATGTAAACAAAGCAATTCATTCAAAGTGAATGAGTCATTAAAGTGAGATGCTCTAGGGAAACTTAACAAGTCACAGTATTACACAGTGCTAGTGATGGTAACCAGACAGTGTTACTGCCTCTATGAGCTCCTTCACTGACAATTATGATCTGAAATTCTTGCGAATATGCTGCGTACTGTATGAGACGTTATTTTGTTGTAGTTATGAGAGTAGATTTTTACCTAAAATGTAAGATTTTTAAAACATATTCATGGTGGAGAGGTACATGCAGAGTGTTGTAAGGCAAAATAGTTCATAATTTTTTAAAAATGTCTGCAATTTCACCATTTTCAACTTTACATATAAAGATGTATAGGTTCACTGATCATTCTGGATAGTAAATAATATGCCTATATTTGTGCTGTAATCATTTTGACCCCTGGTTCCTATCAGCACCACTGTAAAGAAATCAGAGTTATCAGAGCAAGTTTCTCTAAGTAGTTTTGAACAATTTCTATTGATCCATCCTCACTCTCTTATTCAGACACACTTTTCTATACCAAGGTTATTGAGTCTCTCTCAGATATCCTCCATGAGTATCTTAAATGTTACTCCCTCAGTACATTAGCCCGATCAGTTAAGCACAATGAAGCACTTACAGGCCTTTTTATTAAGCGTCCACACATATACATTACTAGACCATAAAATATTGAACACTACTGAAAGGTCACCACTGAGCTAAGCACAAACAGCAGCTACTCTTAACAGCAGATTTCAGACTGTCCCTTCCTACCTCTATTAACCTTTTATTATCATTATTATTATTATTATTATTATTATCATTATTATTATTATTACTGTTGTTTTACTCATGGCTCAATTTGAGGAAGGATGCAAGAGGATGCAATCATGTACTGGTCAAAAAATAGACATAACATCCCTTAATCTGTTTATATCCCTTTTGAATTAATATTATCATGTATTATCATCTACAAGAGTGTATTACCCATTTTCTGATTCCATCCACAATTGAAATTTACATACCTTTGGCCTTTAATATAAGGAAGGTCCAGTAAGAAACAAGTCACTTCAATAAAAAAGTCCCATTTCATGCATTTTTCTTGTCTTTCATTTTTCCTCTGAGATCCATTTATAACATTTGTGTGGCTTTATGTGTCAACATAACAGTCTTAATTCATTTTACACAACCATCTCCACCTGTTTTTATCCCTTAGAATTAAAAGGCTGTTTTTGTTACTGTGCCTTCACAACTGACATGCTATCATTGTCCAAAGCAAAAGTATCTCCAACATGGCAACTTTACAGCAGAGAGCAATTTTGGAGCACTTCTGTTGGTCCAATCATCACACATTTTTCACACAACGATATTATGCAAACAAACTAATAATTGCCAAAAATTTAGATTTTTTTTGGGCCGCAACAATATGTAAATAACCTCTGTTCTGATTGGCTGCCATGTGTTGTGCTTCATTCAAAAAGCTGGCAAGGTCAATAGGTACAGTTTAATTACTGTAGCCTGCATATGTCATATATACGTTAAATAGCTTGTGTTTTTATGACATTACAAAAACAATAAGTTAAAAAATGGGCTTTTTTGCAGTTTAGTTTCCATATATGGACTGTATGGAATGGAGAGTGAAATTTTGAAATGTTAACAGTGTTTACATATCATGCTGATATGATTTACATTAAAAAGGCAACTCAGTTTTTCATGAGACAGGCCTTTTAAGTTCGCCAGATATTTGCAGTTGATCAACTAAAATGAGATCTAACACTGTGGTATTAAAAAAGCATTGTATAAATGCTGGTTTTGCTATACTATTCAAATGTTATTACATATTACATAATTACTATTAATGCAGCAATATGGGAACTGTGGAATAATGTTTATATCAGAAATTTATCACATACATATCTGATGATGCTGATCTTAATGCCAATTCATTCAAAACATTTGGACTAGGTCTACCTGGATTAGCATTAGAGAGAAATAGAACATGTATTTCTGCAGAGGTACAAATGCAGTTACATGAATATAATGCAGACACTGTTAGGCACAGTAGCCCAACATTCAGAGGGTCAATAAATGCTCTAAATGTGAGCTTCAGCTCAAATTCACCACAAGCTCAAGTTCAGCATGGCTCAGAACTTTTCATTTTACACTATAACTATATAGAGTTAATGGTAGCTAACTGACTCTTCACAAACTCACTGATTTCTGACTAAAAGATGTGGGGTGAATAAATATAAGCTGGCTGCAGTATCTCCCCACTTAATTAATCAGCTTCTTTGTTTATTTTTTTGTAGACCTAGCCTAAGCCTAATGCTGATATACTGGACACTAATTGGAACAGACAAAGTTCAATTTGACAAAAAAACAAGCTAATAAACCTTTACACAGATTACTTTTTAGACTGATCACTTTCAAAAGGAAAATTTATAGCTCAGGTATGTCTCATCAAATATTCATTTTGTGGCCCTGATCTGTGCTCAGCATAATGCAGTAATAGTACAATGATGAGTGATGCTCATCATTTGCAAAGAAATCAGTATATTTATCTACAATTAATCATCTCACATTAAACCACCCTGAGTAAGTCACGCAGAAAAATTAGAAAAATTGCTGGAATTCCCTTTTAATGGGACCTCAGACCATTAGAAATGTCCTTGGCTATTAAGGGACCGCCAGTAAAAGCAGAGGGCAGCCCTCAGGGCCTTCTAGACCTTCAGAAAAGGACATAATTATCAGCATGATTATGAAGTGACAGAGAGAAATCCATCAATCACATTTTGATTTCCAAATGTCATGAGAAAAAGGTCAGCTTAAGTGTTCTGGAAGTTCTAGATACGTCACTGATTGTGAATACGAGCAGCGGCCTATTCAGTGGGCTTGTATGGTGGCAGCTGTACCAGAGCTCACTATTGAGTAACTCTGGAACTGCTATCAAGTAAACTATCAGCTAATATGTCTGTCAGAAGCTTCCATTAAAGTATGTTAATGTCTTTTAAAAGCTCAGAAAGTCCGTGTTTAATCTAGAACTACTTTTTTCCAAATTTCTGTTCCACCTGAAAGGCTGCAGAGTTACATTCTGATGTATTTAGGTACCATAATGTAACTGTGGCATTTAAGGTGGAAAGAAAAGTGATCCTGTGAACGGGTGTTAGCTTAGCACTGACAACAGAAGTTAACATTATCACTGAGGTGGTTTTCCCCAAATGTTTTAATGTTTTGATGTTACGGCCCGGTGAGCTCACCCCTTGCTCGTCCAGTTTGAGCAGTGTGTCGCGGACTTTGGGCGAGGTGGAGGCCAGCCTCAGACAGTGCAGGTTGAGGTCTGGCAGGATGAATTCCAGTAGTCTCTTTGGAGAGATCCCTCGAGGGGTCGTGTGTCGCGCTGCTGACGGCACTGACTCTTCCAGGATGGAACCACGAAGAGTCTTCAACTACAGGCAAGAGAGGAAACCCAGTGAATGTGAATGGAAGGTATAGGGGTGGGTGATGTTATGATATGTTATCATCGTGATATATTATGTCACAATATGCTTTTCAGAATGTATCATGGGTATCATCTGTGCTTCTAGAACAATGAAGAGCAATACACACCTTGTGTATTTTATATGTATTTTATATCTTTTTACACATTTGAATCAAGTAAATACAAACAACAGCTAGCGTATAATAACTGCATAAATTGCACAATAATGATAAGTAGATGACTAAATAGTTTTTAGTTTAAAAACAATAAAGTAATAAAAATGTAAAAATCTGCTTACAAATTACAAATAACCATTATACTCACAGCCTTTGTTTATGTGGTAGCGCATTTTTTCTATTTTTACTTTTAAGGCCTTTTTACATATGGAGTGTGATTTATATGTTAATATTTGCATTAAATCATTTCAATAAATTAATTTGAAAATGTGTATAGCTGATAATATCGTGCACACCAGATATAATTTTCCAGACAGTTTGATTAGTGCTGACTTCCAAAGGTGGCAAGAACTCACTGAAACAATCAGTATTGTCTCTGCTGTTGTCATGGTGACAACCAAGATGACTGACTGCTCATATCTAGCAACTAAGTGCAAGTGAAGTATATTACATTATAGCAAAATTGCTGCCAAAAGTAAGTAAACTAACAGAAAATACTGTGTTAATGTTAGTTTTTATCTGTAAATTCATCAACATTTTCAATGTATGTGCAAAAGCACTCAGGTTCAAGCTCTCGAATGAGGTGGTAAATCCCTCCATTCGCTGTTCTGTGAGGAACATGGGCAGCTTTTTTGCACTTGAAGACACTGGACCTTATTTATCAAAGATGCATATGGTCTAATCTGATTGTAAATTGAGCACACTCAAATTTCTCAGGCAGTTTTATTTAATCAATTTCATCTTCAGTGATCTGGAAGGAGTGCATGTACCTTTGAGCGTAAACACAAAATGCTTAATTATACCAATAATAAGAATAAAAACAGAGAGTTACAATAATAATTCTTGCCCACTTTGCAATAACAAAGTGGATGTACTTATTTTACATATATTTACATTTATTTCTTATTCCACTTAAAGACATACTAGACTCTGCTTTAGTTTTATATTACTGACTCTACCCACAACATAAACCATACAAAACACAGCTAGTGCAGAACCCTGCATACACTGCAACAATAAAGAGTTTAAATCTGTTATTATAGGAAAATCAACCCACTACACAATAGCATCATTCAAGCGTCTTAAACAAATCATGTTTTGTTTATTTTACACTTTATTCTTTCCAGTGATTGTAATTTCAACACCATAAAGTTCAGTCAGGAAAGCGAGCAGTGCACATAGCCACTGCCTACTGAAACATCTGCATGAATTAGGTGTGGTTCATGTAAATGATATGTAAATCAAGTGCTTATAGGCTGACGCTTGATTTCATGCACTGAAGCTGATCCATTTGCACTCAAATCTCTGCTTGCTTCCACAAAGTTTTATGAATCAGCACAGGGAAGTTTATACACCATGAACCTTGATGAATGAGTGCTATTCTACCTGTTTGTTTTTGTTTTTTTCACAGCACAAACAACACAGCAAAAGAAAATTAAAAATCATACCGTAAAGTTTTAGCATCATTTCAAATACCTCACAACTTTGTGCCATTTATTCTCATATTGTTCTCTATGTAGTGCCTTCAGACAGATATCAAGAAAGGAGAAGGAAGAAGTAAGCATGAAAAGATGTAGCACAGCAGACAGAGCCAGAGAGAGAGGTAGGAAGTAAACTCTCCCTAGGGAGAGATATAATAATACTAATGTGGGGGGTAAAGAGAGAGATTCTACTCCAGTCGAAGAGGAGTTCAGCAGCAATAAAGGAAAGGAGGAATGGAAGACGGAAAATAGGGCGCTGATGATATGACATAAGGCGGTGGTAGGAAAGAAAAAGCTATTAGAGATGAGGCTCTAAAACAAAACATTTTAATGGTTCTGTTTGTGCAAAAGCCAGTTAGTTCCACCTATTAAACATAAGCTATTTGTAGTTATCATAGGCTGAGTGCAGAAATCAAAACTGTCCTTCACTTATTTAATTTCCTGTCAAAACGGCCTTTAAGTACAAATGATTCATGTTTCTGGAGATATTTCTGAGGAGGATAGATATAAGACAACTCCCTTGGATAAGGAAGATGAAAGTTCACAGGAAAATAAGTGAAAACAGGAGATTCTAAAACTGAAATTCAAAAATGATTAAGAGCTACAGATAAAATGTAATTCCTAACAACCACCCGAAAGATCTCAGAGACCACCAAAACTTTCCTTATCAGATAAACAGTATTTAAAGCTTTCATCTTTGAGAGAGCAGAGAAAACCAAGCTACACTCTTACTACAGAGCTGAAGAAATCCAGGTGTTTCTGTCCATCCTTCCGCTGTGAGAAGACAGCACTACACTATGAGTTTGAAAGGATGTGTAGCTGTCAAGAGGCACTTGTTTTGAAAAGAAAATAGACAAAAAAAGAGAAAATGTGCTAATCAAACTACTGGTTTTCTCACAATAGTGGACTGACCACTGTAGAGTGCAGACTTCGATATCACTGTGATAATGTTTGGGATTAATTGGATCGTGAAAAATTTAACCAACTTCGAAGACTGAACTTTGGAGGTGTGGGAAAATATCCCTGCAGACATCTTAGAAAAACTGAGAGCAAGTGTCCTGAAAAGAACGGGCACACTAAATACTGAAAAGTTGATATTTAGTTGTTGAGGTGTAATTTTACTATTAAATATATGTTTTGCTTTTTTCTTGCTGCTAAAAAAAGAATAATTTGTATTTAATGACTGTTTTGACTGGAAATGAAAGAAATGAACGGGGTTCTCTGTGTCACCCTTCCTCAGTACTGTAAACAATAAGCTAGTTTAAACTCTGATTAAATTGTGGGCCACACAGAATGAAAAAATAACATTATTATATAACATAATTACCCACGACAGATATTTCAAAGGTGCATTTCTGTTTTCTCAAACAGTTGATATGATGGTTTTTTTTTTTTTTTTGAAAAACCTTTTAGATTCTGGTTTTTGTTTTTGTTCCTTAAGCCAGTTTTGAGCCCTAATCAGGGTGACCCTCAGTTGGTCAAGCAAAGATTTGTGGAGAGTTTGGAAGAGAGAGACGGAGGATGATGACGGATATAGCAGATTACAAAAGAAGTAGAAAAAACATGGGTGGTGAAGAAGGAAGGAAACACGCAGAAAGAGGAAGAAAAAGTGATGGAGGGTGATAGAGAACGACATACTGAACATTTGTGAATTCTCTACAACTCGGCCTTGCTTAACTTCTGTTTAGAAGCTATTACATCAGCAGAGCCTTGACTAAGCGAGAGAAAGTCAGTCACAGGAAGGTCAACAGAGAAATAAACAGTCAAATACAGTCATACTCACACACGCACACGCGTGTAGAAGTGCATGTGAGTGCTGTGGAGTATTAACTTTTTCACCTCTGTGGTCCTGAATATGATCCTGTAGTTGTACTGAGCTCCGCTGGATGCTTCCTTCTCTTCACGGCGGAAACTGATGGCCACTGGCCCTAATCGCTCGTCCATGCCAAAGAAGTTTTGATGGTCTGCACAATAGGACAAAAATACAGCATAAGGTTAACAGCCTTTAGCTAAAATGATCCATTTAATGCCAGGACTGTGCATGCTGTAATACATGCTGTACTCTCAATCAGTTAATATCAGTTCAATCAATATCAGTTAGAGGAAGCAAACAAAAATGTAAAGAATAAATAACTAGGAAATAATAATAATAATAATAAGCAGTATGATAGTATTACACTGCTGTAGTAGGTAGTATTGCAAAAGTACAGTGCAATGTGCACACTGTAATACATTATATGATAGTAGTACACAGATGTAAGGATTACAATTGCAGTAGAGAGCTGTAGTAAGATTTTAATAGTACTTCACACTGTAGAAAGTATTACAATGGTAGTACACAGCTGTAGAAAACATTACAATACATAGATGTAGTAAACATTACAATAGTAGTACACAGATGTAGTAAACACTACAATAGCACACAGCTGGAGTAAACATTACAATAGTACACAGCTGTAGAAAACATGACAATAGTAGGACACAGATGTAGTAAACACTACAATAGTACACAGCTGTAGTGAGGATTATAATAGTAATGCACAGCTGTAGTGAGGATTATAATAGTAGTACACAGCTGAAGTGAGTTGTATAATAGTAGTACACAGCTGTAGTAAGAATTATAATAGTACTAGACAGCTTTAATAAGGATTATAATAATAATACATAGCTGTAGTGAGGATTATAGTAGTACTACACAGCTGTAGTGAGGATTACAACAGTAATACACAGCTGTAGTAAGAAGTATAATAGTACTAGACAGCTTTAATAAGGATTATAATAATAATACATATCTGTAGTGAGGATTATAATAGTAGTACACAGCTGAAGTGAGTTGTATAATAGTAATACACAGCTGTAGTAAGAAGTATAATAGTACTAGACAGCTTTAATAAGGATTATAATAATAATACATATCTGTAGTGAGGATTATAGTAGTAATACACAGCTGTAGTAAGAATTATAATAGAAGTACACAACTGTAGTAAACATTATAATAGTAGTGCACAGCTGCAATGAGGATTATGACAGTAGTACACAGCTGTAGTAAGGATTATGATAGTACTACACAGCTGTAGTAAGGATTATAATCGTAGTGCACAGCTGTAGTGAGGATTATAATAGTAATGCACAGCTATAGTGAGGATTAAAATAGTAGTACACAGCTGTAGTAAGGATTATAATAGTAGTGCACAGCTGTAGTGAGGATTATAATAATAGTGCACAGCTGTAGTGAGGACTACGACGGTAGTACACAGCTGTAGTGATGATTATGATAATAGTACATAGCTGTAGTAATGATTATGATAGTACTACACAGCTGTATTAAGGATTATAATGGTAGTACACAGCTGTAGTAAGCATATAATAGAACTAAACTGCTGTAGTAAGGATTATAATAGTAGTACACAGCTGTATTAGGTAGTATGATAGTAATACACAGCTGTATAGTGGTACACAGATGTACTAAGCAGTGTAGCAGCAGTACACAATGGTACAAAGCAGTATCAGTAGTAGTCACATGGTGAAATGGTTCTTCAGATTGACGGAAAACGTGTGAAAGGGGATATGGTTCTATATAACACCAAAAAGTGTTCTTCTACCATAACAATGTTAAACTTGTAAAAACAGAAGAACTGTTTTGGTGCTATATAGAACCATGTTCAAAAAGATTCTATATTGCACTATGTACAACACATTCCCCATCAATCTAAAGAACCATCCACCATGTAAAGAACAATGTAATCATGAAATCATTCCCTTTACTAAATAAACCTTAAAGATCCATCTTTTTTAATAGAGTACATAACTGTAATATGTATTATAATAGTAGTCCACAGATACAGTAAGTAATACAATAATAGTAAACAGCTGTAGTAAGTACTATAATAGAAGTACGCAGCTGTAGTAAGTAGTATGATAGTACACAGCTGTAATATGTAGTATAATAGTGCTCCACAGCTGTACTTAGTATGGTAGTAGTACACTGCTGCAGTAAGGTGTATGATAATAGCGCACAACTGCAAATGGAAATTACAGTGTTGATACTCACCTTATCATACCAATATTATGACTGCTCAGTTGTCATGATTAGTACAGTAGTTCAGTAAGCAGTATGATAGCAGTACACAGCTGTAATAAGAAGTCGGACAGTCAGTACTATGGCTGCAATGTTGTATAATAGTACTTCACAGCTGTAGGAAGTAGTGTGATCGTAGTACAGTGGTAAACACTTATTCATATCATTCAGTCAATCAAAAAGAGACTGATACTGACTTAGAGCGAGAGAGAGAGAGCAGGAAGAAGAAAAGCTATAAAAACACTCAGTGTCGCTGACAAATATTTGTGACGGAGCTGCAAAAGCAGTGCGTCACAAACAAACTCACATACGTACACTCACACACGCGAATCAAAGTAGACTTCTCAGCACATGCTGTCCCACTTTCACACTCTCTCAGCATCCCCATTTTGAGATGACAGATAGCGTTCAGTGAATCTAAGAGCAGCAACCAGACAGAGTCAACACGCACCCACAGATAGAGAAGGGGAAGTACAGAGAGGAAAACATGTCTGCCACAAAAAGGCTTTTACACACACCCGAGAACATTTAAATCTCGCTGCCTGTGTCTATCAAATTGTATGACACATGCACACACAACGCAGTCTAAACGGGCATCTTCTAGTTTCATCTCAGCCTCCCCTCCGATGTGTCACTGAAAATGCTCTCCAGGGTGAAGATTTTTGGAAACTTCATTTTCGGTATTTTCGTGTGGAAGGGAAAAACACGGCTTTTTTTAAAAATGCTGACTTTATGATGTTCACTCGCACAATGTCTGTAGCTGTTTTTATTTATTGAGCATGCAAAACTGAAATATGAATGACAACAGGGTTGTTTCTTGGCAATTTAAGAGGTGATAACACATTTATTTACTTTTTTAATTCTAGTCTGGAGGCATCAGAATGTACTGTGCCCAGTTCTTGTTAATAGGGTCACTGACTGCAAATATTATTAGTACCTCAATGATTCTAATGACGCCTGGGTTCAATTCCTCTCTGTGTGAAGTTTGCATGTTCTCCCTGTGACTGTATGGATTTCCTCGCACATTCCAAAGACAAGCAGTCAGGCCAACTGGAGATGCTAAAGTGCCCCTACGTGTGAATGTGTGTGTGTGTGAGACAGTATATGTCCAGGGTGTTTCCTGCTTTCTGCCCAATGACTGTTGAGGTGTGCTCACACTAATGACAATTATGGGTCACTTATAAAGAAAAATATGAACCGTTAAGGCAGTAAGGCTAGACTGATGAATCTAGATTGAGCAATAACTAAGGATTTTTTTTCCCCAATAATTTTTCATGTTCATATCTGCCAATGCTGGTACCAATGCCAATATACAGTATAAAAAGTGCAGAAATTGGGAATCGATCCAGATTAGCATTACAGAGAAATATATATTACAAATGCAATAAAAATTAATGATAAATTAATGAATAAAACAGATATATTAGCATAGTAGCCCAGTAGCCTGGAGTAAAATATATACATCAACATTTGTCAGTCATAAATATCAGTCAAATCTAAACCATCTGACTCTTTTTCCAATATCACTGTGCCTCCCTAATGAATGCATCATCAGATATTGGTATGAAATGTCACTCAAATCTAGCCTGTGTTTTTTCTAGAGGTCCATTTATAATGTTTATGTAGTTATAATGTTTATGTGGTTATGTGGTAATTCATTTTTACATGACCATTTTCTGACCTTCATTTATCCCTTAAAATTAAACAGGATGCTTTTGTTACTGTACAGTAAATGAGCTGTTCTGATTGGCTGTATGGCCCTGCATTGAGCCTTATTCAAAAAGCAGTCCAGGCTGAAACACTTCATTACTTCAGAGTGAATGGGTGTCCTGTGATTGACTGGTGACCAGTACAGGGTGTGTCCTGCCTCCCACCCAATGGCCGCTGGGATCGGCTCCAGGATTCCCCACAACCCAGAAGGATAAGCGGCTTAGATAACTCATGTTTGTTGATATGAGCTCTTTAAGCAATTCCCTGCTGAGTGCAATGTTAATGCTAAAGACAAAAAATGTGATATTGTGATGATATTTGAACAAATAGCAATATTCCACTGTCATATGACTAAAGATAAGCCAGTAATATTCTTCATGTTTGGCTGTGCTTGAATGTGTCAATTCACCTGAACTAGAAATTAAACGATATCATTGAATTTCTTTAAAAAATGATTAAGCTTTAAAATGAACTGTTTTTAATTGAGGCTGTTTACATAAGACCTAAAAGTAGGCTATCATTCATAAACTACTCAAACACTCAACTTCCTCACAGGAAGAAATAAACGGCCAACAACAGTACTTCATACAGGGCTGAAATCTGCTGATTCAATGTACATCTCTTTATTGAGACGTATGTCACTCTCAAGGGTTCGATGTGAAAGAATTCACTGAAGAGAAACTTACCAACCAGTTTTCTTTACAGTGCAGGTGACAGGAAGCAGGAGTTGCAATATCTATAGCACATGTATAATACATATCCACAAAACTAATGTATAATCCAAAACCACCAATGGCCTTACACTTGTCTTTTGAGTTTTATATGTTATATTGATAATAGTAAAACTGTCGCAATATAAATTTTCAAACGACTTATTGTGCTGCCTTAGTGAATGTAGTCAAACTCTCTCTCATACACAAGATATCTTCTTAGAACGCCTACTCACCTTTCATGTAGAAGTATTTGTGGTAGTAGCGGGCACCCAGGTCCGCATGTTCTATGAAGTAGTTGCTCTTTCCCTGTTGCTGGATATGGCTCTCTCGAGGTTCTTCTAGCACAGACACGGCATCGTTGGGACTCTGCAGGCTCCTCCAGCGGCCACCGGCACCTCGGGCCATGCCTAGCCCTGCCCTTTCCTCTCCACCCATCTCATTGCGGAAATGTGGGCAGCTGAGCAATAGGTCGTTGTCATTGCCATCCCCTTCATCCAGCAGAGCCTGCTCAGGTTCCTCAACGTTGGAGCCACCTGCTGTTCCACCCCCTCCTCCTCCACTCAGGGAAGGAGAAGAGGGAGCGGTTTGTGCCACGGGGCGGAGCTGTGAGGCAGCCGAGGCCCCAGAGGTAATGTTCTTCTTGCGGCCCACACTGTCCCTGTTGGTAGCCGCCTCGGTCAAGTCGAACAGGATGCTCTGCACGTCATAATGGGCGAAGTTGCGCACCCAGCCTCCACCAACTGGCTGTTCGGGAAGAATCTGAGGAGAAGTTGGTTTTGCCTTCTTCCCAAGCGACTCCGGCTTCGGGGGTTTGGCTGGTTTTGGAGTATCCCCAGCAGGTGCAGAGAGGGCTCGGAAAAAGCCATCTGGCTCAGGCGGGGTCTCCTGGAGGCCAAGTAAGAGGAAGGGATCCTTGAAGCGCATAGCATTGGGACTGAGGACTCCCTGGTCCTCTGAGCATGGCTCTACAGATCGACTCTGCCTCTCCAGAGATGAGAGACTCCCATATTCTCGATGGAGGACGATCCCAGGTTCCCCCTGACCCCCCGGTCCCGTGTTCTCACCCACAGTCCGGGCGACTTTCACCCCAGCCTTTCCTGCAGAGTCTAGGTCCCCCAGGGTTACATCGCTGTTGCTGCGCTGCATGATGTGTCCCCTCCCAACTGAGCGAAGGTTGAGCCCCACCCTACTGGGCATCACGCTCTCACCTTCTGTCCCCTCACCCTCCCTTCTGGGTGGCCACTCTGCCACCACTCGTGTCCGCACTCCGTTTTCCCGCTTGGGATCGAAGCTCACGGCGGCCAGGTTTGGGCGAGGGCTTTGCCGGCGGAACTTGCGGATGAAAAGGTCGTCCGACTGCATGGTGCACTTGTCCATTCAACACACCCCAATCCCTCAGACTTCCTTTAGGTCTCTCTTCTCTACCCCGGCTACCCCTCTCTCTTACTGTGGGTTGACTGGTAAGTTGCTGCGGAGGAACTAGTTGACTGATACATGTGCACAAGGTATGAAGGAGAGGTCATGCCTCTGTTACAGGAACCTGTCCACAACTTGCAGAAGACAGCCTATTGCAGTCTCTTGCACTACTAGGAATACTCAGGAAGTCATTGTGGGCATGTCGCAGCAAGACAGCTGTTTCTCATTGCTTTGAACAAGCTTGAACAGGAGATGCTGCCTTCTCATTACTCGCTAATGCAGAATCCACCCAGATATGAAAGTGTGCTCCAGTGTTGAGGCAGAGGGAGGACTTGATTCCTGATGAAGCCAACCGGTCTCTCCAGAGTCTCCAGACACTCATGTGCTCTTGATCATCACTGCCCATTACATGTTAGCATCCTGTAAAGACACAAAAGACAAGAGTCAGACGTCAGAACGTAATGTTTGTATACTTAGACAATCGAGTTTGGGAGGGTTACTTTAAAACGTGTAATCTACTCCAAAGGATAAGTACAATAAAATAATGTAATCTGATTCATTTTCATTACTTTTGAATGATCTTCTTAAAGTCACATTCAAACAAAACCGCTTAAACAACAAGGGCATGTATATGGGTCTACACTTCAATTCCTCACTCTTATAACTATAAAACTTACATATTAGTTTCACAGTAGTTTATAGCATCATAGATCATCACAGCTGAGTGTTCTATTACTTTTATACAACAGTCCTGAAAAATGTAAAACAAAGAAACACTAAACACCATGTCATATGTGTTTTAATACAGACAATTTCTTCTGCCAAAAATGTAACAGCATTTTGTATCACAAATAAAGTAACAAACCTTTTTAATATAAAGTTCAGCTCAGCTTTTTCAATGCTTGCCTTGACTAACCTTTTAAAATCCCAGGCTTATTATGTACAGGCTTATTATTCAGTAACCACAGAGACTTCAGTCCAAACTGACTGAGCTGTTCTTAGGTTTTAGAAGTGTGTATAAAAATTCTGGCCCTCCAGTGAGCTTTAGCCATTTAAGGGGTTAACCTGAATGTTATTTTGATCCAGTCAGTCTGTAGTCAGTAGTCCCTCCATCATCTGTGAAAGTTCGTAAAAATCAAACATGGGATAAACTGCGAGTAGAAAAATTACTTTTGGCGTATGAGAGTGGTATAATCCTGTTAGTAACTAGCAATCCATATTTTTATAATATACCTATTTTAATCACTGGCTTTTTTTTATAACTGCAAAAATATTTGTATACTTATTATGTAACAACATTACCACCCACCCATATGTAAATCAGATATATGGTCCTATAAGTACATATATCATAAAGAGCCAGGCATATATTGCAAATATATACACATACAGTATCTCACAAAAGTGAGTACACAACTTCACATTTCTGCAAATATTTTATTATATCTTTTCATGGGACAACACTATAGAAATGAAACTTGGGTATAATTTAAAGTGTACAGCTTGTATAGCAGTGCAGATTTACTGAAAATAACTCAACACACAGCCATTAATGTCTAAATAGCTGGCAACACAAGTGAGTACACCTCACAGTGAACTTGTCCAAATTGTGCCTGATTGTGTCATTGGCCCTCCTTGGTGTCATGTGACTTGTTAGAGTTACAGGTGTAAATGGGGAGCAGGGCTGTTAAATTTGGTGTTTTGGCTACAGTTCACTCATACTGGCCACTGGATATTCAACATGGCACCTCATGGCAACGAATTCTGAGGATGTGAGAAATTGTTGCTCTCCACAAAGATGGCTTAGGTGCCTATAGGTGGCCTATAGCAAGGTGGCCAAGGTCATACAGCGGTATTCCAGGACAGGCTCCACTCCGAACAGGCCTTGCCAGGGTCGACCAAAGTTGAGAAGTTGAGTCCACGTGTTCAGCGTCATATACAGAGGTTGGTTTCAAACAATAGATGCATGAGTGCTGCCAGCATTGCTGCAGAGGTTGAAGAAACGGGAGGTCAGCCTGTCAGTACTCAGATCATATACCGCACAATACATCAACTTCGTCTGCATGGGAGTCCCAGAAGGAAGCCTCTTCTGAAGCTGATGCACAAAGCCTGGAAACAGTTTGCTGAAGACAAGCAGTCCAAGAACATGGATTACTGGAACCATGTCCTGTGGCCTGGTGAGACCAAGATAAACTTGTTTGGCTCAGATGGTGTCCTGCATGTGTGGTGGTGCCCTGGTGAGGAGTACCAACACAACTATCTCTTGCCTACAGTCAAGCATGTTGGTGGTAGCATCATGGTCAGGAGCTGCATGAGCGCTGCCGGCACTGGGGAGCTGAGATTCATTGAGGGAAACATGAATTCCAATATATACCGTGACATCCTGAAGCAGATCCCCTCCCTTCGTAAAAACTGCTCCGCATGGCAGTTTTCTAAGTCGATAACGACCCCAAACACACCTCCAAGATGACAACTGCCCTGCTGAAGGTTAAGGTGTTGGACTGGCCAAGTATGTCTCGAGGCCTAAACTCAATTGAGCACCTGTGGGAGATCATGAAGTGGAAGGAGGAGGAGCGCAAGGTGTCTAACATCCACCAGCTCTGTGATGTCATCATGGAGGAGTGGAAGAGCATTCCAGTAGCAACCTGTGCAGCTCTGGTGAATTCCATGCCCAAGAGGGTGAAGGCAGTGCTAGATAATAATGGTGGTCACACAAAATATTGACACTTTGAGCACAATTTGGACATGTTCACTGTGAGGTGGACTCACTTGAGTTGCCAGGTATTTAGACATTAATGGCTATGTGTTGAGTTCTTTTCAGAAGACAGTAAATCTACACTGCTATACAAGCTGTACACTGACTACTTTAGGTTCTGTCGAAGTTTCATTTCTATAGTGTTGTCCCATGAAAAGATATAATAAAATATTTTCTGAAATGTGAGGGGCGTGCTCACTTTTGTGAAATACTGTATATGTTGTGTGCATATACGTAAGTTTAAAATATTGAACATATATAGATCATGCATATATGTCTGATAGGTGGGTGAATACATCCCACTACTAACTGTTACTATATTACCTGTTTGCTTTTAAATATTACATTATTTAAATGTATCAAGGAACAATTTTTCTTTTGTTTCAAGTTTTAATGATTTTATTGCACAGCTTACAATGTGCATGTGTTCAGAGTTTAGTTATGTAGCTATTAGACCAATTTGCACTTCATTAGAAAGTATGTGTAATAAACAAATAAGCATAAAATATTATATTGCATAACATGAAGCTAGTATATATGAGTAATGTATGCTATTCATGTATGAATAATATTTTCTGTCATATGTTGTTAAATGTACTACACATTTTGCATATGTTGACAAAAGTCTGAAATATATGTCTCATATTTGAAAATGTCCTATTTTAATAAGTTGGCATATATGTCCATATATGATTAATATAAGCTGGATATAAGGGAAATCTGTATATGACAATCTATGTCATATATTTAATCCATGTATTGATATATCGCCGCTGTTGGAACAAAATCTTGTGTCTCCAAAATGATACTTTTACAGGAGAAAGACAAAAACATGTCTTATTTTTAATGGGCCATTTCTTTTGGTCAATACATCAAGGGCAATAGACATTTTTAAGTTATGTCAAAAACTGAAAAACGACAAAAATGGAGATGGCAGCGATACGTCAGATTTCTGTATTTGCAGCTCTGTGCAAGATCAAGAGGACACCAAATGGCAACCACTCATGAGTTATTCTGAAACCAAGTGAGGTAAGACCATAACTCCACCATACTCATTGCCCTCTAGCCAAAATGTCAACTCTGACTTCTCCATGAAGCCACATCTTCCTACATTAACTACTGTAGGCCCATCTTGATGACAATCAAGTGCTCGTAACAGAGGAATTCTGTTGTGCAAACAAGATAACACATCCAAAGAAAACACAAACCCCTCCAAAACATCAGTAAGCGCCAGTAACCAAGACAAACATTCCTAAATCGGGCACACAAACAAGGTCAATATGTTTCATAAGAACTTCATCAGCACGCATGCAGGCAAGCAAGCATGTCTGACGTGAGGTGCATTGTTCCACTTCTCTTTGCTACCTCTGCTCCTTTTCATTATTATTTACCCCCCCCCTGCCAAAAATAGCCGGTGCTAGCCATGGCCGTACGTCGGGCCTCATCCACCCAGCCGGCCTGCACAATGGTAGCTTCACACAGAGGGGAGGGGTCTTCCTGAGCACCGCAACGGCTGCAGAGCGAAACAGTAGTAAACTACACAATGCTGGAGAGCCAGCCAAACTTTAGAAGGCCTGTGTTTTGAATGTTTGCCTCTCTCTCGCGCACTCGCCAAAGGTCAAATGCACAATTCATTAGGGAAGTGGAAAAATAGGGGAAACTTTTCATTAATACAACATAAACAGTAAATCCCGAGTCCTCATGCTCGCACCCTCTCACTCCCACATACTCATAAAGTCAAGCTCAGACTCGAATGTCTGCCTCTAGAAAGAAAGAATGAAAGACAGACAAAAAGAAAGAAAGGAACAGAGCTCAGAAGAGTCCAAGTTTATAGACACTTGCTCAAGGGTATGAAGAGTGTTTTTTCCTCCCTCTGAATTTGGAACATTGCAGCGAGGATCTGACTGCATTCAGCCACAAGAGCATTAGTAAGGTCAGGTACTGATGTTGGATAATTAGTTCTGAGTCACTCCGACTCGTCTCAGAGGTACTGGATGGAGCTCCATCACTCAAGAGAACACAGTTCCTCACGTGGGGCCTCCCATTCTATGGGCAATGCTTTGCTATGAAGACTATACAAGCTGTGTCTGCGCAACTGTCCACCTGTGTCAGCAGTCGGTGACCTTAAAGTGTATAAATTCACTAATTTAAGACCTAACACCTGAGAAGAGGTGTCCGGACATAAAGTGTACATAAGTAGAACTCAATATGAACCTGTGCTTGTTTGTTGTCTTGTAATACATGTTGTAATGTATACATGTTTGCATATATTTATGAAGGCACTGACATGATAGAGTCATACACAAATGTTTGGGCTTTTAACAGTCAACATTACTCATAAGCACAGTTCTGCCTAGTTTAATGCACAATTACTGTTTATTCACCAAATTAAACAGAGTGGAAAAATAATAAAACATCAAACGTGGCCTGGAAAAAGAAAAAAAAACTCATGTCTCCAAAACGCTAACTTTACAGGACGAGGAAAAACGTTCTTCACTTTTAATGGAAGTGAATGGAAAAATCTTTTTATCCAAGTCATTTTGGACCATTTCTTTTGGTCCATTCATCATGAAATTTTGACACATCATAAAGGGTAACTGGCCTTTCCAAAGTTTGTCAAGAAATGAAAAATGAAAAATTATACTTATCCAGACAGCAGCGACGTATTTTTGGGTTTCATGTTAAAAAATAAATAGAAATAGGAACACATAAAAAGGAACACAAACCTTAGCAGTCATATGTAAATGTGTATGCGCTCGCTTTGTGCTGGGGGGGATGCAGATTTAGCCACATCTGACCACATCCTTGACATCAGATATTCAGTTTAACATCAGTACGAATAGGAAATCATAACATATCTCCCCTCTGAGGTGTGATATTTCTGAGAGAGATGCAGTATCGGGGTTTCAGAGCTAGCTTCGCCTTTGATGATGGGGAGGGTGGTGAAACATGATATCACTGATTAATGTATCTTGCCTGCCCGCTGGTGCGCGGTGATGCAATCAAATATCTGAAAACATTTTAGAGCCGGAGCACTTAAACCAAAGATTATGGGGAAAATTAATATGATTATTCGTGCTTAGTGTGATCTGGGACATGAACTACCAAGATAAAACAATTCAGATTTAAAGTTTTCAAAAGATTTTAGGGTGACTTTAACATTTATTTTTTTCAGTATATTATATTATAATAATCCTTACACTAAACCAATTGAAAGAAAAATTCTGTTCTTTAGAAATACTTTTTTTTTTTTTACTTTTCAGCATTTTTCACTGTGTTTATTAAAGGAGTTGTTTTAAAAACAAAAGAAGCCCCCATCCACATGACATAGTGTACACTGAAAACATGGCACTTTGCGTTTACATGATTCAAACATGCCAGCTGGTTCTACATGAATATAAATGTGTTCGTTTTTTTTAATAAGTTCCTACGATACATTTAAAGCAGGAACAAGTTATAATTGATGATTTTTACTTTTTCTATTTATAACATTCACGCCGCTAATTCATCACCATTCCCATGAACAATATGAATAAAATGCATACAGTGTAAAGATTTCTTGCTTCTTTATATTATTATATTATTTATATT
Source organism: Pygocentrus nattereri (assembly GCF_015220715.1). Lineage (NCBI taxonomy): Eukaryota > Metazoa > Chordata > Actinopteri > Characiformes > Serrasalmidae > Pygocentrus > Pygocentrus nattereri. The sequence goes on along the minus strand of NC_051233.1, from coordinate 9,155,244 downwards.
GTTAATTTTTGTGAACTGAGTTTATGTGTAGGACATAGTTAGTTTTTTTTATCTTTACTATTATATAATATTGTCTATACAGTAATAAGTAACAAGCTGAAATCTTGTTAAGTAATTAACGAGGTTAAATTCTTGCTAGTTAATTTCTCTTCTTGTTACTTCTTTGCTTGAGTGCCTTGCTATCGTTTTGCTGCTGGAGCACTGAGTATTTCCCTGCTGTGGGACTAATAAAGGATTATCTTGTCTTATCTTAATAATAATAATAATAAGAAGAAGAAGAAGAAGAAGAAGAAGAAGAAAAAGAAAACTTTACAAAAAACGGAAAAATGTATTTTTCGAATTTTCTGCATAATGTAGTTCACTTTCTCTCTTTCAAATCTCTCTTTGTCTCTCTTTCTCT
>NC_051233.1:9109844-9152344 GCF_015220715.1 Pygocentrus nattereri | reverse complement strand
TTTTGAATAGCTTTCCATTACAGCCGCACCAGGCGTCCTGCAGAGAAATCAAATCTCCACAACACAAGAAGACAGAAGTAAAACTGCTTCTAACACGCCGGCACCAGTTTGAAGATAATTCGATGGCTTGCAATTAGAAACCATCCGTATTGCCCTGAGAAACTCACTGAGGGGCTTAGTGTAGTGACACAGGACATTAGTTTCAGTTGTTGCTAGCAGTCCTGGCTAACTCTCCAGGAAAGGACCACATATTGGTCATTTGCATACTCAAAATAGAGCTATTAGCTCAGCGCAAAGGAAGTCACCCCATCAGTACTGCCTGACAGAGAACTCCATTTATATTTCAGCTTTAACCCTTAAAACCCTCATATTTTGGGGTTTTGGTATTTTGGGTCATTTACAATTGCAATTATACACTGTTTACATGAAGCAGTCACACAGGCCATATGTAGTTATTTTCAGGAGACCCTGGGCTACTCAGATATGCCACTGTTTGGCATGTACATGCTAATAGAAATGTGATGTCTTTATGAATTTGAGTCATTTTTGATAAAAAATTTGCCTAGTGCCCGCAAAATTCTGTCATTTTTGCTTATAGAGATCTTGAAAACAAGCTGTACCTCAGATAACTTTTCAGAAATTGTTGGTCTGGAGTGTTTGTGAGCTTAAAGTGCAAGAATTGTGATGATGATTAATTCTATTAATTATTATCAATAAAAATAAACAATTAGCTTAAGGCGGTCACGTTTATTTCTTGATTTTCTGCCCTCTTGGATTCATGCTTAGTGCTAAAACTCTGATACCCAGCAAGAAAGGCTTTATTTTTATTTACAAATTGATTTGCATATTTAATATCAGATATTTTTAATACTCAAAATCAATGTAAACTGAAAGAGTTAGATATTATTCATTTTGTAATTTTTTTAGTTTCTTGCTATTTACCTGTAAAAATGTGTTTTAGGGCCTGCTTGTGTGATTCTGAGTAAAAGAGGGGAAGTGCACTTAGTGTAGTGGATTGGGACACTGCTTTTTTCATCTTTTTGCCTTTTTCTGCTTTTTAAGCATCAAAAACATTCGTAATTCTTGTACCTCTCAGAATTAAACAGGCTGTCTCCTTCTAACTTCAGTGTGATTGGGCGGGGCTAAGCTGCTGTAGGATAAATAGGTGGATGTATGACTTCACAAAAACTCAGCTTGCTTTTGCAGCTTAATTTCTATATGGACTGGACTGGAAGATGAAATTTATAAAGTTGTTTTTCTTTGATAAGTGCTCTTTAATATCCATAAACATTCATAAAGGGCAATATTGTTGCTGTGATTTATCTTTTCCCTATGACATGGGTATTAATTCATTTTTACATGAATTTTATTTTCCAGCTTCTATTCAGTGTGAATTGGTGAAGCCAAAGTGCTGCTGAATAGGCAGATGTATGTACATTCGTTGGTGTTTGTGAGGTCACAAAAACAAATAATTCAAAACGGGCTTTTTTGCAGCTAAGTTTCCATGTGTTGGCGATATGAACTGTGTGTTTTGAAAATTTACATAATATTCTCAAATTATAAAAGGGAGGGTAACTACGTTTTCCTCGATATGGGCCCTTTAATGATATGCTACTGTTGTATGTGCCTTGTCTAAGGTACACTATGTGTGCTTCCCATCACAAATTAGCATAGCATAACTCCCCAGTTCCCATAAGATGTCTTAATCACTTCCCATTTCCATGGGACAGGTGGGTTTTCTGCTGAAATGAGATATGAGATGTGTGTGGGTCATCCGATTCGAAGTGCTCTTTAAATCATTGCATCACAGAAATTTTTGGAAAAAGTGAATAGAAAATTCCAATGGTAAATTCCATCTGTGTGGCCTACAAAAGTGACAGTTCAGGCATCCAACATATTCATTTTTAACACGACTGAATTAACACCACCTTTATTTTCCACATTGGTCTCCAAAAAAACTTATAATTAGCCATGATTAGCGGTTTTAAGCCATCGCCTACTGCAATCAGTAGGAGCCCTGGGAACATCTGACTCAAACCCAAGAATTAGGCTTGGAAAATTTGTCAAAATGACCTTTGTCACCAAGCAGTCAGTGCTAAATGTGTTTGTGTAGCCCACAGGAAATCTTTTTCCTCAGTGCTGTGCCCCTAATGCCAGTCTATTGGGATGTAATGTAGCCGCTAGCCTAGTTTAAATGCCTTTTCTTGGGGATCTCACTGCTTAATAGTGCCACGACGGTGATTCCAGCTTTGTAACTCACTTATAGGCTATTGTAGGGTTCGATTAGCATGTTTCCTTTGCTGAAGAGTCTCCAGAAACAAGCCTTTAAAAGGTGTTTTTTCTGTGAAAGGTCTTCCCAAGCCTTGCTAGCATCCCTACTCTACAAACACAAATAAAGAGAACAAGTGCTGTATCTTGAACTCGCTCATTATATTTCCTGCATCCAAAAGGTCTCGAATCTTAATGTGGCTGTCTGATCAAAAGGTCAAACTTCTGTTTTTGCAGAATTGCTGTACACACAGACACGCAGGTCGGATGAATCACTAGCAGCTAAGCATAAGCCATAAGCTAAAACTGTTTCCCTGTGGCAGAGACAAAGATCTACTGCAGCAGTCATCATGTGAGGTTGTTATTCCACATATATGAGATGTATTGGACACTATATATACCATTTCACCCAGCTATAGTGTTCAGTGAGCCACTTTTGCCATGAAATGGCCTTTAGCTGCTTTGTCACCAGCCAAAGTAGGCTGCTGGTTGTCTTCGCTGGGCTTCCTCATTGCTGTGTAAATGAGATAAATGACAGCAATCAGGCTACAGATTTGCAATTGTAATTCACTCGATTCATCTCGAGCCATTTGACGTGTAAACACTCATCACTTAGCAATCTAGCAGAAAGGACATCAGAGCCTGAAGTCTCTTCAACCAGAACAGCTAACAGGACTATGAAACACACATATACAGACACTTCCCGCTACCAGAGGAGCTTGCAGAAGTATATAAGTTCCATGTTGTGGCAGGTATGGCTAAAATTAGCCACTCAAGCCCTACCGAACAGATTAAGATGACCCTGCTAGAAAAACCAGGATAGACCGGCATAGCTGGTCACTAACAAATCCAGCACATGTTGTGTGTTGGATGCTGGTATGCTGGTCAACCAGCAAGACCATGCTAGGTGACCAGTTAAACCAGCACTGGAGAAGAGTTAGCCAGCCAAAGCATAGTGAGGCTCAAAAAGGTCTTAAAATAATGTATTAATTCTACTGACCATTTAGCATGAAATCTCTACCAGAGAATGCGCTTCTCATGATTCACAAAGAGTCCAGGATATTTTTTTTGTATTTTCAGGTCTGCTCACAATAACCACAAGTTCCTGTTTTTGTGCTGGACAGAGTCGCTTCTCGCAGTCGTTTCGGCGAGACTCGCTGCATGGTGGTTAGCATTACCATGACTATCAGATTCAGAAATACATGCATGAGGTTATTTTTCACCAATTTCCTCTTTCGCTTGCGTGGTCCTGTCTCCCCCAGTTAATAAGATGACTGCAACGCTCATAGACCTTTACACGTTAATGTCAAAACGCCATCAAAAAAATGAGAAAAACCCCCACCTCTACTTTAATGCTCATTTACGATAGTGTCCTTATGAGATTTCTAGTAGTAGGCTAGATCTAAGCTAATGCTAGTGCGTCTAGATTGAGCATGGACATTTGAGACTTATAAAGGACATTTGTTATTTTATATTTGAAGCTCATGACAGACATTAACATATATTTGAGCTTATGTGTAGCAGTCTTTCAATGAAGTCCTGTCATAGAGCTTCTAACGTCTGCTAGAAACTGGCTCGTATTCACAGTCAGTGACGTGTTTTGAATTTCCAGAAGTGCCGCAATGACCGTTTTTCACAGAACTGGTCCCACTGACTATAAATCAAAATTAATGTTTGATTCTGCTGTCAGTTTCTAATCATGCTGATAGCTAATCTAATGTGTAAGGTCTTCAGTTCAGCTCCTGAAGTCCTAAAACAGAGGACCCCAACCCAACTGTTAAGAAGAAACATTTTGTCCTGTTTCAACAAAAATCAAACCACTTTGGGAGCCACAACATTTTATGTCCATTTTACCATCTTGGCTGTAAATATGACTCAGTATGTGCTAATGTACTAATATAAGCTGAAAATATAATATGAACGAAAACACGTATTTTGCTCTGCTTTAAACTTTAGCTCAGCTATAGCTGATTTTCTCACATCTCTGGCAGGAAACATTTCCGCAAAAGTGGAATAGTTTCTTGGAAATGTTTGACTTTTCACGAGGCTGAAGTCAGCTCCTCATTCACTAGCTTCTTGTTCTAATTTTCCGTTCCACCTTAAATGGTGCCTGAGGTGCCATAATGTAAATGCTGCACCATTTAAGGTGGCGCAGGAAAGCCGGCAAATGAGAGACTTCAGCGTCGCCACTTTTTTAGTGTTTGACAGTTTCTCGTTGAAGATTAAGCGTATCAGGAAACCAGCCGCCTGCTTATAAATGCAAAGAAATACGTTTTTATTTTTTACCTCAAACTCTAATTTTGCTGTGGAGCCGCAACAGACCTAACCAATGATAGAGCTAGCTTGGCTTTATCTGTCTAGACAGCACAGAGAAAATACAGAATTTTCCATTTTAAAATTCCCACCATGATGATTCATTTAAACAAAAATGAGCTAAAAACGACAGACTTCTAGTTCCCAGAAAAAAACAGGCCTCCTCTGAAGACCAAGAAAGGCCCTCTACAAAATGGCCTTCTACAAAGCACTCCGTTTGATTGAGCAAATCAATCCTGTGGCAACACAAACTGTAGAGGCTGCTAGCTCACGTTAGAAGGCCCAGCGCAGCCCAAACTGCGACATTTCTGTCGACTCCATCAGGAGATTAAGGGAAGACGGATTATGCTGGACAGGCAGGCAGAGGCTTAAACTGCTCTCCAGGACTTGCAGAAGATTGGGAGGGTTATTATCGAGCTCACTGGGCTGTGCTTCCTACCGCCACAAACAAGCTGTTACTGGGCAACAGTTTACCAGTTCACCACGTTACCTTGCTCACCTCTCCCCAGAAAGGGTCCAATGAATGTATTCACATGCTGTGGACAGCGTAAAGGTTGCCGTGGCTCCGCTGTCATATGCAAATTATGATTAGTGAACATCTGTGGTATGGTTGTTCAGAAAATTGGCTGTTAATTCCTAGAAGTGTAGAGTTACTGTTGTTGTTTTGTGACACTATTTACATGTAATTACATGCATGCATAATTACATAGTTACATAATGAATTATGTGGGCATTCGAGTTGGATTCAGCACGTTCCAGTCAATGCTTTTGATATTTTTCTGTTTGTTTTCTTGTCAAAAAAATGACAACAGCATGGTGAAGAAGAAAAGAAGAGACGGTTTGCACAACAATAACCTTTCAAAGTCAAATATCACCCGTTACAGATACAAAAAGAAGGGGCCAGTCGTGGGCTGGAGGTCAGGGAGCTGGCCTTGTGACCGGGAGGTTGCTGGTTTGATCCCCAGGGCCGACAGTCCATGACTGAGGTGTCCTTGAGCAAGACATCTAACCCCCAACTGCTCCCCGGGCGCCGTGGATAGGGCTGCCCACCGCTCCGGGCAAGTGTGCTCACTGCCCCCTAGTGTGTCTGTTCACTAGTGTGTTTGTGGTGTTTCACTTCATGGATGGGTTAAATGCGGAGGTGGGATCAAAAAAAGTATCACTTAAAAAATAAATGTAGTATTGACTGAAAGTTTCAACAGAATTTCTCCACTTGTTTCAATGAACTAGAGGCAAGAAATAACATACGGTCAAGTTTGGGATGTGAACCCAAAAACTTACGCCTACCTCTCTTTCTTGCTTAGACTTTGTTGCGAAGCATTGTGGTTGCTACTTGATCCATGTATTTCATTAGATTCATATATATGGGTAATTCTCCATTTGGAGCGGGAATTTATTTCTTTTACCCCAAAACTAAATAATCATAATATGTCCAATAGCATCTCCTATTATCATACACTTAAAAAGGAGCGATTCAGTCCAAACACATTTTACAGTCCCTAGTGTTATATGTTTATGGTATAACACCAGTGACGGTGACTCTAGTGACATTCTTGTGCAGCTATTTCAAATCAGTAATAAAAAGATATGTAACATTATTTTGACACAATTTACTCAGCCATTAATGCACGCAACATTGGTGACATTTGACGTTTTGTGCTGCCTGATAAACATTAAATGATTAATCAATTAATGAAATATAATGAGCAATTATGGATGCTTCTGCTCCGATGAGTCAAAGAAGCAGTTTAACAGAGTTGAAAATATTATATTTACATGTAAGAGTCCTGATAATGGCAGTGACCAATGTCTCTGCGACAAATGAACATTTTAAATAAAATGCATCATTTTTAAATATAGTAAAAATTAAATATAAAAAGCAAACATGAATCTGTTTTACACAAATTCCTGAGTTAAAAATATCGTTTTGTATTAAAAACGTCTCAAAATGTTATGTCTCAAAATTCTCAAATGTTGAAAATTGGTTCTGATGAGCTGTTTTACCGATGCCGAGCGAGCATGAATAAGAAAGTAAAGATCAGAGAAATCATAAGGGGAAAGTGTTATTTGATCTCAGCTCAACTGTGTAAATGTACATACCAACTTCTGAAGCTGCGCCTAATATATCAGGCAGCTTTTTAAGCCCTGTGACACGGGTTCCCACTCCAAATGGAGAATGACCCATATATCGCAGTTTGATTTATTATTATTTTCACCTCTCAAGCCCACATGTAAGCAAAAGTGTGGGCACCTCTGCCCAAGTGACACAACGACTGAATGAGTGAACACATCCTGTACAGGGAACGTGCTTCTGCACATTTTAATACAAAATGACTTTTTGTTTGCTGAATCTAATTTACTGGAAAAAAAATAAAACATAAAATGTGACCGGTGCAACAGTCATGGCATATATCCTTATATTCTTTATTTATATGTTGTTTTTTTTTTAATGTGTTCAAACTCAATAATTCTATGGCTAGCACTAGCAATAACTGTGACTTCTAAGGGTCTTTAATGCCACTCCTCAGGACCCCACACTTCATTAGATTTTGTGTTTTCCTCACACTAGGCACTGGACTTAACTCGCCTGACCATGACCTGGTGAATAATGAGGTGTGGTGGAGGAGGGAAAGTGGAAAAAAATGTGCTATGTATGCGGCCTATATTGGTTTGGGGATTGGGGACAATGTATAGCTTTGAACTCTGACTTTAAAGGAGAATTACATTGATTTTGCCAAACGTCTGCATGTCCTTCAGAGCGGTTTGATGTGAGTCAATCTTTTCTAGAGAATCTCACTAGAGATTAGAATTCTTCACCGTGGTGGTGATAGGAAACAGATGTCTGAAGAGGAGTTTAATGCCCCTTCAAGCTCCCTTACAGAAAGGTATTACATGGCATGGTTACAAATACACTGTCTGATGCCTGAAACACTGGTTTATTATATTTTTGAGATATGTTTTTGGCCTAAAATGTATTTTGTTTGCATATATTCATAGCAGAGAGGTACATGCAGGACATTTTAAGGCTAATAGTACCTAAAAGAATATATTTTGTTGTACCTTTATCAAAATGACATAGAAATTCTGAAGAAATGTAGGTTCACTGGTCATTTTCCATAGATATAGATTTCCATAGATAAATATAAAATCATTTAAAATATACCTCTTTTATTTACATAAAAGAGGTATATTTGCATTGAATACATTGCACCCCTGGTTCCTATCACCACCACTGTTAAGAAATCCAAGTTGGTTTCACAGCAATAAACCATCTCACATCAAACCTCTCTGAATAACTCTGTTTACACCTCAACCACTGAATGATGCAGAAATTCCTCTTTAAAGCAATTTTATTGGTTCTAGAAAAAAACCCTGTGTTAAGGAACTTTTTAAAGGTTCTTTACATGCTGAGCTACAAAAATGGTTTCTTACAACCATCCATTGACTGATATGTGGTTCTTCTATGGCATCGTTCCAAAATACCCTTTCTGGCACTGTTACTTTTACAGTAAATGTAGCATAATTGCTTTATACCTGAATGACCTCACAGTTCAGAGAACCTTTCTTCACTCCCTTCCCTTTAGACCGCTCATGCTGACCCCAAGTCCTTGCTTCACATGCACATACGTTGATTGACATTCGCGTCCACACGAATGTCAGTGACGATGTGACCTCAAAGGTGTGAAGGTTGCCATAATGACTCTTCTGGGGAAGCAATTTTAACCATCTTCCTGTTTGGCACACTTGTGAACCCTGTTACAAGGCCGACGTGTACTTGTCCTGGCAGGATATAACAATGGAAAAACGGGGTCAAAGGGCACCACAGCGGGATGCCGAAACGATAGAAGGCTCGTCTCAGGGAAGCTGCGCTTCCTCGATCCCTTTTTCTCCGCCTACTCTGATTCTCCTCCCTCCTACAGGGGTGGTTTCCTGTGTAGGAAATGATGTCACGTGTAGGCAGACAAACGTCCTTAGGTGAAGAGCGTTTGTATTGTTCTGGGTTTTATATTACAGCAATAAGCCAAACAAGAACCTGCATTACAGTGATTTAACCATAGTTAAGGGATGTTGGTAGGCCAGTGGCTTGCTGTCTTAACATGGTGCAATACAACAATTTAATTTACTATTAATATAAATGCTTTCTTTCTTCTTTCTGGCTGATGTTTTGGTCACTTTTGAATGTTGGTGGTGCTTTCACACTCGTGGTAGCATGAGACGGACTCTACAACCCACACAAGTGGCTCAGGTAGTGCAGCTCGTCCAGGATGGCACATCAATGCGAGCTGTGGCAAGAAGGTTTGCTGTATCTGTCAGCGTAGTGTCCAGAGGCTGGAGGCACTACCAGGAGACAGGCCAGTACACCAGGAGACGTGGAGGATAACCCAGCAGCAGGACCGCTACCTCCGCCTTTGTGCAAGGAGGAACAGGAGGAGCACTGCCAGAGCCCTGCAAAATGACCTCCAGCAGGCCACAAATGTGCATGTGTCTGCACAAACGGTTAGAAACCGACTCCATGAGGATGGTATGAGGGCCCGACATCCACAGATGGGGGTTGTGCTCACAGCCCAACACCGTGCAAGATGCTTGGCATTTGCCAGAGAACACCGGGATTGGCAAATTCACCACTGAGCCTCATTTTGACTTGTTTTAAGGACATTACATCAAAGTTGGATCAGCCTGTCGTGTGTTTTTCCACTTTAATTTTGTGTGTGACTCCAAATCCAGGCCTCCATTGGTTAATAAATTTGATTTCCATTGTTTTTTGTGTGATTTTGTTGTCAGCACATTCAACTTTGTACAGAACAAAGTATTCAATGAGAATATTTCATTCATTCAGATCTAGGATGTGTTATTTGAGTGTTCCCTTTACTTTTTGGAGCAGTGTATATTGAGCAGCTTTTACTGTGGCTCAGCCACACAGATTTTAGAACAGGAAATATACATTTTACAGAGCTCTAGTCCACTTGTAGCAACGATTCACAATTGTTCACATACATTTATACATAATCGATTATTGTACACTAGTCAATAACTCATAAATGAATAATGATTGGGAAAAAAAACTGAACATTAAATCATGTGTATTAATACATTGCAACTATTGATGACTCTTAGCAATGGTTTAGCATGTGTTTTCATGCAAATTTCATGTGTTAAGTTTGATCATGTACAAGCTGGATAGGGTAGGGTGTTTCATTTATGGTCAGTTCCTCAGACAGGGATTAAGCCTAGTCTTGGATTACACAGCATTCTGAATGGAGATTCTCCATTGAAAGGGAAATATAGTCCATTTATAGCCATTTTATTAGGCTTAATCTCCATATAGGAAACCAAGCCTTAATGTGTGACCCCTAAACTGTTCGGTCTACCAGCTGTCTAAAAATCAACGGAAACTGTGACATTTAAAAGATGCGGCATGTATGCAAAGCTTTACCAACCAAAGAGAATGACTCAACCAGCCAAGTCTACACCAGTCTCTCTCTCTCTCTCTCTCTCTCTCTCTCTCTCTCTCTCTCTCTCTCTCTCACTGGGCTTAAACCAGATGCTTTTAAAGCTCGCTCACATCAAAATTGTCACTGCACTTATTTTCCTCCCTGGGAAAGCCCCAAATTGATGATAGCTTTTTGGATAATCGTGATTGAAATGTGCAAAATATGAATCCTTAAGCCAGAGTAATCTGGATCCCCGCCAAAGAAGCAAAGCTCACCGCTGGCCAAGCATTGATTTTAATGGCCGGCTACTCACGCAGGCTTCCCAAAGTATTCGTATCAATTACTGTATAAAGTGTAAATTGTGTAAAAACAAGGTCCAGCACCTCTGGAATTACACTGTGTGGGACCTTTTGCAGCAGAGAAGTGTTACTTCACCGCTCAGGACCTAAAACCCAGTCATGCCTATGGCTTCACCAAAGGGTAAAGTTTATAGATGAAATGATAATGTGGTTTCACGGGGCTAAAGTAAGAAAAACGAACTGATAAAAATGAATACAAGGGCAGTCAAAACAAAAGTAAAGATGATTAATAGCCATTTGATCTGAGTTAAAGTTTTGGTTTGATAAACTATGAGCCACAGTTAATCAAGATGATGAGGTATCACTAATCATCAAGGTCTCATCAAGTGTATGAGGGTGTTAAGAAAAGAAGGGGATGAAAATTGATCTGAATTGAAATCCAAAGTGGCATATTATTAACTGATTTGATAAAAAAATCTTTGCCTTTTGAGTAATTGTTGGCATCCTAAACCATTTATTATTTAAGTGAAGCCACTTTCATTACCACCTTCATGTACTGTTTAATATTTATCATATGTTACAGAGCTCAGCAAACGTAACCTTAGGAGCTTTACTTGCCCAAGCATGGTGCTCCTGCCTGGGTGGGGAATCGAACCCCAGTCAACCATAAAACAACCCTAATAAAAGGATCTTTTTTGGGATGTGAACCCACAACCTTGTGCATACCTTCGCTTCTTGTTCAAACTATGTTGAAGAACACTGTCTTTGTAATCAGCCTCATTTATTATATATAGCCATTTGTTTGGCTTTCACCTCTCAAGCCTCCAGGTGTCTGCGTGTTTTGTGTTTTGTGTGTTGTAGAGTGGACACATCATCTACAGAGAACACACTTCTGTACATTCAAATGTGCAATTACACATTAAATTAATTATTATTTTTTTGTTTCAGCAAATTAAAAAAATGTGCTAAGATGTGCAAAAATATTCCCTACAGCAGATTGTTGACATAATGGAAAATCAACAAAAATTCCATTCAAGTATGTTCAAATTTTTAAAACTTCGGCATACAACTGCTTCTTGGTCCCATTCAGCAGCAGAGCCTCAGTGGGCAGAACTTTCTGAGGCAAGTAGCAGAAATGGCTTGAGTTGAAGGGTAAATGATGCACAGAACCAAAAGCTACTCAAACATGTTTAATCTTCTGTTACTATTCACAGATATTTATTTCAGCCCCTCATAATTAATTTCATAGTTTTAATCAAATATTAGTGTCATTAAAGTGTTAAACCCTTTAATTGGCCAGGGCCCGTCGGCAGGCCCGGGGTTTATTTGTAGATTAGTTCACCAGTTTGCACTGAAGTCACTGTAGTTACTGAATAATAAGCCTCAGTATGTGATTTTAAGGTGTTCATCAAATTCAAACTTGCATTTATCGCTCAGATGTTCAGTTTAAGTGCATTTTTATCGACTCCATTTCCACATGCTCATTTTTGTGAGTTCTAATCCCTCGTACCTTAGACCTCTATGCTATTATGCTGTGGTTTCGGAGCCTCCAGAGACGCAGTGGAAAGAGTAAAGTGAGATGAGGCTGAAGAGTCTCGCATGAGCTTCATCTTGCCATTCAAAATGCCGTTTGCTCTGTTTATTGCACTGCGTGTCCTCTCTCGTGTACAGTCGGGATTACAGCAAATCTCGCACACAGACACGCATGCATATTGAGATGGGGGAGAGGGGTAGATTACCATGACAACTGAAAAAACACACATAAGATTCAGAGCCTCGTGGCAGCTGAGTGAAAAAAGACAAGCCCTCAAAGGGTTCGCTAATAACAATAATAATGCTAAGTGGAAAATTGTGTCTCAAAGTTACATGGAAGAAGGTAAATGTAAGGCAAAGTCCTCTGATGTTTCAAAATCTCTAAATAATCAAACAGTTTAGATGCATACAAGTCATTCAGAATGGTTTGATGTGAAATTCCCTATCCACAGTGGTGGTGATAGGAACCAGACGTCCAAAGAGTTTAAGGCCTTGTGAAATGGTCACAAATATGCTGCCCAGTGCCTGAGACACTGTTTTACAATAGTTTTGAGATGTCTTGACATAAAACGTAATTTTGAATTCATTCATGATGGAGAGTTTCATGCAGGGCACTGGAATTATAAAGTCAACAGTCCTGTTTTACCATTATCAGCTTTACATTCACACTTAAAAACACACTTATGGTTCTTAAGAGTTAATAGAGAAAAAGGTTTTATATTGATTGATGAGCACTCTAAGAACCCTGTGCATGATTAAGAGTTCATGAAAGGGTTCATCAGACTGATGGAGGATGTACCGGAGACGGTCCTCTATAGAACCTTTTTGAAATTATCTGTATAGACCTTTCTGAAAATTTCTGTATAGCCCACACAGGTTTCTTCTATTGTTATGGTGTCAAGATTGTGAATAGAAGAACCCTTATGGGGGCTATATAGAACCCTTTACAAAAAAAGTTCAATATAGAACCGTCTATAGCACATTCATGCACATTTCCCATCAATCTGAAAAACCCTTTCATGATGCACAGAACCCTTTAATAATGCAAAGGGTTCTTTGAGTGTTCATGGTTCTATATAAAAACATTTTCTGTACTAAAGAACTACAGGGTGAGTCAAATGTCACAGGACACCGTTTTATTTCAGAAACGAAAGGGAAAATGACAGATCTGAACACCCCAGCAAGTAATGGCTATGTCCAGGCTATGTCCAGAACATGGCTGCCATCTTGAAGCCACCATATTGGATCAAGGGCAGGTTTTTCCAATGGGAAGGTGGTCATGTAGCAGATCAAAGAAGACCAGAATTGTCTCGGAAATTGATTGCTGCAATCTGATTTGCAATATCTCTTGTGGTTCAAAAGTTATCAACACAGAAAGTTGAAACAACAACTGGGAACGTTGCCTGTGATGCACAGCTATTGGACGTGTTCACTGTGCTGTCCCTGGTGCTGAACACAGAGCTGAGGGCGCAGGATCCAATCGTTATGAACCCGCATGAGAATCTATGGAGAAATGCTCTCACAAGCCTCAGGTGTTGTTTGTTGTGGATTTTCTCAGCATACACAATTTATTTAAGATGACCCCAGAGATAAAAGTCGATAATAAAATCAAAAATAAAATAAAATAAAGTGGCATCCTGTGACTTTTAATTCTCCCTGTATTCTTCATTTTTAAGAGTGTGTAAGATTAGATTGGGTTCACTAGTCGTTTTGGATATAAAATAAAATGGTTGTATTTGCTCTGTCGACATCATTGTCCCTGTTGCCTATCAGCGCCTTGAACTTTCTACGCAATGAACTTTTTAATAGGCAGGCCTTCTGTTCTTGTGATGTTGAAGACTTTATAAATTCCTTGTTGGCACAACAAATCTTCTAAAATGCAGTAAAACCACTTTAAATGGGAATTCCACTTTTTGGAAATTTCAGTACGATGGGGTTTGATGTGAAATGGTTCATTATAGAGAAACCAACTCAGATTTCTTTAAAATGATGTTTGCAGGAACCAGGGAACGCAACATCAATGCAAATATAGTCATTTTATCTGCTATCCAAGTTAAAGTGATCAGCTATATGGAGTTGCCATCTCCACAGGCAGCTCAAACTGGGTCTTAGTATGGGCAAAATACAAAGTGCTTATTATGAAGTTTGATCATCTAAGAATATCGAGGGTGGATGGGGGGGTGCTTTTTGTTATATTTTTCCAAAATAGGATGCAACATGGCAAAATTGCCCCTAAAATTAAGTCACAAATAATTTCTGAATTATTTCCTGCCACATGCTCATATTGTGCTTGGTGGTAATGACCTTTAAATCTTCAGATACAGCCATCAGCATAGTTAACGCTGATTGGAGACCAGTCTGATGGATTTCGTTATCAGAATCCTGTATCGACCAACGAGGGGCATTGATTTTTGGTAATTGAGCCAATTAACCTCTGATTCTCAGTGTTTCCAGCAGCCAATCCCAGGACCCGCAATTGATTGGTTCACTTTCCGTTGCATTTAGTTAGCTACCTCTCAGAGCCCTGGCCTTGCTGAGTTGCTCCATGGCCTGAGTTATGCAGAGCAAATAATGTCGCAGGAGAAGGCGAAAAAAAAGGTGACACCAAATATCACATTGAGTGGCGTTATGCAAATGAATGAATACATTTCCTGCTGTGCTGCTTGCACACTGCGACTCACTCTCCCTCTCTCTCGGACTGCAGCCAGGGCTGAAAGACTGTTAAGTAATTGGCCCTGGCTGGCTCTCCCTCTTCGTCATTCATTTGATATGCCGCTTTTTTATTTCATATTCCAAGCTGCGGCCGTCTGGCTGACTTATTGCTCCCTCCACGCCCTCTTCTATTCCTCTGCAGAGTGGATGGGAAGAGAGGCTACATGTCCAGTTAGAGGTGACTTTGTTCTGGAGCTGCTCTCCTGTCCTGGCTGTTGGCACCACTTCCACCACTTTTTGTAATCTTCCCCGGATTCTTGCTGTGCAGTCAGTTTCAGCCGTGGTACTTCTATAAAGGTATTGCTGCTTCAGTGAAATAATGACTGAAGTGGAAGTAAAAGTGGCTTAGCTAAAACAACTAGGGAACTAAAGAAGTTCTGCAGTAGCATCTACTAGCATAAAAATTCCAGTTTTTAGGTGCTATTGTTCTGTTTTGGGATCATTTTTGTCTGGAAATAAAGTACCTAAAGCTTAAAAGAGAGAGGTCTGAGCAACAGCAAAGAGGTCTAGGTGTTGTCAACAGAACAGAATTACATTAAGCCCAAGAAAGGAATTTGGAGCTACGTAGCTAGCGGCTCAAGTGAAATTGTGTGAAAAGCACATTACTTTCCTCACAAGTATTCAGTATAAGTACAATTATCATCATCAAATCTATCCAAATCCATACTTAAGTACATGTAACTAAGTAAACGTAACTATCTCTGGAGCACTAGCCTGCCATGCTAAGAGCAAATATGATTAGCATGGCTAGTCACTTAGCCCCACGTAAAAGTGACTATGTCAGGCTATAGCATGTGTTTTAATGGTGGTCACTTATAGAGAATGGCTGTTAGGATTCAGGCTGGTCCCATAGCTGTGATTATGTCCATGAAGGGCAGTAATCAGGACCTGTAACGTTCTAACTGAACTGAGCTCAGGGCTAATTGACTGGAGATAGCGCAGCAGTAATAAGGGCACCAATTTGTTTTCTTAGCTTTCTTCACTTGTCTCCAAGGGTGAGTCAGGCACTTGCACACACACACACACACACACACACACACATGTATTTTCACTATTAAAAAGATGGTTCTTCAAGCCGTCTTTCAAGAGAATGGTTCTGTATAGAATCATGAGCTTCATATAGAACCATTTCATGCTTCAGTGGTTCATTACTTGTTGAAATGCTTCTTCAGATTGATGGAGAATGTGTTGTGTATGTTTCTATATAGAGCCACTGTGTAAAAAGCACCAGAAGGGGTTCTGCTATTGTTATGATGTCAAGCTTATCAACCTTTTTCAAAAAGGATCCATATACAACGTATTCTCCATCGATCTGAAGAACCCTTTCACCATGCAAAGAACCATTTAAGCACGAAACGGCTTTCTATAGAACTCATGGTTCCGAATAGAACCGCTCCATTTACTAAAGAACCTTTAAAGAACCATTTTTAAGAGTGCTATTAAAGTTATCATCTTTAATTTCCAGTCAACCCCATAACAGAATCTGCACTCTATTCCTGACAGTGTAGGACACGACCTTTAAGCAAGCAACTTTGTGTGTAGCATTGCGCTAGCACATCCTCTTGGCTGGGCTCTGTTAGCATAGCGAGGTCAAACCCACCTTTGGGCTGTGCTGTTTTTAGCATCTGCTGATGACAGAAAAAAAAAGACACCCCACTAATTTTGTTGAGAGGACTGACCAAAAATCTGTCCTTCAGGAAAGCAACTGGACATGCATCTGGTGAGGTTTAATAATTAATAAGCGTAGTTGGAGGGGGGTGTTGGTGAGACATTTCTCAATTATTCATGGCCAGACTAGCCAAGTCCCCATTCACTGGGCCAGGTGCAGGGTTTGGTTAGCTTAGAAAACACTGAGATTCAGCTTTCTCCTGCTGCTGCGCAGATCCCTACGCCATAATTCAACATCATCCCCTTGCCATGTGGCCATGACTGGTAGATTTTTATGCTGATCTAAGAGCAGTTCTGCTGTTTCTTCAGGTTCAGTTAAGGATCTGGGTGCGCACAGCTGCTCCTACTGCAATGCAAATGGACTGATTTTCTTTTGCTGAGTAAAGATGAGCATCAAGCATTATAAAGGAACAGACCCGCCACTGTACAGATGCAAAGAAACACATTAGTTAAAGTGACACTTATCAGTCCCACAAACAGGGAAATTTCACCTCTGCATTTAACCCATCCGTGAAGTGAAGCACCACATACACACTAGTGAGCACACACACACTAGAGGGCAGTGAGCATACTTGCCCGGAGCGGTGGGCAGCCCTATCCACGGCGCCCTGGTAGCAATGGAAGGTTAGGTGTCTTGCTCAAGGACACCTCAGTCATGGACTGTCGGTGCTGGGGATCGAACCAGCAGCCTTCCGGTCACAGGGCCAGTTCCCTAACCTCCAGCTGACTGCCCGTTGTGGGCTGGAAAACAGCTAATGTTGCTAATAATAAATGAAAGCAATTAATAATGAATTAGCATTATTTAAAGCTGGTATGCATTGACTAGGCGTCTCTGTTTGTTGTTAGCCATGTTAGCCTGTTTGATTTGTTTTTAATGTAAATTACTATAAACCTTACCTACAAAGATCCTGTATCCCTTACATGTAAGGTTACTATAAATCCTACTTCTACAGATATCAGAAAGCTTATGTAAAAGGATGTCCCAATCCTTACTTAGAAGGTTGCTATAGCATAAGAGTAAAATTACTAGAAATCTTACATAAAGCATTACTATGAACCTAATGTATGCAGTGATGAAAAACCTTACATATAAGATAACCTTAAACTTGCTACTATAAAGCTTGTGTGTGCAGTTGCTATTAACCTTAAATGTAAGGTTACATAAACCTTTTGCAGCTTACTCTCAACCACACATGCATACTGCATATTGCACTGCCACTTGTTTATACACCCACATATACTGAATTTATGTGTTGACATATTAACATATGTTATTGTTTACAGTGTTTAGTTATTGGACGTGAAATATGCCACTGCATTGTCACCTGTATTATATTTATGCACTATTAATTACTTATTTTTTGTGCTGCACATTAGACTTTATGGTTGTTTTAGTATATTTTGTTATATATCTTTATTTATCTGTCATGCATATAATGCATCTATAAACCTTATGTATATGTTTGCTATAAACATTACCTGTAAGGTTATCATAACTCTTATGTATAAGGTTACTATAAACCTTATTTATGAAGTCACTATAAACCTTGTGTATAAGCTTACTATACTTTATGTATAAGGTTTCTATGAAATGTATGTACAAACTTACTACAATATCTTATGCACTAAACCTAATGTACAACATGTAAGGGTTGCACTAAACCGTATACATGTGCTTGCCTTATACCTTAAGTATATATATATATATATATATATATATATATGGTTGCATATGGTATAAGGTTGCACATACATAAGTTTCATACCCATTGCAAAAATATCGTCCTCAGGGTAAGGAAGTTGAAGTGGCAAGTGAAGTCTTATGTGTTGCAAAGGAAATGATGGTAGTAACAAAGATCACATTTATCCATCAACATATCAAAATCTACCTGTTCATCCACCCGTTCATCTACCCATCCAGTGTGCAGTACCAGCTGATGTCTCTCATTGGCTAAAGCGAAAATACAGATTAAGTGTTAATGCTGTTTAAGTCTATTGGCGGTGGGTGCAGGGCAGAAAGCAGTGTGCATACGTGCATATGGATGTGTTTCGCTTTGTGTATGTGTGCATGGGTGTGTGAGTGTGTGTATTTAATGGGTAGCACTTCACTAAATGCTGCTTCTGAGGCTCCGTGTGAACCCAGCACCAATGCTACACTTTCTCTTTAAGAGTGTATCACTAGGCAGAGAAGCAGATGATGATGCGTCTGTGGCTATGTCAGTCTAACAGCCCCATATAGAGCCACATTCACTGGAGCTCAGTCTGTTGCCAGGCTGGTAGGTTAGCTTCACTGTTAAACTCACGTTTTCCTCATTTAGGGATTGCCAATATGACGATATGGGATTGCTATCGTGATAAATTGCTTTTCTGAGTACATCGTGAGCGTCATCAGTACTTCTAGAGAAGTGAACAGCGGAATGTTTCATGAAAGAAGACAAATATAGGCCGATATCAGAAAAATTTACCGGTTTGGATGTCGGAGGGAAGAGAACGAATCTGATCCGATTCTGTAACAAATCTGTTGTGAAATAGCACTAATACTGAGGATATGATGTTGTCAGCTGTATAATTCTTCCCGTGGGGTAGCAGAGTTTTGAGTAGTTTGATCACAGTAGTTTAGCTTTAAATAAAGTGCTTTAATTAAAAACAGTTCATGTTAAAACATAGACGTTTTATAAGAAAAAGTATCAGAGCAGAATCGGCCGAGGCACAAGGCTGTTAATAACAGAATCGGTATTAGAAAAGGCAAGGTGGTATTGTGCTGTCTCTAAATTTAAACATATAGACAGACTGTAAATAACATCAGCATACAGTAACTATGTATGTGCCAATACAAAATTTTTTGTCATGATACCTGCCAAACTTTTCATTGCAGTTTACAATATTATCATGATACCGATAAAAAAACGATATCGTTCATGATACATCCTAATTTAGGGGGCAGTCGTGGGCTGGAGGTTAGGGAACTGGCCCTGTGACTGGAAGGTTGCTGGTTCGATCCCCAGCACCGACAGTCCATGACTGAGGTGTCCTTGAGCAAGACACCTAACCCCCAACTGCTCCCCGGGCGCCATGGATAAGGGCTGCCCACCGCTCCGGGCAAGTATGCCACTGCCCCCTAGTGTGTGTGTATTCACTAGTGTGTATGTGGTGTTTCACTTCAATGGATGAGTTAAATGCAGAGGTGGAATTTCCCTGGTTGTGGGATTAAACAAGTATCACTTACTTAATGTCATAAAATGAAAGTAACTTTTTAAAATATGTGTGCAAGTTTTACAAAAAAATAAAAACTCCACATGTCCAGATAATGATGCCCAGCATTCTCAAACCTCAGCCAATGCTTTTAAATATCATGATGTTTTTGCGATATCGCCCACCCCCTATCTGCATTCAAATCAAACAAGCTCAACCGATTCAGAGGTTGAAAAATAAGAGCTAGCTCAAAATACAGTGTGATGAGTGCTTTGTGTCTGGGTGAGTTTCTGTCACTTCCTCTTGTGTCCGATTGTGACTGTGTGTTTCCTCTGTATGCATGTGCATGCGTGTGCAAGTTCCTGTGCAGTGGCTGTGTGTGTGCGTCTGAGCCTGTTAGACCCCTGCAGACATGTGGCCTGTCGCCCACGGGGGCAGGAAGAACAGCTGTCCCAATGAAACAGAAAGGGAGAGAGTGTGTGTGAGAGAGAGAGAGAGAGAGAGAGAGAAAGAGAATGAAAGAAAAAGAGAATCTTTTACTCCATCACTGGGGCCATTATGTCGGGCCACACTATCCTAACGGTTCTGCAGCTGGCCCTGAAAAAGAGAGAGGTTCTCTGAACAACCCCTCTCTCTCTCTCTCTCTCTCTCTCTCTCTCTCTTTCTTTCTCTCTCTTTCTCATCCGCCCAGAAAGGAAGA
This sequence comes from Pygocentrus nattereri, assembly GCF_015220715.1. Classification (NCBI taxonomy): domain Eukaryota; kingdom Metazoa; phylum Chordata; class Actinopteri; order Characiformes; family Serrasalmidae; genus Pygocentrus; species Pygocentrus nattereri. The sequence goes on along the minus strand of NC_051233.1, from coordinate 9,132,227 downwards.
CATACTAATTTCCTTTTTGCACCACCTACACCACCATTATACTCCCTGCCATGGCCCTGCACCTACTGGCCTCTGTTAGACAATATGCAGCCACCTACCCCACCCAGTCCACCCACCCACACATATTTGCTTTAAAAGGAGTAGTTCAGGAAAAAGTCACATTTCCACTGCTTTCCCCCTCCAATCAAATGTAGTCGATCATTAAGACCTATTTCGTATAAGTTTTCTTCTTTAGGTTTGCCCTGGAGCTTTGAGGCTAATGTAGCTAACAAGTAATGAAAGTCTATGTCACCGAGATCAATTTGGGTGACACAGACTTCTATTACGTTAGAGGTCTGTATGCATGTTGGCTTTGTTTTCTAAATTAAACAAGCGCAATATACATAAAAGTCAATATTGACTGAATGTCACGTCAGCTAAGATATCAAGCTTGCTTCTGTAGTTTTGCACTGGAGCTAAGAGCTAAGAACAAGAGTTGTCGCCAACAAGTAATGGAAGTCAGTTAGCATTGTGCTAAATCTTCACACAACTATTACTGTGAGCGTAACTCATCTTGAAACTTGCTAGTGTGTTTATTTTTGATGCTAAAAGCACACGTGATGAATGCTAACCGGTAGGCTATAACCATCTATTGCTTGTTAGCTACATTAGCCTGGTAGCTCCAGTGTGAAACTAAAGAAGCAAACTTCAGAGACCAATCTTCTCTTGGCTAATCGATTGTATTTTAGGGGAAGGGGATGAGGATTGTGTGTATTGTCACCAAACTATTGCTACATTGCAGTTCAGAAATTATATATATATTTGTATATGTGTCTCAACAACGTGCATCAATTGGTTACACCTTTCATTTCAGGCCATAATCCTTCCAAATGAAGGTGCCTCCATCCCTTTTCTGTGGTCATCTGCACATCTTCACTTTAATGTACTCCAAATACTAAACTGGTACTGAACTGATACAAAATGTAACTTTAGGACGAGGAAATAAAGTTTTTAAACATATGTAATGTATGAGATGCAGTGGCAAACCGTGACTGTCCGTGCAGGTTTGGGCTTCTGTTCATGAAAAAAGTTGGTCAAAAAATTTCCCATCGATTTTCCATTGATCACTGAAGATCTTAACCCTTTTGTATTTAACAAGACTTAACAACGAAACAAGAGCATTACTACAGTGCTTGCTTGTACAGTTTAAATACAACAAGCATGAAGATTAAAATTACATTTTAATTCACAGAAATGATTAGGGCTTATAAATCCCTGGGGCTTTTTCATTGACAAGATTTATGTTTAATGCATTTTTAATGTAACGGTATATTAGTCATGGTGGTAATTTCGATTTATCATGTTTACTCAGCTCATCACATCATAGGTCAATGTTGAGAAAAAAGTAGTAATATATATATATATATACACACACACACACACACACACACACACACACACACACATATATATATATCTTCGCTGTCCAATGAAAACAAGTATCTCCAAAACATGAATTTTACAGGAGAAGGCACTCTTACCTTTCAATGTAAGTCAATGTAAAGAGGTTTTGTTCCATGTGATGTCTAATGGTCCATTCATCATGAATTTCATACACAATGCACAGGACAGCTGGTGCGTTGGAATGATGTACAAAACTAAAAATCAACAAAAATGGAGATACATGGTTTCCACTGGACAGAGATACATATTTATGAATTTATACTTCCAAGGAAAAAAGATTCTGATTCTGACACACACTGACAGCCATGGACCACTGCTTCTCAGCATGATCCGTCCGACGGACAAATAACCGATTTCCTGAAATGAGGACAATGCAGTTGGGTTCTGACTCTCTCTCCCTCTCTTATCAGGTCTCGTTTAGATAAGCAAGGAGGTGTGTCCTGAAATATTGCGACCTCTGCGAATCGAGCCCCTTCAAACCCGCCTTTTGATGGAACAGAATGGACACGCAACAATACACGCTACCAATCAACTGCTGGTCGTAGACTCATTTCCTAATTCACACAGTTCACACAAAGTCTTCCTGTAGCAATAATTCACATCTATTTATTCCATTTTACAGCCATCGTGGTTGAGATCTTTTCACTTCCCTAATACTGGGCTGCACCTGGCAGAGCTGCGTATAACAAAGGCCGATTCGTGGAAGACGCTACGATTCACCCCTGCTGCTGAAGACCTGGTTCCTCAAATCACCAAATGAAGCAGCTGCTCTTTCTCCAGGGAGAGATATTGATTCATTGATTCATTGAATCATCGTTACACAAGCAGCTGCTGAGCAAAGAAGTGAGAAAAAGGGATTTGCATATTGGCTTTTTTCCAAAATAAAGCAGCACCTACACATGTGCTAATCAAGGGCAAAGTCAATATTGGCTCAAGAATAAGTGATTTTTTGAATGAAGAGTTAAATTGCAAAGTTTTCCCCTCGCCCTGAATGTATTCGATCAGCTGAGACATGTTTTGCATTTGAAATGTGCTTCTTTACTTTTGCACCGGAGCTACGAGGCTACTCCAAATCACATCAGCATTGTGCTAACTACATGCCTAAATCATCACACAGTTGCCTCAAACCACACTGAGTCGTTAAGTAATCTCAAACAGGCTCACTACTGTGGTTTCTGACACTGTATGACATAATTATTATCTATAAAAATGAATGGAACAGTGTCACTAAGCTGAAAACGGTGGTAGCAGTTAGCCTGAAGTCTGAATTCTGTGCATTGTATATATTTAATAAATATTAGGCCCAAAAATGAGAATATATTCAGCTCGTAATGAGAAAAGAATCTTTACACCACAAAAATCTTGATGTATTTGATACATAGCTGACAACAACAAACCAAGAAATAAACCAAAGCTCAACAAAGTCAACTCTAAAGTTTGAAACTTATGTTCTTTCAAGAAATAGTTGGGTGAAACATTTAATCTACCCAAAAGTCCACCTGCCCCAGATATAGATTATCAGACATGTTTAGAGGGCAAATTTAGTCTAGAACTGAAGCTAACAGGCTAACATAACTAACAAACACTAAAACTCAATAGTCACCGAAATAGCACAAACCGCTTCTGTTAAAAATACATCCCTAAAAGGTCTCTCAACCAGCTCAAACCACATCCATGTCTTCATTAAGGTTGCGCAGACTTGTGAACTATGAAACCTAGCAAAGCATCAACCGTTTGCGACAACGTCAGGGCTGGTATTCACAAAGCAGGACTGGTCTCAGGTCTGATTCCTCCATATTATGACCATCATTGTCACTGTCTGTGTATGAAAAGGGACCAAAATACTGAAAAATTCAGACAACAAGATGTTTTTAACTATGTGACATACTTTTTGTCAATAGAAAACAACGTCATGCAGTGTCAGAAACCATAAAAGCAAGATTTTGCAGTTTGCACAGTGCTAATAGGTAAATCATGCCAATTGCGTACTTTTTAGCTACATTAGCCTCGTAGCTCCTAGAACTAAAGAAGCAAACACCAGACAGCAAACAAGTCTTAGCTGATCAACTACATTTGAGGTAAATGGGGAAAAAATGTATAAACTGGATTTTCTGTCAAGCTTTTCTTCTTTTTACAATGATCTTGTCTTCTAAGGACAATCTGTTTACTAGCTATATAAGTGCTGCAACATGCTCTGGCAGCCATGCTGCAGAAATCAGAGCCTCTAATGAATAGACTGCTTCATTTACTGACACTGGCACATGCTCTTCTTGCTGGACCTATTTTGCCGCCACTATCGGCATACTTCTCTTATGACACAAGCTGGATACTGGAAACTTTGAAAGATAGCATGCAAGAATGAAGAATAGCCATTGTTCAACACAGACAGCCAAGATTTATAGGGGGCCTAGCAAATCACCACTACTGTAAACACAATGGGAAACCACTATGGGTACTGGAAACAGGGAAAAACTGACATGTAGCCATTATTAGACTGGTACATTTCAAAAGGAAATGCATCATATTGGGAGCATTTGATGTGTTTCTGCAGCTGTGGAGACCATGGTGGCTGTTACCTACTGTAGACAGCTGTAGAAATAACCCCAGGTTATCATGTCAGTGCACTGACATGATAAATATCCCGTATTATCCTGTAGGAAGTCTTCTCAAGTATGGAAGTACTCGAGGGAGCATTTATTTTTGTACTTTGATCCAAAGCTGAAATTGTCCGCCTGCCTCCAGTTTGATTTTGCGGGACATTTTGACAGTTGGTTTTAAGCTGCAAAGCTAATAACAATGCCAATGACACGGCGCAATCATTAAAGATGGTTAGCTATGGTTTTTCCTGTGTTTTCTCCAACTTCTCACCAATTTAGCCGTGTCCAGTTCATCCAGCTAGCAAGGTCTACCTCAGTCACATGATACTACCAGCAGGCGGAAGGTAAAGGCTAATGCTTCCCCTGAGTCACGTGAAACACCGCCGTAAATGTTCAAACTGCTGCTAATGCAATGTCACTGGACACACTTGGAGGAGAACACTAACTGCCAATTCTGTTACATCACCTAACACCATCCACGCTGGCTAGCATCACGCTGAGTGACTGCGGGAGGGGGAGGGTCATCCCATCCTCCCGGGGATAATTGTGGTCTCCTCTGGGTAGATGGATGAAAAATGACTGTAAATGATAGGACACGTATTCTACTTGCGAGCATATGCCATCAAACTGAAGTATAGACACCAAACCTTCAGCAAAGATTCTTTGGTTATTTTGTACAGTTACAGACATGTGCAAAGGTTTAAACATCACTGGTCAAATGATATGTTTGGTAGATGTTCTAAGTGAAAATTCTTGCATCATGCAATAGATAAGAAAGTATTCAGAGTGGTTTGGTGTGAAATGCTCGGTTCTAGAGAAACTTATAGAGTCAGAGTTGTCCACAGTGCTGGTGATAGGAACCAGACGTCTGTAGAGTTTAAAGCATCTAAAAGCTCCTTTACAGAAAGTTATTACATGTAAAAAGTAGAATTTTTATATTTTGCACTTTTAGATTCATTCTCTGATTCTACAGTGCTCTAATTATACAATCATATGTGAATGTTTGAACACCACTGGTCAGATTACCCATTCTGTTGATTTTCTAAGTGGAAATAAATTAACATATTCTCTACAGGGAGCAACTTATATGTGGCATTTTTCTGCAAATATTAGTGCATAGGTTCTACTTCTTTAAGTTTAAAGTATCGAAAACTAAAGTATAAAATATGAAATGTGCCAATACTTTTGCACAAGTCACACTTCATGTTTTTCTTCTCCCAATAGATAAATTCAGCAAATAAACAGCATTCTTACATTGAAATGCATTGCAGCATTATGTTCTATCTAATTTGACAATGGGGGTCCAGACTTTTGCATACAACTGTAAGCACCAGACCACGACACCTCAAAGAACTATACAAATGCTTAAATGGTTCTTTGCAGTTTAGAAAATTGTTCTTTTCTTGGTTAAAATGTTTCTTTTGTTGATGGTAAACTTGTTGTTTCACAAAATAAAGTAAATATATAATTGCTGTTTATTTTTTAGTATTTTCTAAATAATTCTTGTATATAGAATAAAACAAAAAAGTACCTTTTGGCATATAGTTCATAATATTTACATCCACTTTATCCACTGTATTATCAATATGGCGAGTGATTCCAAACTTCTGAAGTGTACATACATAAAATCGGACTGGCAATCTTGCATATTCTATGTTAATGATGTAGGAAACAACGTCCAGTTTCCTGTTTCACTTTGGTAAAGATTTCAAGCAACGATGTGATGTAAACTGTAAAGTTTACACTAAGCTGTGATTAACAGACACCAGGCTCCCAGAACTCATAGCAAAATACCATAACATACTGTCACTGAGGAAAATACTGTAAATTACCGTAAAATTACAGCACTGTTTCGCAGCTTCTAAGTAAATTAAGCAGCAAGCTCGATGGCTAGGATGGTGGTAAAACGCTGCAGCAGGAACTGAGCACCTTTGAGAGGTGAAACTCTGCGATACTGAGGCCCGACTCTCTGACCTAAATGCAGATTCAAGCGCTGCTGCTTCCGTTTCCTTCAAACTGGTGCCATCGGTTCTCTGACTGTGTGTTTTTTCCATCTTACTTTGCTCGGCATTTCAATGTTTGCACGGGTGGCAACTTAACATGCATGATGCATGAAAGCTATAGATTGACTCCCCCCTGCCCCCCCCCCCCCGCCCCCCCCAATTGTCTGGCCACTGAAAAGCACCTCTATCAGATCACAGCTGGACTATAGAGCCAGCAAAACCCAACTTAAACAATTGAGCAATTGTCAGGAAGCAGACAGAAGTAAATTGAAACGGCTCACAAACGCCTTCTCTCTGTGCGTGTGTGTGTGTGTGTGTGTGTGTGTGTGTGTGTGTGTGCGTGTATCCATATTTAGCACAGTGCTAAACAGTAAAAGCCATACTCTCTTGGTTCTCTGTCGTCGGTCTCTCTATCTGCCACTGTGCAGCCACCGCAGAGTAAAAAGGTAATCTGAGCACATTGATCTCATTTTAAATCAATGTTAAGAGGTATGATAATGTAATGTGTAGACACTGCTGTGCTGAAACAGTACACATGGAGTAATGGGGTGAAAAGGACACTGTGGGGGGCAAAGGACGGCCTGTGCTGATCTATGATCAGCTGGCCCTGAAGTAGTCGTGGAGCCGGACATGATCTCGTAATGACGGTACACATCTGGGGACAACCTGGGGTTGTTTGGGTTCAGCCGTGATTGGCAGGAATAGCGGTGGTGGGAGGGTGGGGGGGTTCTAAGTAAAGAGCCATCAAGCCTGGCAATACCATCTCAGATACAAGACTTTTAAAGAATGAATGTATGAAAATAATGAAAACAAAAACTTTACATTTTAACAGACTATGTGCTACATTCACTACAATTTGTTTCTGTGTGGTTGTGCTAGGAGGTCTAGGTGTTTGTGGTGCTCTATAATAGAGTAAATGCTATGTAGCAATTAACTCTGTTAATGCAGACTCTTAATTGCTAGCATTATGTTTGGTTGTTCAAAAAAGCCACGTTATGTAATTATGAGATTATCTGTGTTTTATTGATGGGATTTTCAGCTCGGTGCTGATGCTAGCAGGTTGGAGGGGCTGAGAAGAACCCCAGGTGATCGGTGCTGCACAAGAGGGAGTGCCCAAGAGTGCTAAATCTCGTAGAATCCAAGCTGACCCACAAGGTCTATTCTATGGCCGAGGCTTAGCCTCATCTCACTGAAACAGATCTTAACAAACAGTGGAGGCAAAATAAAATAGTTACTATGCCAGTCAAGAGGGCACTTGTACTGAACGAGGGCCCATCTGTGCACGCGCCTGCACTCATGCTATATTCAAATAAAGCTTGTAACTCAGAATTTTCCAACTTCCAACTTGGAAAAACCAAAGAAATTGCTCCATCAATTGAGAATTCCTACTTGGAAAGTTCACAACTCTGGGTTCAGCATCAGACGCCAACATGGCTGCTCTTCCTTACTGTTCTCCACTGTTAAATAAGACTATTGTAGCATTCGCCTTAGGTCAGTTAACATACAGACATAGTAGTTGTTTAAACCTTGACACTGACCATAAAGTTCCCTGTTCTGGGAAGGTAAGTACTTCATGGGTATTATAGTTATCGCTCACATCACTAATGTTGGCCAGCTTGTTGCTAACAGTGCTTGTTTTCATGAAGGCACTCATGTTTTTCCCCACTTTTAGTTCTTTGGGGGGAGCTTTTCAGCCTGTCGGACAAAGTTGACAAGCCCACCCACCTCCCTACTTTGACTTCTGCCTTCATGAGATACTCGTGAGAAATTTCAAGCTTAGGTTGTTCCCACTCTATGATATGTATATGTTCTCACCAACATATAGCCAAAATGTGGTCCAGACATGTGTTCTTGTGATGAGTCTATCCTTGAACAGATCAACCACAAATGCTGTAAGAGGAACTGAAAAGCTGTGCTCAGGTCAGTGCAAAGCAGCTCTGAGTAAATAAGGCCGTGCAAGCAATTCTCAGCTTTTAGCTGATGTGTTATATTTGAAAATAAGCGTTGGCCTGCTCATGGCATTTTGCCTGTTTATATAAATAAATAAGTAAAATTAGAAAGATACTGCGAGCGCAGGGATGGACCAGCGATGGAGTGGCAGGTAAAAAAAGCTTTTAGCGCAGAGCGTGGTTTTCAGCTTGGTCTGGCCGATGCCAAGGCCACATAGAGCGTGCTCACCGCTGCTCTGTGAGGTTGCATCCTGTCTGTATTTCCTGTGTGAGAGAACAGAGTTCAACATCTGCCAGCCAAGGAACACTCTTAGCAACATGGGTTGTAGAGAAAGAGGATTTTTAGCTCTGCAGTAAATTGTTAAGTTGTAAACAAAGTCATTCCCAGTGGTTTTGGTGTGAAATTCTAGAGAAACCTACCAAGTCTGAATTGCTCACAGTGGTGGTGATAGGAACCAGACGTCTGAGCTTTTGTTTTTGTGCCTCACATGAAATAGTTATGAATACACTGCCTGATGTCATTGTTTAATGGTAGGCTTATGAGAAGGTTTTGGGCCAAAATATGAACGGGTATTATAAATCAGTGCAGCGTGGAGAGATGCATGTAGGCCTGGTTGTTTTCTACAGTAAATTTGCATCATACACATGATGACTCCTGGTTCCCAGAGATCTAAGTCCATACGTTTCTCTACAATGAACCATTTCACATCAAACCACTCTGAATGACTTTGTTTACATCTCAACTGAATTATAAAAAAATCCTTTGGCCATTTAAACTGTTTAAGCACAGTTTTGTATAAAACTGTTGTCTTTACTGAAGAAACCTTGAAGAGGGTGTACCTCTTTCTCTCGCTGCATTCTTTCACTGCTTGTGTCTTCCTCTGTACAAACAACTGGGAATCTTCTGGTAATTTCAACTTGAAAAGTCTTTCTTGGAAACTCTGCATTCAGCATTAGGCGTCAATTTTACAACATTAGACACCATCATGTATAAAAACTCAGCAGACACTCCGGTTTTCACTGGCAGTATTTGTGTTGGACCCATTGTGACCCCTGGTTCCTATGAGCACCACTGTGAAGATATCAGAGTCTGTAACTCTCTCTACAATTAACCATTTCACATCAAACCACTCAGAGTGACTGTGTTTACATCTCAACCACTCATTTACGCAGAAAGTCTGCAACAAACGATCTATAGGCCTTTAAAACTGCCGCCTTTACTAAAGGACGCCTAAAGTGGGTGCACCTTTCTCGCTTTCTATTCTTACACTGCTTGTGCCTTCCTCTCTACAAGCATGGCTTTAGTAATACAGCCAACGCCTTTAGAAGAGCCAACAGATCTAATTACTCAACTGCAGACATCCTCTTTCTCTTTTTCTCCATTCGTTGCTTAAGCTCATGCCTTCCTCCATATCTCACTCTCTACGCCTAGTCTTAGTAATGCAGCCAATGCCTTGTAAAAGCTATAACACCCCCATCTCTCTCTCTCTCTCTCTCTCTCTCTCTCTCTCTCTCTCTCTCTCTCTTTTCTATGTGCAGCAGAGGAATAGCAAGCTAAGGCTAAAACACCCAGATTCTCTCAAATCCCACTCATTGAAACTGATGCCTCATGAACACATCGATGAAGCAGTGCTTTTTTCTCACATGGACAGATTTCCACCGTGATTTCATGGTTTTGATCATCGCTCGCTGACAGCGAGCAGACAGCGAGATGCTGAGGGACAGAAACTGTCTGCCTGTTTCCTCCAAGCTGCTCTGAACTTTTTCTCTGGGTTCTTCTCACCCGAACGGCCCGTCGTTAGAGAATAAAAAGGCATTTGTGTTTGCCGCTTGATGCGCCTTGCTGTCGAGAAGGTCACGTTAATGGGCGACCTGTCTGGCTCATAGGCCTGCTGGGGAAAGACGTAAACAAAGTAGGCCAGTGTGGGTTACTAGCAGGAACTAGCAGGCCCATTTTCATCTCAGCCGTGGGGTTGCAGTAATACTTCCCTGAATACGGATTAATATGTAAACCAGTTGGAGTAAAACGGGCTGCACTGGATGAAGAATCCCTTGCATTAGAATCCCTACGGCGTGCTAGCGACATGTAACAACCTGCAACAAGGTTTTTGTAATGTGGAGACTGGAGCGGTGTGTGTGTGTGTGTCTGTAGCTTTCTACATAGTGAACTGCGATGTATAGAATAAGAGCGAATGACCTGATTAGGATGTAAAGCTTGACACACATACACATCAAATGCAATGTGAACACTGAAGACCAGAATAATCATCTTAAATCTAGTATTTACTCTAATTATCTATTACTGCATCTAAATGAATCTTAAGTAAAAACATTTATAAATATGTAAATTCAAGATGTTTTTGCTTGCCATGACGTTTTTGCAGCTAATAACTGACATGGAAATGTGAAATATCAGAAATCAAAATTTCATCATTGTATGGCATCAAATCCAATTCAAAATTCACAAGCGAGGAAGACCACTCTCGTGCAAGAACCCCCACCCCCCGCCCACGGTCATAGCTGTCAACCGGGATGTAACTGGCTTCTTATTTGCAGCTTCTTAAGCAAATTTTCTGGTCCACCTTAAATACTGTTTTCACAGAGGATATTTTGCCAGTAGTCGGTAGTGATGAGTCAGTTTTATATGTGGGCTTCTTAAACCACTTGCACTAAAATATTACAAACTTTTATTTCATAGGTTAAACAGGTTTACAGTTTTACATCGCCCTAAAAACATTCAATGATTTAATAATGATAATAAGAATAATGTAATATAATAAAAGCGTAATAATAATAATAATAAATAATAATAATAAAATGATTCCAGACGATTGGTACTTTCAAAGTCAAAAACTGAAAAATGACAAAAGTGGAGATAAAAGGTTTTGCTCTGACAGCATATGTCACAAAATTACATAAATAAGAGCTATGTATATATATATATATATATATATATATATATATATATATATATATATATATATATATATATATATATATATATATCCCCACACCCAACCCTGGTGTAACCATTTACTGCTCTTTTTTCATGCAGTTCCACACGGTTCCACAAAGGAGAGGGTCCTGTTACAGGCCTATGCAGAAATATTGGATAGATTGGTGTCAGATGAGCTTATGTTGTGGGTTAGTGACTTCCAAAGCACTGGACTGGTGAGGGTATTCCCCCTTACAAGAGGTGCTTTGTGAGATCCCATTGGGGATGAATGTTCTGGTGCTATGAGATCATTTATACTCAGCCGTCATCACCCAGGTCGTTTTCAACTCAAGGAGCAAATGGCTAATTTGAGATACTCACGCCATTATATTTGCATGTGCCGTGGATCTTTGCCACCAAACAGGAGAATGGACAGTAGGCTGTATTGGATTTATAACTGTAAGGACCTTGACCCTCTATTAAAGATGAGACTTACACTGCCCCCTGTTTCTAAGTTAACAGACCTCATCTCGCTGCTATTATTAGCCACGGCGTATCTGGACTGACCAGGGCAGAATGTCCATAAAGCAACACATCAGCCTCAAATGGAAGAGCGATTATTACCTCTCTGTATGTTTGCATGGAGTGTCTCTCCTTCCTGCTCTTCCCATTGTTTCCATGATCTTAGGATGATATTTAAAGTAGCTCATCGCTGCACTGTGGAGATGATGAGTTGTTTAAACGATCGCTTTCTGAATACATCTGTCTATTTTGTCCTTCGCTCTATCTTTCTGCTCTTTCTGTCCTCTCGCTCCATTGCACAGTCAGTCTCCATGCGCAGCCGGTGTTGGGGAATGAACATAAATCTGAGGATGACTTCAGCAGAAGCAGCAGCAGAGAGAGAGAGAGAGGGAGAGAGGGAGGAAGACTGGAAGCTTGTCAGGGATAGGGAGTGGTGAGGGAATGATAAAGGGTGAGACAGAGGGAGCAAAAGAGGGAGAGAGGTAGAGAGAGAGAGAGAGAGAGAGAGCTGAGCTGAGCTCTCATCATGGTAACATGGTACTAGAGGACAGGTGACAAAAGCTGGCCTGGGCATTTGTGTCACCGTGAGCCGATTAGGGTCTCAGTGGAGAGGCTTATGCCTCCACCATAGAGCGTGCCGTACTCTCATCTCACTCTCTCTCTCCACCCTTTCACTCTTTTCTCTACACTGATTCTTGTGCTTCCCGCACCTAGTGCTGGAGTTGGGCCTTTAAAGGAAAAGTTTGGCAAAATAATTTGATTTACACAGTTTGCCACTCGGCCCAGATGCAGCCGATTACACAAGCCATATTTGGAGACCAGATTTTCCTTATTTAGTTTAGAACTGGAGCTATGAGGCTAATGAAGCTAGAACACTAGAACTCATTAGTCACCAAAACAGCTTGGATCTGTAAAAATACATCTCTAAAATGCTTTTCATCCTGCATCCATGTCTTCATTAAGCTCACACACTTCTCAATGTAGGTTACTGCACAGTATAACTTACTGTGAACTAGACCCATCATAAATACAGAGAAATCTGATCCAAGATCAGACCTGCTTTGTGAATAGCTGTGCTGGTGTTGCATGTTATGGCTGCCCATTGTGGTAAAGTTTTGTTCATTTTTTATAGCTCACAATAACTCATACTATGTTCTAAACCAGACCTGGATGCAGGTTGAGAGAAGTTTCGGGGATGAATTTTCACAAAAACAATATGGCTGTTTGGGTGACTATTGAGTTCTAGTGCTTGTTAGCAACATTAGCCTTGCTGCTCCAGTTCTAAACTAAAGAAGCAAACTTAGACACCCAAAGATCTCTTGGCTGTTTAACTACATCTGGGGAAAATGGGAAACTGGGTACCTTTGATTTTTCACTGAACGATTCCTTTAATCTGGCTTCAGTTTTTGGTGTGAAGCATGAGAACATTCTGACCCCACGTAAAGCACCAAAATTGTTGACCACTGCCAACCAGAAAGCGAATGAACCTCCAGCAACTGTTAAAGTCAACATTAATCAGGAATCAGTGCAAATGTTCTTTTTTAACGTGACGTATTTCCAAGTGAAACAAGATATTTGGAAGGGGGGATGATTGTGGACTTGATTTTATACATCAGCATTTGTTTGAATTGTTAAAAGTAGGCAGGGCATTCCGAAAGAACCATTCAGCTGCAGGAGACTACTCAACTGCTGCCAAACAATAAAATTATATTAAATAAAAAGTCAATTTTGTCAGAAACAAATAGAAATGGTGCACTAAAAGTTTTCACTTAGAATAGCAGAAATGTCCAAACTTTTTCAGATGTAAAATTCAAGCTCTGTAGAATCAAGACATGATGATTTGACCTTTTATTTGAACTATTACATGTAATAATTTTCTGTGAGGCAGCTTTTAGAAGCATTAAACTCTTCAGATTTCTGGTTCCTATCACCACCAAGGTGAACGATTCTGACACGGGAATTTAGAGAGATTGGTGGGATTCCCCTTTAAGTGTAGCCACACGGCAGTTATTTAGCATCTTTCCTACAATATTTGGGTGTTTTCCCAGCTCTAACACATCAGATCCAGCTATTCAGCTAATTAAAAGCCCTTCCTGAGCTGAAGTGGGCGTGTCAGAGCAGGAAAAGCACAAAAATGTACAGAGAACGGGTTGCCAGGACCAGCACTTCTCTTTACCCCTTTTCCTCCACACCTATTCCTTCCACGCTCTCATTCTTCTACTGCCAGATGAATCCATTTCTTCCTCTTTCTAACCTTTGCTTAACTAGGCCAGACACACCAGACTGAGCCCAGCTCACACGGAAGCTCTGCTAACGTGCTCATTTTTCTCTATTCACAAACGAGATGGCCTCCCGTGGCCATTTGCGATGTTGATTTGTCATCCTCTCCTTCTTTTGGTGGGGGGTGGGGACCAAATAGAAATGAAACTCATCGATCACGTTTGATGAAGTGACATTGATCGACGCTATTGATCAGCTCCCTTTGAGCCGCCGCAAAAAGCTTTGTTTCCTCCTCAGTAATCCAGTGCAGTGGTCAGGGAGTGGGGGGCTTTGTCAGTTTGTTATATCTGTCTAACCATGAATATCAAGTGATACCTTTTTAATCCCACCAAAGGGAAAATTCCACCTCCACATTTAACCCAGCCATGAAGTGAAACACCACATACACACTAGCGAATACACACACACACTAGGGGTACTGAGCACACTTGCCCAGATCGGTGGGCAGCCCTATCCACGGCACCTGGGGAGCATTGTCTTGCTCAAGGACACCTCAGTCATGGACTGTCAGCACTGGGGATCAAACCGGCAACCTTCCGGTCACAGGGCCAGTTCCCTAACCTCCAGCCCACGACTGCCCCATCAAGACACTTTTTATATTAAAACTCATGTTTGATGATTCCTCTTTTTCTCCAGCAGGTAAGGTGTAGTGGGTAGTCTACGCTAAATGTTTTAACATGATATAAATTGGCCAATTAGGAGTAGGTTTTAATAGATTGTTATGGGAACAGCTGCCATAATGTAATGTGCTCTACCTAATTACACTGTTTGCTGTGGTAGGAATGGAAGGGAACTCCTGGTAGTGTTTTTTATGCAAAGCTTGGGCCACCAATCAGGATGAATTCGGAATGACTCTATATGTAAATTCATTCAAAGTCAGTGGACTAATAGGTCTTGCTTGTAGGTCAAACCTTATATGATTTGAAATATTATCACTGCAATCAACCAAAGAGAATGGCCAGATGATAAGCCGCCAAGCCGGACAGTTTTGCCATCAGTGCTCCGCAGGAGCCAGCAGCTCTTGTGTTCACATATGAAATATATGAATGGATGTAACTTCTTTAGAAAATATACATATGACCATTTTTACATGTGAAAATGAGAGTTTCTAAACAAATAAGAACTAGACTCTGTCATCATCAAGTCATCTCTCAGCTCGCACCTGAAATGGGGACTCCAGTCACATGTTGACCTGACTCACAACCTCACACACTTCACTGACTCACAATGTGACTCGACTTGTGAATTTAGGCCACTATCTTGTCACTGCTGGGATGCAAAACTCTCTTTTTTTCTTTTTCTCGTTGGCACTCTCATTCCTATAAAGGTTAGAAAACTTTAGCTGTGTTAGTCAGTACTAGCAAACTTTAACTTAAAACAACAGACTAACCAGTCATTTTAAGTTGTGCTCCTTTACTTTAAGCGCCATATTTACGGTGAGCAGTGGTTCAGTTCTGTCTCTCAGAAGGAAGAGTCTTCTGTAATGAAAGGCTTGTTATTTAAAGTTGACAGGCACAGCTAATAATACGACTGAAATTCCCTAATAAAGACTGGAAACGGACTCGCATGCCAGAGACTCAAGATTAGACTTGGACCTTCATCACAGACACGTGACTCTGTCTTGCATATCAGAGACTTTAGAGTAGCCTTGGCTTCGCACACCAGAGAGGCGAGACTTGAGACTCAGACTCGCAGCTCAAAGACTCAAGACTTGCACTTGAGGCTTGAGCCTCAGTTCTGACCTACTTCCTAGAAACGTACACTCCAGAGTCTCAAGACTTGACTCATACTCTAGAAACTTGAGACTTGACATAGACGCCAAAGATTCAAGATTTGACTTGGATACCAGAGACTCAAGACTCAGACTCCCACTCCAGAGACTTGGGACTTGACCCAGACTTGCACTCTAGAGGCTCAAGACTCAGACACAAGAGACTTGAGAATGGACTCTGACTCGCACCCCAGAGACTCAAAACTTGAACTTGAACTCCAGAGACTCAAGACTTGACTCAAATTTGCACATCAAAGACTCAAGACTAGAAAGACTCAAAGACTCAAGACTAGACCAGACACTTGACTTGGTCATTCACATCATAGACTTTACAGTAGACTTGGACTCACACCCCAGAAAGTCGACACTTGAGACTCAGACTCGCAGCTCAAAGACTCAAGACTTGGACTTATGACTGGAGACTCAATTCTGACCCACATCCTAGAAACTTGCACTCCAGAGTCTCAAGACATGACTCATACTCCAGAAACTTGAGACTTGACATGGACACCAAAGATTCGAGATTTGACTTGGACACCAGAGACTTGAGAATCGACCGTGATTCCCACCTCAGAGACTCAAAACTCAACTTGAACTATTGCCTCAGAGACTCAGAGTCGCACCACAGAGACTCAAGACCTGAACTTGCACTCCAGAGACTCAAGAAATGACCCAGACTCGCACCACAGAGACCTAAGACTTGGTTCAGATTCACATCTCATCGACTCGAAACTTGATTTGGACTCACATCTCACAGGCTTGAGATCCAACACTGACTTGCACTTGACATGTACCAAACCAGGGGGTGATCAGTCTGTCTGGCACTGTGTTAAGTTAAACAAACTGTGACAAGTATACTGCCCCCTACACTTCTGTGGTGTACTGCAGACACAATGGCAAGATGTATTATATGAGTGGTATCCTATCTTTGACACAAAGTCACTATTTTTTAGGTAAACAACACATCAATATGTTCCTTTGATGTACTGTGATCTTTAATTAATGGACTTTGACAACTAATAGATGTTGTATGATTAATTGCATCCTATTTGCAATACAGGGCAAGAATCCTCGACTGTGAAGCAACCTAACGCTGTGTTGCTGTGAGTTTTGTCTCAGCGATAAGGTGCTGAGGAGGAGAAATGAATACAGCACGTTTCCTCACAGGGACCTGATGGGAGCCTTTTCTCCTGCCGCTAATGCGGCATGCTGCTGCTTTTGTTCGAGGCTGAAGTGTGGAGGGTGTAACGGAGGCCCTGAGGCAGGCGGCCCAGGCGCTCTAAATCCTGTTCCGCCCGCTCCGGACAGAGATGGAGCTGGCTTTAATCGATTACTGCAATGAGGCGCTCCGTTACGCCACCCACTTCAGCCTGTGTGGCTCACGTCGCCTGTGAGACACCACACAAACAAGCACAGATGAATGCAAGTTCACACAGATGGACAGAGAAACAGATATACACACGTGTGATCACAGCCACACAGATCGCCTGGATGCAGGACTATATACATACTGTATATATATATATATATATATATATATATATATATATATGTTGGATATGTACCATATCAATGCTTTAAATACTGGGTATATACCATGTATCCATACTAAAAAATACCTGTCTATAATAAAAATGCCATGCCTTATCTGTGCTATAGTGTAATAGTAATGATATACCTTATCTATATATGCTCTAAAAACTACATACACTCCAAATGCTTGATATACTGCATCTATACTATAAGTACTGGGTTTATTGTATGCACACTGTAAATACTGGCTATATAAAATATTCGTTGTGTAATAATTTGCTGTAATACAAGGACAGGTACTGGATATATGCCATAAATATACTATCAGTACTAGATATGTACTGTATCTATAACTTTACTGTAAAAAAATGAGTATATATAACATATTCATACTATGAATACTCAGTGTACTGCATCTTTACTATAAATACTGGGTAGACAGTAACATTACTGTAAGTAGTGGCTTTATACCAAATAAAAACTATAAATATTCTGTGTACTGCATCTATACTATAAATACTGGGTATATGGTAAATTTACTGCAAATAGTGTTTATATGCCATATATGTGCTATAAATACTCAGTGTACTGCATCTAAGCCATAAATACTGGGTTTACAATACATTTACTGTAAATAGTGGCTATATACCAAATCTATACTTTAAATACTTGGTGCAATGGATCTTTACTATAAATACTGTGTATACAGTAACTTTACTGTAAAGAGTGGGTATATACCATATTAGTGGTATAAATACTCGGTATACTGCATCTATACTATAAATACTGTGTATACAGTAACTTTACTGTAAAGAGTGGGTATATACCATATTAGTGGTATAAATACTCGGTATACTGCATCTATACTATAAATACTGTGTATACAGTAACTTTACTGTAAAAAGTAACTATATCATATAAGTACTCTAAATACTCAATATACTGCATCTATACTATAAATATTAGGTACACAGTAACTTTTCAGTAAGTAGTGCTTATCATAGTGGTCTTTATTGCAAGAAAGATTAGCGCAGGCCGAGAATCCTTGACTACATAGCAAAGCACAGATGGACAGTAAGACAGATACAAATGCAAATATATACACATATTCACAGACAGACAGATAGTCTGGGTACAGGACTATATACATGCCTCATCACACAGATGGAGAATGAGAGATGCACACATATGCACAGACAGGCAGACACGTACACATTGTGTGTGACAGCTCCTCATCAGCTCTTCTGAGAGCAGTACTGCCTGCACCAGTTCACATCATTTAGGTCAAAGCATCTAATATTTAAGTGGGCTGTTTTAGTGTTGCGCTAAGTATAGCCTGCTGGTGTGTTAGACAGCAAGGCATAATGAGATCACTAACAGTTCCTTTAGTCCAAAGTAGCATTACTACTGATAGCATCTTTACGCATTTGGACCGAGCGCATCTCCATATGCACACAAAGCACTGGAGGAGAGAAAACTAAACACTGTCGACAGCTCATCAGTTTTTAGCTGGCACTGAACATCAGTTCATTAATACAGAACGTTGATGGTGATGAAGGCACATGGCTAGAGTGAATTTACATTGGAATGGAAAATCGTGGACTCAGACTATGCCATGTATATATATAAAGCTAAAGGTTGCTGGAGTTTTGCTTCATTGCAGACATCTGCCCAACACTGCAGAGGGATCGTCTGCAGGCATGCAGTGTGTGTGAGTGTATGTGACTGTGCACACTTGTGAGCTGCACTGGGTGTGTTTGACACGCAGTTGACCACACGTCACAGGTTTTTCGGTATAGTGCTACAAACACCATGAGAAAATGCACGTTTGTGACTGGCTTCATTTCTGTTTACGTAAGCTGACTCACACTTTGAAACCCAGTAGCCCTTATACGGCTGTGACAGCAATAAATACATTCTAGTTTTGTGACAATTAGGCCAAAACAGCCTAAGACCTGATGTCGTTCTCTCTGGAAATGTTGCTGTCAGTGCCAGAGTGTAGACTTCTGCAAAGATGAGACATAAAGACGTGTTTTGAAGTATTTTACATCATTTTACTATCTTAAATGTTGAAAAATGTTAAAAAAAGAACGCATGAGGGTCAAAAGTGGTAAGTATATTTATAGTTAAAAAATGCGACATAGACTATATATTCCTTTTCAAGCTGAGGTCTTTAAACCATTATACACCACTCTAAAGAGATCTTTATACCAGTTTATGCCAGCAGTACACAATTTGTCACTGCTGTAAAGGCATCTCTACGTTTTATAGAAACTTTTACAATGTTTTATCCCGTTCTATAGAAATATTTACAACATTTTACTGCGTTCTATGGAAATATTTGCTGACATTCACACCAGGCTATAGAATTTACACACATTTTTTCAAATTCTATAGACATATTTACCTCATTCTAGAAATCATTACACCATTACATAGAATTACTTACACCATTTGACACTATTAACACCATTGTAGAAGCTTTACACCACTCTGGAATCCCACATACAATTTTACACCATTCTAGAGGTCATTACACCATTTCCACCGTCATATAGATGTTTGTACGCAAATTTACACAGTTTACAGCATTCTGCAGATACACTTTCACTACTTAGTGTCATTCTGAAACCTTTCCACGATTTAACACTATTCTACGTTGTTATGCTATTTATGCCTCTCTTTTGACAGCTTTACATGAATTCACAACATTCTAGAAAGCTTTACACAACTTAACGCCATCCCAGAAATCTGTCCATCATTCTACACCATTCTATAGAGATCCTTGCGCTATTTTCCACCATTCTAGAAATCTTTACACCATTTTTCCACCTTTCTAGGAATCCTAGCTCAATTAACGCCCTTTGATAGAAATCATCATACTATTTTACACCATTCCTAAAATTTTTACACCCTTATTGCACCTTTTAGAAATCATTGCTCAATTTACTGCATTTGATAGAAATAATTACACTGTTTTACACCTTTCTAGAATTCTTTACACCATTTTTAAAAGAGCATTAATAATAAAAAGAGAAAATGAATCTTATTGCATACGATAAGATGAGCAGGAAAGAAGTTCCTGTGTACATTGCAAAGTGACAGACTTGTGTTTATCTGCCCGTGGGAATGTGTGTGTGTGTGTGTGTGTGTGTGTGTGTGTGTGTGTGTGTGTGTGTGTGTGTGTGTGTGTGTGTGCGCGCTGGTACATGTGTAATGTCCGCGTTCCTCACATTCCATCACCTAATCAATCCAGCCAAGCACACATTAACTCTGAGGTTAACAACATGCATCACCAGCCGTGACCTCTGACCTTCATTTTAAACCGTTTTTCTCTTTTAACGCTGATTCTGGACCCTCGCCCCCCTCCTCTGACCGGGACAACAATCAGAGAAGGAAAAATTCTCTTACTGTAATTCAGTATATTTATGTAACAGCAACACTTACTGTATATTTAAACATGGTTTCACCCTCAGAATCCACCAAAATCATCCACCGTGACAAAAGCCTGCTGCGATTCCACATGAATGAACTCTCGTTTGTGGACAGTGCAGATTCTTTTCAATCCCATACCACATTCATGTAGTGGATATTTGATTATGCTTTGAATTTGATCAAACGTTTAGTGTTCTGTACACAGTCTTTAACTAATTCAGTGTAATTACTATGTAATAATTATGTAATTACACTTAAAAAGTATACATTTACGGCATTTTGGCTGACGCTCTTATCCAGAGCGACTTACAATTTGATCATTTTACAGAAGGTGGTGTTAGGAGTCTTGCCCAAGGACTCTTACTGGTGTAGTGTAGGGTAGTGTAGGGATTGAACCCCAGTCTATAGTGTAGAAGGCAGAGGTGTTAACCACCACACTAACCAACCAGACACCAAGTATACAAGTATACAAGTACACAAGTATAGCAAGCGACAGCAATAACTGCCAACTGCCAATAATGAACCTTGCCATGTGTATTACAGTACTGATACACCTGCATGTAAACTGATTCCTCATATTTGTGTTTTGTCTGCTTTATTTTTGTCATAATATTATTTTATCTGTATGTAAACATCTACACGTCATTCACTTCACTGGATGTGCATCATGCCTAATGTTCAGCATCACTCGACATTTTCTTTATCCTGTAATCTAATATTATGCAACTCAACAATCACTTCTGTTTCATGTCGTTTCCTCCAGGTTATTTCAAATCTGTGAAGGAGTGCTAGCATCATACTAGAACCATTTTGGAAATGGATCCAGAACCGAGTTGTGTCTATGTGATTGAAAATGGGGATACTGAACTGAACACTGAGCAATGATACACTTTTGAAAGGTTGGGTGCAAATATGGATATCAAATATTTAAAAATGTTGCTACTTTGCTTTTGTTTTGTTTTTTTTTATTTTGGCATAATTCAATCAATAAGATAAAACAAAGTCACTCAGAGTGGTGTGATGTGAACTGATTCCTTCTAGAGAAGCTTACAGGAGTTCAGAATTACTGACAGTAGCAGTGATAGGAAACAGATGACGGAGGCATTCCCCTTAGAATCCCAGGCTGATTACATACTAAGGCTTATTATTTCTTAACTACAGGGACCTTAATGCAAACTGGCTGAGCTGTTTTTAGGTTGAGAAGTGTGTAATCAAACGTTTATCCAGTTAAAACGTTGATGGCTCCGAAAGCCACCTCACTGAAAGTTCTTGCGTGCTATAGTTACGCATACGCGGCCTGATGTTTAGCCATTTTTGTCTGGTTTTGAAATAAGATTTCGGTTTAAGGCACGCATTTGTGCTTTTTGCTTCTCAATTCACCACTTTTGCCATTATCAACACTGCGTTTAAAAGCTCAGAAGGTTATCTGGTCATGGTGGATGGTAAATAGCATGGCTACACTTGTGCTGTAGTCATTGTGAACCCTGGTTCCTATCAGCACCACTGCAGAGAAACCTGAGGCTCTTCAGTAAATCTCACATCAAACCACTCTGAATGACTTTATTTGCATCTTACCAATTCAATTATGCAGAAAACTTTTAAAAAGGGTGGAATTCTCCTTTTACTATAGATCAGTGGCATTGTGCTGGAGGCCAAACCACACAAACACTCAGAGAAATGAAGGATAAGTGTACAGTGTTCTTGAAGGAATAGCTAGGTGGATTGGAGCTGGGGGCCTCGTAGCATATTGCATATTGCTGCACTACGAGACCAGGAGCGAGAGCGAGAGCAAGAGAGAGAGAGAGAGAGAGAGAGAGAGAGAGAGAGATGCTGTATTGTCAGCATCCCCATGCCACTAATGCATCCATCATGAAATGGCATGTCATTGTGTGGTAGACGTATGACCACAATGTCC